>NC_050477.1:6389716-6728830 GCF_013373865.1 Monomorium pharaonis
CAGTTTATCGGAAGAGGCCCCACCGTCGGAGGGCAGTCCATCGGCATCCATAAGGGGTTACAATACCACGGGAGGAAGTCGATTTCTACCACGCCACCAGCAATCTCTAGAAATTCCTTGGGCCGGATCACGACCGGGTGAACCTGATGAGGATAATCGCAGTACTCATTCATACAGAAGTACATCGAGAGTGTCCTCAAGGCGACAAAGCACCGAGGACTCTATTGATTCTGAAGATGAATGGTACTGTTACGAATTAAGAAAACTTGAGGAGCTGGAGAGACAATCTGAGATGGAAATGACCGAAGCACTGATCGAAGAACCTGAAGATGAGGCTTATCAGCCGGACGAAACGGTAAAAGAAAAAATGTCATTTGTTCTGAAAGAACTCAAGTTGAAAGCCATCACAAAACCGAAAGATCAGAAAAAGGAAGGAATCAGAGAAGAAACGCGAAGCAGGATGAACGGTACAGTCGTTAAGGAACATCGCTTCGAAGAGAACGATAGCAGGTATCGTGACGAGAAGCCTATACCTAAACGGAAATCTGCAGAAAGCGTGGAATCTGTGTTCGCCAGGGTAACCGATTACCATACGTGGGCGCACGAGATAGAAGCTAAAAAGGAGAAGCCTCCACCGCCTACGGAGGAGGGTTCTTCCGGCGAAACATCCGGTCCGGATAGTCCCGGACAATCGATGGACGAGGAAGAGGAAGAGGAATTGCCGAAGGATCTCGAGGAGCAACAGTCACGACGAAGCTCCAACGGTTCGACGCTACGTCACAGCGAGAAGATGCCGCAGGGCTCGGATTCCTTATCCCGCGAAGGTAGCGTAAGTGTACCACCTAGCGAAGTGTCGGTCAGCATCCCGGGAGCTTGGGATTCTGAAAGCACTGTCCTTGAAGGCCTCGAGCGCGATGGAGCCGGTAGCGCCGAGACAGCTACCACGGCGACCTTGAGTCTACCGAAGATCAAGATCGACTCCTCGTCCTGCGGAAGCTCGGACACGACATTGAAGGAGGGCCAGGTGAGTCCTGGCCCACCCGGGTCCAAGTGGAAGCTGCTCAAGGCCTTGAAGGAACGTAAGGCCGAGGAGAAGCTCAAGGAGGTCGAAGAGGCCTCTAAGGAGAACGCTATCTCTCAGGGACCCACGGCAGTGAGTATCATGATCAAGTGAGGTCACGAAAACTTTTGTAAAGCGTACTCGAGATTCGGTGGTTGGGTAAAATTGTGAATCACTTTTATCACGTGTCATTTATACAATGATATTCTAACACTTTTTAATGAACGTGAACCGTACATCCCAATTCTGATATCCAATTATTGTCAAGTTCGATTTATCTCAACGATGGTACTTGCGCGTACCAGAAAAAGAGGCCCTTCATCTTCAGCGTCGTCAGCGCTTTAGCTCTTTGTTTTTGATAACTGACGTAAAATTCTCAACGATTGATTTCCCGCGTGCCTCGAACTCATTATGCGGCACGTATATACTATATATCTCGAATATCGAGTACGCGGGTGCGCCAACCGACTGTAAAACGGGTGAGATACTGCGAATTTAACAATATTTGGCGTTAAAGTTAAGATTGTGCCACCAAGTGGCACGTATATCTAGTTAATGTTGCGCGCGACACCGAAACGAAGTCAAGCTTTGCCGTCAAAGAGAGCGACGACAATTTTGCTCGCTCTCTTTCACTAAGGTTGTTAGAGAGACCTGACAGCCTCTGAGATGGTTGTGTGAGATACATGTTACAAACTATACTAGTCAATTTAAGTGTAACACCACTAACGCTTGATCAAGCAATATTTCTAAGGGCGAGGAAATGTCGCTTTGGTAGCGCTCGATTTAGCGTGATCGACGATGATTGATCTCGAGACTCCACGCGGACGACGCGTGCCCATCGGGAAGCTCATTTAATAAGCATTTTAGATGTAATTAGGTAGTGCTTTATTCGTAGATACGCTTTAAAGCTAGTAATTATTATTGTTAGAATCTACCGCTGTGTCTGAGCGACGCGAACAAGTGTTGTGAAAATATGCCTGCGAAAAGTGTGACACATAATTGTTTAAAAAAACTATTAGGCGTCGTCGAAGTATTCTTACCTTACTTCTACTTATTTCGATATTCACATTTGACATACATTTTCCTTATCATCTTTTAATTTCTCTCGCATGTCTCATAGTCAAAAATTGTATAATCACATAAAGTACAAGCGCCATTGTTCGCGTTAAACATTACCTGAGAATCGCAGACGGCATAATGATAAGTCACATTATAGCGATAAGAATGCACGTCGCGCAGACATTGCGGAAAATTGCATTTCGTAAAACATCGAAATCCATCGCTCCCGTAAACGCCTGTAAAGACATAACTAGAAACACTCGCGGATACGCGAGTCATCGTGTGAATTCATCGTGCAGAAAGAGAATGAGAGGGAGAGAGAAGAAAATGGACGTAAAACGATCCGGAGTGGAAATTGCGCCAGCGAATGACCCGGAGTTTCCACGATCTGGAAAGAGCACGTTGCGGCAAAACGCATACGTGCCTAGAAGTAGCGCCACAGGAGTTCGCGAGAAATACAACAGGGCATGTTTTTTTAAAGGTGCGATTATTAGCGCGACAAATCATTCGAGATGAGTGAAAGTAACGCGTAAGAGATCCGGCGACGGCTGGTCACTGACAAGTAAATATTTTGCGCAATTTCCAACGCGTGCACAAGAAACACGCGGTATATACGAAAGATCATTCCTCTTTATGATATTCATAGCGGAATCTTATACTCAGGATTGTCCTAAATGCGATCTTAAAATCCTAGTAGATTTACGATCGCGAATTTTATATTGCAACTATAAATCCATATAGCATTTTTAAACGCTCGCGCTTGAGACACGTTATCTCGAATATAAGATTAAACTACGAATATTGAATTCTTAGTTCCTGACATCATAGAATATTGCATCCATATCCGTCACTGTTATACTCACACACATCTCCTTATTACCATCGCGAATTCAAAGTATATAGATTCAATTTTGCAACGTTTCCTATCAGCAAAACCAATTGCCCAAGGCACTTTTACTTGACGTCGTGTTTTCGAATCAAGTTAAGTAGACGGGCTATCGATTGTGATCGATAATGATAACTGGTGAACAGACGTCTTGGGTATCCATAATACAGGGACTTCCAAAATCGACGACGCTTATCGTTACCCCCGATATTAATGCCATCCAGGGACGCACACATTTAATCCAACGATATATTCCGCGGGGCGGTACATCCTATTCAATCGCGCGTAAATGCAGAAAAATCGATACCTCGCGTACCTCGTAACTCGCGCCGTCGTGTGAGAGACAGTATTACGTCGACAATATCTCCGCAGCTTGTACTTCTTACCTTTTCTACACATTCCATCGCGAAACGAGCTAATGACGGGAGGTCTTCTCTCGTAGATTTCCTTCCGAGACAAGAGAAATCTCCCTAAAGACATTATTTGAGTCCCTCCTATGATCTTTGTGCCGATCGCAGCAAACATTGAAAAATATGACGCGAAAACGCGACGCCTGTTACGTCGGAGAAAGTTGCCGTGTATGTACGGTGCGTGCACAAAATTTTTCTAGCTGTCGTCAGTACGTTGCGGTAAGGTGGAAAACGACAAGACTAATGATCGTTGTTGTACGTCGTGTAGTAATAATTATTACACATTATATACCGTGGTAGAGTAATAAAACTATATCGTGCCGGTAACGTGTCGTTTGTATACACCGAACAACCTGTATTGACTTAATTCAATTCAGTTTGTATGTTACTGTTACACGTAAAGTCGCAATAGAGTGTAGATATAGCTATAATTAGTTTTAAATACTAAAACAACGTTACTTTAACGAAAATATTTAATTTGCATTTATAATTTCTATTAAATTTCGGACAAAGAAATACACCAATTCATATTTTCGATAATTAAATCGAAGGTGCATACAAACGATGGAGAATATTATTACAACCGATTGATAGCTTGCAGAAATAAATCTTTTTCCTTGTTCTTATTAACAAACGTGCATACTACTCTGTACGGTCGATCGCATTGCGTACACCGACAGCTGTTCGACTAGCATAAAAAATGATTTTAATGATCGAATGAATGAACAACGTGAGTACGCATGCGAAAGACACACCATACACACATACAACCACGTCCGATACATATGCTTCCGTATCTAAAGACTTACAGCCATATAATACTGTACTTAAGCTAAGGAATATTATCCTGCGTAATTCTCGATGTGTTGTGTTAGAATTAGGTGACTGGGGCAGTACCTGGGTGTTCGAAGAATGTGTAGAGACGCTGGTTTCGATACTGGCATATTTGCCGAACAAAACAGGAAGGAATTATTAAGAGCATTAAAGGAAGGATAAGAATTTAAAATTTATACAAGAGCAAATGATAAAGATGAATTGCGAATCGCATCCAAGTTTCGACGCTCGCAAAATTCACATGAGAGCACGGGTTCTAAAAAACTTTTAATAAACTACTTACTAAGAATTATTTTAGAATACTTTATGTAACAAAGTTTTACCTTTAGAGAAACCACAAATTTTGCACATTATTTCTTAAAAAGCAGATAGCATCGAGAAGGTACCGAAACTGGCGTCGTCGATGCAAGAGTCAATAATACTGAAGAATAATAAGATTTTGGAATTGTTCTAAGAGAAAATGAGAAAACGAGAAAGGCGTATTAGAAATGGAGGAATACCTCTGAGATAATCCGTCATGAGGCATAAGTGATAAGAAACCGGCAACTCTTTCGAAATTATATGTCGTTGAGCCTTGCACGCTGATTACAAGAATAAGAATTAAAAAAACCCTCCGTAATTGCATCAAAAATTTCACTTTCGCTCATTTTAAGTAAGTGCTCACTGAAAATATAACAAACAAAATTATTCAAAAATTTCTCCAGCCAATTTCTTTAAAAAACGTAGAATAATAATTCTAAATCCTTCGAAGACGAGTCTTTAGGAAAATTTTCACATATTTGTATTTGGTAATTGCAATTATTTCCTCCCTTTGAAAACCAATTATAATTAACTCGGTGTGTAGTAAGAAACATATACACATTTTTTCTCTCTTACTGCTTTCCTTTTAAAGAAATTATAATTTTTTTCCTACGTTAATTCATTTATAATTCACGGTTCGATTACTTTGCCGTCGAGGTAGTAAAACCAAACGCAAATTCCACCATTTACTAGCAGAAATTGAAGGAAAAGTGTCGCTTGTTAATTACAATGTGTTAAGAAAACGGTAGGTTTTATATAAAGTGGTACGCGAGTTTTATGTAAAATGGTGCGTTCTTCTTTCAATTTTGTTACAAATATACGTGGTATTTACACTGAAAAATTTAAGGGAGAGTTTAAATCATTTATAATTTGCTAAATTTACGTCGTGAAAAATATTACGGAAAATGTAATTTCGCTTGTTTGTATAGCGTTATCTACAAACATACCATACGGACAAGCCGTTGTTTTACACAACGCACCCCCATTATGCAGCTTCCTTAATCATTCCTAGGTTCTATCAACAACAGGAAGGATGTCAGACTGTTAATTAATGGTTTCTGCTGATACACGCAAGTTGGTGTGCATGCACAGGTCACCACAAAATAACGCAATGCTTTACAGCGCCAAAGAACAGTAGAGCTGGGAAAAACTGTCCGTACCGTATTTTTTTCTCGCCTTTAGATTTATTCTTTCTCATAAGTTTGCTATTTAATTCACCGCGAGCTCTAATTATTTAATTAAAGACTCGATTGCAAGGCAAACAAAATCTCTTCTTCTATTGCACAATTTTACAAAATTTTTATTATTTACTTTCCATGCGTTTACTGCATAAATCACTCATTAAAATCTGTCGTCGCGTATTTGGCCACAACAAACATTTTAATAGCATTTCTGTTTATTAAAATATCTAATTTGGACTTCCGCAAATTACAACGATCTGGCTCAAGAGATGGCATAAAATCACACTGAGAATAGTGAGAGAAGGAAGAAGAAAGAAAGAAAGAAAGAAAAAAGAGCATTCAAGGAGCGAAAGTGAAATACATTTTTTTAATTGTATGATCTGCCGATGCAAAGAATTTTATAATAATTGGACGAGATACGTCGAGCGAAGCGAGTCTTCGAGGAAGAAAAATCGAGCGGCTGGCTTCTCGACGTTCCGTAAATCGTCTTCGAGACAAACAAACGATTCGACTGACGTAGCGCAGTCGGCCCACGAATTCATGCTTGCGCATAAATCAATTACCGCGTCGCGTATTATCTACCTATTATCTATCGAGGTTGTTGATAAACGAAAGGACCGATCGATCGATCGGATACTAACGTTAAGTTTTCGTCAGTCGAGTCGCGAATTTTCCCGAAGGGATCGACGCAGCGATACGAGGCCAATATACGACAAAGACCAATTCTCTACCGTTTCTCACTTTTATATGAGCGTAATGTGAAAGGAGCGAATACTACCGCGTCCGCGTCGAGATAAATATATACTGGACGCTTAGTAACCGTCACTAATAATTGTATATGTATACTGTCGTGGTATCACTATAAGTGTCTAATACACGCTCGTAATCTTCTTATCGAGTTCTTGCTCGAGCATGGTGCGCCAGGCCGATTTTTTCTTTGCTCTCTCAGACTCACGTATCATATACCAAAGATATTCTTCGCTTCTTCGATACATCTCTCACACGCATACACATATACGCACATACATACACGCCTAATTTACGCATATAAATATATACATCAAGGTATATATATACATATATATTACTAGCCTACGCGGTAGATTTGTGTCAATTAATACTATAACAAAATGTTTAGTCATGTTTTTCTAGCAAAGTCAGGTGATAAAACGTAGCGTATAAGCTTTCGTGTGATAATCGAGACAATGAAATATAGAGGTGGGAAACAAACGTAGCTCATAGCATCTCACAAGCTCACATTCTAAAAAATTCTTTTTTTCGTTTCTTTTTAATATTTAACAAGGCTATCGTCAGAAATGACGTTAAAAAAATAATTTCTATGAAATTAGAGACGGTAAAGATTAGTCGTCAGATGTCAGACTGTAATACAATGGAACCTTGACGAAAATTCTCGTTTCCGAAAATTATTTTTTGCGACAAAGCTAACGTGCAACATAAAACGATTATTCAATTTTTCTTTGTTTTGTTATAATTTCTGATTCATTTTTCAATCAGTAGTTCTTCACATTCTTCTGTATTTTTGCGCTATGCAATTGGCAGCGTGGATTAATTTTAATTGATCTGTCTGGCAATCCAGCCAGGCGCAAACTTACCATTTTTTCGATATATCGACAGCGCGACCTAGTACGTTCCGTTACGGAGAAACTAGCCGAGATAATAGAGAGTGATCGATTACATAAATCCAATGTCTCGCTTGCGCGTGCGCGAGTGACGTTCAATTTTAAGATAATTCTTTAAAAAACTGTCAAGTAAGTATGACGCACATCGTTTTTTGAAAGTTCTTGAGAAAGAGCTACGAGGTAAAAGAGCAATTTGATACGAATACTCCGGTAGATTTATTTTACATTTAATGACGCAAAAGTTTGCTCGCAGTTATTAAAATGTAATGAAGTTCATTAGGATGCAATTGAGACCCATTAACGGCTATTTCATAGAAAGATACTTCGATCCCAAGCTAAGCTTCGAGGAAAGAGTTCACATTTGGTAAAAGATTCCAACCGTTTTCTTTGACAGAAAACGTATTTTGTTGTCATGATAATAAATACGTGGTCGTACGTGAAATGAAGTAAAAAATAGCATGACGTATGTCAAGAGAGTCACATCTGGGTTAGTCTTTAAGAAAATAAATTCATGCCCGCCCGCGTGAGGGCGGTAATTTTGTGGAATATCTCATAAAGAGGATAGCGTGAAGAGCGATGGCATATATATATAAACTAAAGTGACGCGTTCTTTCGTGTGTTTTTAAAGTAATAGGGGATATCAAAAAGATACAAATTGCAAATGCGATTGAACAACATTCGCAAATATTTCCTTGATATTTCTCGATCTTGTCGTGATTTATTTAATATTGTCTCTCATTGTTAGATGAGTGTAATAAAATCACAATTGTCACGCATTTAGCGTCTCCATAACTGGAAGTTACTCCGTGCTGAGGAAGTTGCATGCGCCTTTAGTGCATTTAACTTTGTTAATCCATTAATTACGATGAATAGGGAATTCCAGCACTGATATATCGCGTAAGAGTCATATTATTTAGTGTGCACGTTGAAAAGATTTGAAATTATAAAGTACCGGCAATTTTATAACACATTAAGACATTTTTTGTTAAATTGAATTTGAAATATATTGCACAAAGACTTAAAGATGCAATTCGTAACAAAAGCATACACACACACACACACACACACACACACACACACACACACACACACACACACACACACACACACACACACACACACACACACACACATATATATATATATATATATATATAAACGAACTAAGAATCAATTTATCGCAAAATTCTCAAATTAATTTGTTAGTCATATAGATTACCAAGGCTCATATTCCAATAAGCCTTGATGTCAGGCTTAAAGAGAATGACTAAAATTACGTCTGACGACTAATCGTATTCCTCACTTATTGCCTTCTTGCAATTCATTGCGGGCAACCATTCGTGAGTAATTACCTGCAGTCATAACGCATACACATCAAAATTACACGGAACATTAAACGTGCGACATAGGAGAAAGGCGTAAAAGATGTCGTGTCACTTACAATTAGACACAAAAATCCGTCTTTCAAACGTTGTGCAACGATTACGCAAACTTGATATAGCAGATGCAAACGAATTGTTGAATGTGTAAAAAAATTTACGATCCGAAACTTACGTATAAAATAGTTTTTATTTTCTTTTTCTCCCACTTACGTGAAATATTATATCTCTGTGTTCTTACATGTGTTCAGGCAACACCACCTTGTTACACAGGCGATAGGGGTATTCCAAATACATATCCCGTAATTATGATTATTGGTGCAACAATAAAGGTGCTTGCGACGCAACGGATACGGACTATAACAATAATTTACGACGGGCGAATTAGATATTACTATATATGCTATGTATCCACGTGCAGAAGCGGAAGTTTAAGATAAATCGCGGTGAGCTGTGGGATGATTAGGCAAACGTGGGATTAGGTTACCACGCAGCGCGGGTCTACAACTTGGCCGCTAGCACAGTTAGGCGCACACCATGCTGCATCGTTACACATACAGCTCGACATATCATTCGCAGAAATCACATATGCATACTTACATATACACGGTGTCCATGTTACCACAAAGTTACACACATACATACGTACACAGGCACACCAGGCGAATGTCTCTGGTTACCTGCGGCCATTCCCAGTTTTAGACAAACGTTGAAACACTTGCAGGAATTTACTCACGTATCCCCTCACGAAATTGATTGACTCAACGGACGTCTTTATTTATCCTTAAGGAAAATCCAATCTATTAGAACTATTTTTTTCTATATAAAATTATCTGTTTATTTCATAATTATCTTGTACATTCTATGACATATTATATTTGCTCATGATAACACATATTCATAAACTACGGCTGTATTCATACATATCGATATCGTAACAAATCCGGAATTTCGACGGTCTTCGTAAAATCCATTTTAGCGGCAGTTACGGCTTAAGTTTACGGCTTCCAATGTTTTTTTTTACGCGTATGCGCTTTTCGCATACTCAGTAGGTTGATGATAGTACCGGGACACAGTACAGAATTGGCTTTTATGCAAAAGCACGTACATATCGCATGCATACGTAAACGGCATGTGGACGTTTCCCCGACTAGTCTTCTTTCTAAAGCTGTATTAGCTTTCTCGTACCTTGTTCCATTTCCATTTCCATTAATCATCGACATACGCGTACTTTTGTATATATGTGACAATCGGATCCATTCCTTTCCCGAATATAAACCCGTGGGAAATCTATTCCAACGATTCGTAACTTTTATACGCATCGTGACTGTACAATCAACTTCCAATCGTAACGTTTTCTCTCTTTGGAAACCGGGTAGAAGCATTTTACATGCGTATGTATTTTTGTTCGCTAATGGCTCATTGTAGCGTCGCCCTTGAATTTGTAAATGACCCATCCCAACTATTACTGAAAAATTCTTTACGAAGCGAAAAGGAACTGTAATCGCGTTTCTCACACAATGTATTTTATTCCCGTTTAATTCATCAATTACAAAGTCTGTCGAAATTTCGACATTTTTCATCGTAAATCATCGCGCAAATCGTCATTTGATACGTATAATATATTATTACAAAGTGATTTTTGCAACCATAAGTATTACGTAAATTATACATGTCATACGTATTACATATCATATACATTAGAAGTAAATCTTTCCTACAGTATCCCGTATAATAAACTCTTAATTAATTATCGACGTTACAAAAGTGGAT
The DNA here is from genome assembly GCF_013373865.1 of Monomorium pharaonis. Taxonomy (NCBI): domain Eukaryota; kingdom Metazoa; phylum Arthropoda; class Insecta; order Hymenoptera; family Formicidae; genus Monomorium; species Monomorium pharaonis. The sequence goes on from NC_050477.1 coordinate 6,400,239, forward strand.
AAAATGAGAGAAATTATTGGAATATTAAGACTGACATTTGATAATTATTTCTAAGTTAATCATCATATTCATAAATTGGGCAAATTAAGAAAAGATTTCTCTTTCAAATACACACATACACACACACATTTTTGTCCAGTACACGCATTGGCCGCAGGTAAAACTCAGAACGCAGGACACAGAGCGGAGAGCTTTATCGTAAGTGTGTCTTCTCGTCGAGACGAGACGATGGCATAGTTTCGTATGAATTTTTCTGCGGCTCCGATCTGAAAACAGCAATCTGGCTTTTAACCGGAATATCCGACGTCGCGTAGTCTACTGAAAAAATTACTAGGTAATTCGACATACCTATGTTCCCTAACGTAATCTTGCGTGTTATAGTCTCGACGAGTAGGTACCTTAAATCGCACCATATCACCAATATCGTTTCATTAAGTGTCATATCATTAACAGGAGAGACTAGCGTGAAGTGAACGCGCTCGTCTCTCGTTGATCGATGTAGTACAGCGAAGATTTCTTAAGGCTTCTTAACTTAGCGAATAGTACCGTCAATTGACGACTAGTATATAAGCGAATTAAAGCAAAATTCATTGTTAAGGCCTAATAGATAAAGGAAAAACTTGTTAGAGACTAATAAGTAACACAAATGCAGATACACATACAGATACATTTACGCGATTAGCTGTTTTGTTAATTGTGTATAAACGCTTGCCAGAATTATATTCACGAAGCGATACTATATTCTGTGTAGATATATATATATATATATATATATATATATATATATATATATATATATCTACTATTAAGTTGTAGGTATGTTTCCTTGTCTTTGAGCGCATCTCCAAGCGTTTATATTTTTATTTCATATTTATCGAGCGCATCACGTCTATTAAGAATAAATTAATTCCGATATCGCACGAATTCCCGCATGTTGATAAAAATTATGTCACTTAACATCGGAAATGTTGCATCTAATTTCGCTACGGGGCGAAATTTATGAGTTGACCAGCTCTAATTAGCCGTTGTGCAGTGAAATTCACTGTATATATTATGAATAATTAATCTGCGTATCGTGCCGCCGGCAGAAAATGTCACTACGCCGCAAATGTGTAGCATGAATTTTCGGGCCGCTGATGAAACCGTTTCCACTTTGTGAGATGATAAAGATTATTTTCACGATCTCTTTTATTCGAAATTTTGTGGTCATATAATTGTATTTTTACTTTTATAGTGCACTATTACATGACGCTTTTGCTGTAGCATTTTTGAAGTATCTCTTTTTCGATTATAATCCTTATTGTCGATTAAAGCATCCTCATTCAATGACTCATTACAAGTGCAAATTCATATATAAGCATATTGCGATAATGAGAATTAATGCTTCATACTTTATTTACACACGTTCCGACGAGATGCTCTCAAAGACCACTATTTCATGATTAAACGTGAAAACAAAATGAATATCCAGCTCCAATGTTATCTAAGCTTTTTAAGCGATCAGAGAAAAGAACCCTTTTCGCAAAACTGTTTAAACGAAAGAGAGAGAACAAGAACGAGCACTAGAGTGGGAGAAATAGAATGAAAGAGCAAGAAGTATGAGAGTGAAGACGAAAAATTGTGACTCGTGAGCATGGAGAAGAGAAATTAGGCGGAAAGAGTGTGTGAGAGAGAGAGAGAGAGAGAGAGAGAGAGAGAGAGAGAGAGAGAGAGAGAGAGAGAGGGTGTGAGTGTGTATGGGAAAAAGAGACAGCGTTAAGGGACAAAATATCTGCGGCTCTAACTCTAAATACTTATTACACTTGTTACGCTATCGATAAGTTTATATTATATCTCTATCGTGACAGAATTTACGACGTACTGTACGTGATATTATATTTATACGGGCTGTTACACACTATCTCTGAAAAAACTTCCATTTCACCGCGCGACCGAATAAAAAGCGTGTAAAAAGCATAATACGCAAAAAGCGCAGGAGAACAAAACAGCAGGAAGGAGGAAAAGATAAAGATGGATACTCGAGAAAATAATGTGCGAACCGCAAATCCAACCTGTTAACTGATACACCTATATATCTCTTTCTCTTCGGCGGAAGGTGTCGATTAGTCCTCGAGATTTTCACGTTTTGGAACTGAATCTTTATTAAGAAAAATCGTTATTATAATAGGAACTACAGAGAAGATCGAGAGAAGCTTCATGTAAAAAAGATTAGTATGGAGGAGAGTCAAGACCTTGGGCTAGTGGAGGCACCAGAACCCGAACCAACAGAATTTATCGCGAGTCCACCGTGGACTCGTACGAATGATCGAACCATGAATCGAGCCAGCTGACAGACGACAAAATGCTGGTGCTTCTTCGAGGTCACCAGCGGGCCGAAGGTTGATTAATGGCGACAAGCGAGACGAGAATGGGTTCGACCTGTCCGACGAATGAGAAAGGGATTAAACGGAAAATGGTAGTTCGCAGTTTAGTTGGATTGCGAGTGAGAGAGAGAGAGAGAGAGAGAGAGAGAGAGAGAGAGAGAGAGAGAGAGAGAGAATACGTTTATATTGATGGAGTTTCAGGAGATCTGCGGTGCGGGGACAATAGACGGGCTAAGAGGAAACTGCAGTGAGTGCGAAGGCGGGTAAAGCGATCGCAGTTGATCGGGAAAAGAAAATCCTGAATCTAAATCAAGCGGTTGAAAGAAAAGAGAGGTGAAGAAGTCGACTCTCCAAGATGGAGAGATCACTGTTTCAAAATCGTGTGCGTATAATATAATCTTTTTCCTTTCCTCTATTTTACGGTAAGTGACGCAGGAAGGCAACTATTTCATGCTCTTTCCCTCGTGTCACCCGGCGATTTCCTCTGCGCCCATCTTATTCTGCTCCATTTGTAATTTCTCCTTTAGGTCTATGGCAACAGAACGATTCAAAAGCAGAGCATTGTGTGTGCGTGCGCGCGCGGCCATGGAAATCAAAGTGAGAAGTTCATCTCGCGGTTTTGTAATATCTAACCAAAGCCGGGCGGTTATTAGAATATTTTTCGCTTCGAGCATGGAGAGAGAAAATTTCCAAGATCAATAGTAACTTGTATTATCGTTGTTTTTATTCGTGTCATCTTTCTCGCGTTATTTCATGGCCGCGCATCTTTTATATCCAAGATTGTAATTATGCGAAAATGAAAAGGAAACCCTGCGCTCCTTTGCGTTCACGCGATCGGCATCGCGCGCTCTCCATTTCATTTTTTGAACTGTTACTGAGCTTGTTTTTAATAAACTTGTTTTTTTGTTTGTTAGAACGGCAGCGGACCAGGCGGCGAATCCGGTGGACGAGCAAACGGGTACGTTTGTTTGTTTTAATTTAAAACAAATTCAGGTTTCATACCCATATCTGATTCATTTTTTTTATGATAGTCATTTTAAGTATCTAATAACACACATAATAATATATATAAAATCTTAAAGTGATACCTGTATAGGTTCCTTTTCACTGCATCACTTTTATTGAATCTAAGATAAAATATAAAAAAATAAATTTTATATGCAATAAATTCCGGGGAAATATCTATATCAATTCTCCTGAGGGATGATTCGAGATATCTCAATCATTTTTATGTGTCAAATGGAATATTGGGTGAAATCAATGATAAAATTTCTTTCAACTCACGGTTACATACATAAATATTTCCAATAAATTTCCATTTTAAATCGCACGAATAGCGATGTATTTCACAGTCTGTTATTATTCAACGTACAAAAAAATTTGGACCACGTAAGTGGCTCTTAGATCTCGGGAAAACTCGAGATGCTCACCATATTTTACCATGTCGTTTCCTTAAAAATTTGACATCTTTATAACATAATGATGTTTACTTACGTTTTAGAATCTATACCGAACGAATACTTGACACGTTATTTTTATTGAGTTCTTGCGAAAAATGAATATTGAATATTGTAAAATTTATCTTTGACGTTATCTTTTAATAATTTAACGATTTATTCTAGACGATTTTCTAACGATTTTCATACATTTTATCGTGTTTCTTGCGATGAGACAAACTTATGAATAACTTGTCGGAAATAAAAAAAAACTCCATAAAAATTCCAATTATAATTTTATTCTTACGATGATGCAGCAAGGAACAGATTGAGAACTTGTGGAAACTTGGATTTTCTAAAAACTTTCTAACGAGCACGAAATTTCTATCGTATGCTTCCAGCAGATTTTCAAACATTTTGAATCGCGCGAAAGGATCTCAATTAGAACTATGGCTAACTCGCGTCGGCAATTTAATTTAAGAGTTCCGTTTATTCCCAATCCACGCAAAATCAAACTTATATTTAACATGTAAATGTTTTATTGATACTTACTTCTTTGGATATTTATAGTGTTCAAAAACATTTACATTTTTAATTAACGTTATTTTTCAAATTTGTAACACTCTAATAATTATATCAGCAAAACACAATTCCAACGAGTAAAATCTCATAATAAATATCACAATAACATATAATGACAAACATTAATAAAAACGTAACGATTATATAAAAATTTACATTATTTTATTACATAAAAATACATTACATAAAAATATGTAAAATATGCAAGATAAGATATAAACATAAACTTATATGGTTCAAGTAAAAGACGAATTGTAGACTCGGGCTGATGCAGCTTCCGAAATCTTTTCTGTTCCAGACATCCAGGCGACAATCCTTTCTACAGTACCATCGACAGCATGCCGGACATTCGACCGCGACGGAAGTCGATACCATTGGTTTCCGAGCTGGTAGGTAGCCGATTGCCCATTAACACCATTCCGCCATTGTCTCCGCGTATATATACATATGTATAAGTATACCGTGTACACACATACATATATGTACATTGCCTGGACCGTGTCCATATATATATATATATATATTCGTCGGAAATAATTATCCGATCCGACGAAACGTTCTCGTTGTTGTCGCCATCGTTATCGATGTTGTCATCGTCGTCATTGTCGTCGTTCTCTTCACTCGTGGTCGTCCAAATGTTGATAAAAACGCGATTTTCTTTGCTTCCGGGCAGCACAGTTTGACCTCTCTCGATCTCCATGGCGATTATACGGCCGGCTGAATTTAATTAATTCACCTAACTGGCTCGAGGCTATCTCTTGGTGCGCACGGATATTTTAGAATTTTAACGCGTGGCCCCTTTGGTACGCTTTGCGATTCTGTGTTGTGCGTTTGCACCGATGAAGTTAGAATTAATTACCGCGGTGTACGCGGCGCGTGCACTGTTGGCACTGCCCACGCAAGATACGTGAGAGCCCACTGAACGACAGAATATAAATTATAAAACTTGCTTGCGCGGTGTGAACAAATTTTTATTAACTTTTTTTTATTTCCATGACATACCGAATATTTTATGTATGCTCTTATAGGTATGCTCTTTCTATGTACCTATACATAAATAGAATTGCCATATAGAAGCTTGATAAAATATTATTGGCGAACATAGTAAATCCATTTGCGAGATGCGCCGGTTCAAGTGTCGAAGCGAGTCATAAAATATGAATCGACATTTGACACATCGATCAATCGGGCGGCATGTGCGGTCGATTATGCTAACACGCTTGCTAATACGTACCCGATGACCACGAGCATCGTCGTTATCTCGCGCGTTTTATTATCTTGCCGCGTTTCCAAGAAAAAGCTGCGAAGGACTGCAACTTTGTGTTCTCTTTTCCTGTCAACTTCTTTTATGAATGCATTAGTGAACGTAACGAGAAATTATAACTGAAAGTTACCTCGAGCTTAATTTGTTTGTCATTCAGCGGAAACGCAACGGCTACGTTTTCTTGATTACAAAACAGCCTTCTCTCGCTTCTTCCGTAGCTTCATTTTCCTCTCGCGATGACGACGACAACGACGACGACGACTTAAAATACCTTCGTCGCGAAATCTAACTCTATCATCATGCACGACGCATCCGAGGATCTGCCGTGGAACAAAAGCAAAAGGATGAAACTAAAATCATGAGAGACATTTTCGTTTAATTTTCAAGACAAAATAAAAGATCTTCTGATGCGATTCGTAACAAACATGTATCTCGTCGTGATCTAATTACGTGTTTTACGTTTCAGTGTTATCGTCGTTTTTCGCGACGAATCGAATTGCTAATTTTTCTAAAAGCCATTGCAAAACGCCAACGAGCAAATCTGACGAAATATTTCCTCTTACGTAATATCCTCTTTTTCCTTAAAATTCCCAAGCGAAGACATTGTTTCAGTCCGTTGATAATTAAACAGTTCTACCTACCTATTTATTTAATGTCCTAAATATATCCATGAGTGAAAATAAGTGTGAGTAAAATAAAAACATTAAATAAAATAAAGTAAAAATTTATAGGTTCGTCAAACATAAATAATACGGCCGAGAAATCCCATTATTTCAACAAAATTTAACAAATATAAACGCACCGATGATTACATTTGCAGTCGGCGAAAGCATTCCTGTCGCAAAATTTAAATTCGCAATTCGCTGACACGGCTGTTTCTCATGCCTTTATCTACGATCGATCGATCGATCGAAAATACTAGGAAACTCGCTGATTTGAAATTCGGATAAGTCGCCAATATATTCGCGACGATTTATTCTGCTAGCCGTATAAACAACGTGCGGAATAAAGACAAGTAGTCGCGAACCCTTTTAAGTAAATCATCCTTCGCGATTGCGTATTTTAATCAACAATAAAGCGGTTAAAAATAACTGAGAGAAGCTCCGAGTTCTATTTACAAAAAACAAACAAATATAAAACAATTGCAATGAGTAGTTTACAAAGCGTGAAGATAACCTGTACACTTGCTTTGATTATTATATACACGATAATGACGTACGTGCTCAAAATGATAATAAAAATGTCTTGTCTACGTCATGGATGCCATTGCAAGCTAAGAGCTTGCGTGTGCAACTAGTGCGTGATGCTTTAAATGAAATTCTTAAGTAGTTTATCGATCGCGCTCCGGAGAAAAGCGCTTAGTGGGGATAAGTGTGTCGTGGAAAACGTGATTTAATTTAACACGAGGAAAGTGAAACGCTGGCAGTAAAATGTAATTTTCATCAGAACTAGAATAATGGAAAATTAAATTTTCCGATTAATCCATATACTAATATATTTAACACGTCCCATTTTGAAAACTGTAGATTTCAGGTTACTTGAGAATCTTGATTACATTGATGACAGTTGATTTAGTATGAAAAAAAATTTTATTGGTCCCATTCCTCCCAACAAGTAGCGTTGCTCCAATCCCGGATGTAGGAATTCTCGATCAACTTTAGATCCCGTAATCCGATGTCTGTCTTCCTGTATATGTGTTTCCCTGTTTAATGTTAACAGTTCACATATAATTGTTGTACGTATTTTATCCCTGAAATCTTGAAGTCTCGCGACGTGAAATATATTTTCATGTGGTATGTCGTGACGTAAATAAAATTGTCCAGGCAGTTCGCAAAAAGCGCGAAAAGATTACTAGAAAAAGATAACCGCGAAAACGTTTGCGTTATTCGCTGGAAAAATTGCAATAGTAGTGGCGAATCACGCATCGTCTGTATCAGTGTTGAACGAACGAAATTGACTGACCACGTATAAAACACGATTATCGCCCAGTAATTTCGGTCGTTTAAATTCACCACGGAGATATAAATTCCTATAAATGCAAATTATCATTGTTAAAACTTGATGTAACATCTTTATCGATACTAACTCTATTTTTCATGTTTTCGTATCACACAATTATCTCTTCGTGATGAATCGATTTTAATTAACGTTTATTAATATTGTTTTTGTGCCTCTCTTATATCTAACTTTTAAAATATCTATATCATAATTTAATTTAAAAAAAAAAGAAATTGCAAGTGGTACACGTACTAATCGGCATATAATGCTATTTTCTTTGTTTGTTCTCTGTGGCGCCCGTTGTTGTATCCACCTGAACACCTGAAAAAAAACAAAACCACTCACTGAAAAATACCTCTCAAAAAATCTCAAAAACTCTACCTCCAGGTCTTGAAGGTACTAATTAAATGCCGCCTTAACCAAGTCAATTAAAAGCTTGTTGTTTGCATGTAAATTTTTAATTTGTCTTAATTCTCACTAACTTTATGTTGTTATCTTTTCTTTGTCTTACATTTTTTTCATTTATTCTACGCGATTTACATTACTTTTTTAAGTTATTTTTAACTGTTTTTTCCTTTTCTAATGCGTTATACGTTCTTTTTTCTGCTGATTATTTGCTGTAAAGGGGATGTGCATGCTTCCCTCGCTGCGAATCGTTGAAAGTCGCGCTCTTCTCGACGAAATAGAGTCAGCGGTGTAGAAACTTCTTGATTACATCTCTAATTTAATATGACTCTGTTACATGTGTATCTACTCGTTAGTAAATAGATACTGAAGTAATTTTGTTATCTGTGAAACATATAATTTCTGTCTCTCGCGTATGAAATATCGAATGCGAGAAAACAGCATACCAAGTCTCCAGCGACTCGTTAAATTGAACGTGGTTCGTGTAGTAGAGACAGGAGATGTTTGCACTTCAACGAGACGCATTGTTATTGTGCTTTTTCGATGGTTCACTTATAACTTCGTGTTTCGCATGCAAATATGTATGTACAACTATTTCGATTAGGATATCAATAAGAATTAAACAGAAACGGATTACTGATCTAACAATCCGAAAAAAGGCTCTTGTGTAATCATCTGTTTCGTGCATTTAAATTTGATCTATGTAATCAGCCAATTATCAATAATTACTAATCTATTAATAAAAATGATTAGTCCCATCAGATAATTTTGTTATATCTTATAACACTAATGTTTCTCACCTGCATGCAGAATTGTTCATTGTTTGAGCATCAATATTGCATGAATGTCTACTTATAGATATATGATAGTTACGACTAGTTATAAAAATATCATACGTAGTCGTAAGTAGAATGTTTTGATCTGGAAATTTGAAGGCAACTTATTTTAACGAAAGTTTTCTTTAATTCGCCAATATTCTTCTCAGTCCTCTCACTCCTTTGCTTTTCTACCTCTTGGCGAAAGAAAACGAGGAAGACAAAGCGAAGGAGACAGCTCGATAATATCGTTAATAAGAAAAATGATATCGCGCAGAATTCTCACAAGAGACAGTATTAAATTGCCTTGGTGCCCCCCCCTCCCCCCCCGCCATGCCGCGCAGCATTCCTCGCTTCTGAGAGACGCATTAGAAAAATAACGTAACAGCATATGTGATTTAGGGCCGATAGAAGTTACATTAGCGTATACGGAGTTAGCGCCTGATTGTCGGGATCAAACAATGGCGTGTGCACGGTTGGTGGGGTTCCGTGTATAATATCTTAATTAAAATCTATGCTAACCACAAATCCTATTGCGCACCATACTTACCAGACACCCATAAGCTAATTAGATTAGATTTTCTCTCCGTAGAGATTCACCTATGCTCTATCTTTATCTATCTCTCTTACTCTCATCTCTTCTACCAACTGATTTACATATCTCCTGATATTTCCGCTCCATTCGCTTCTTGGTTTTTGCCTTTCACTGTCTTCTCTCACTATCGCTCTCTATCTCGTTCTAATTTCGATATTAGATATAGTATACATATACATGCGTTACCAATCGTCTATTAAAACTGTACTCAACCTTATAAACGCGCGGTCAGTAGATATTTGTTAAATTTACAATATATATTTCAAAAACGCGCGTGTTTGTCGAGATATATATGCAAATGTCAGAGAATTATATAAGACTACTAGATTAGATGTAGAATATCCGGAAAACGGTTTACTATAACATTTGCGAAACAATCTCTTGGTAAAATTCTTACAAGCGTTCAATATATACATAAATGTATATATAACTCACACACTTATAAATGGCATAACTCATTTCATAAAACTTGTAAATAAAAGTTTAACTTTATCGATATATTTCACTTGGCATGTAATGTTACCGCTTCTTTAAGTTACAAGATTTTTATATCGCAAAATTTCTCTTCGGCTTTGGATTTGTTTCAATCTCGCAAGTTTTTACACTACTACGGTAGTATAATCTAATCTCGATGTGAAGTTGCTTTGGAAATGTACTCACGTTTGATTAATATTGATTAATACAAAAAAATTTCGAGATATGTGTATATATATATATTTATCTTATCATTTTTTAGTAACTCTCGTCACTTGAAAGACGTTCTTACGTCAGTGTCACTCAACTTTATTTTGACAAATAATTAGTTACATTTTGATCTCGATGTCGAAAAATATCTGTAAATAACACTTTTCAAAAAAATTTTTGTGTTTTCACATTCGTTTATTCACGCGTCTCTCGATTTATTTTATCAATACTATGTCTTTCTTTAATCTTTTTCTTGCTCTCTTTCTTTCTCTGTCTCTTTCTTTTTTTCTCTTTTTCTTTCAGTTTCTCAGTCACAGGACTATCACTTTATTATATGATAGAGAGACTGGAAGGTATGAGGCATTATTATTCTATTGTCAGATATACATTAATTTCTATCTTTTCTCAGACCATGGCAGCGACAAAGAGAAACGCTGGTCTCACATCCGCCGTACCTCGAGCGACGCTGAACGACGAAGAACTGGTAAGGACTTGTCCTTTAGTTATTATATTTCATCGTCGTCACTTTGTGTCGCCAGTTAATAAACCAAAAGAAACACGGTTGCTCTGTAAGAGGAAGGTTAGCTACCATCGCGTTATCCTGCTGATATTTAAATACTCTTTACAAGTGTGGAATGGTTAAGCTCTCTTTCAGCGGTATTTTCAAGGTTGCTATGATGTAGATAATGTGGTGTGTCGCGTTAATTAGTGCTACATAAATCACAAACCGAAGCTTAATTACTTTTTTCTACGTGACATATTTCGTTTAAAAATCCTTGCGCATTAAATAAAAGAAAAAATTTTAAAAGCGAGAGTAAAAGGACCTTTAGCTTCTAGTTGCGAGACAGAGATATTAAAGTCAGGAGTAATATCTCGAAAGAAGTACTGAGGTGTCAAGGAGGAATTAGTACATTATTTAATTTTAAGTTTCAATACCGGTAAAAGACTAACGCCAAAAGAGCTCAACTTAACTTTCTCGTCCATTGGACTCTCTTTTCTTTTTATACGATACGTGTTACATCCTTATTTCCTTTTTTTTAAGTAAATGTGATTTAGCCTGTGTGTTTCTGTACTGAATATTCTTATTTCTACTTGCATCCCCTTCCCCCTTCTTACACTGTGTTACTTTAAAGCAACACGTAGCAACCTAGTGTAAAACACATTAGCTGCGGTTAGCACTGTGATACACATTGTGTATGTATTGAAGAAATGCAGGCATATATACGGTGAGAAAATTAGGTGAGAAAATGGTCAAACTATACGTATGTGTAGAATGTCTATCGTAGAAGAGCCTACACAGTCTACATAGGGGTATCACGACGCAGGATACCGTATCAGAGAGAAATAGCTAGATTAGTGCTAGGAGTTTCCGATTTCTGTGACGTTCGATGTTCCTCGTATATCGAATATCTAAATGTCCTTTCCAGGCCACTTTGACACGCGCGCAATATTCGATAACGAGATATCGGACATGCAATTTATTAAAACATCTTGAAAAATGTACAAGTATAACGAATTGATACGAATTGAAATTTAATTATAATGCATATCTATTAACTCTAAACGTGAGATTTAGGTACCCACAGGCTTTACCAACAACGCTAAAAAATTCAAATTGATAAATACATCATTCGATCACTTGAATATCGAAGTAACGTGTTGAAAAGTAACTTAGCCATTTGCGCGCTTATACATGTTACGTACATATACATTCTTACATTGGGTTGAAGATATATAGATTTTGAAAAATTTATGCCCCGGAGAACATCCCGAGTTCACACGTTAGTACCATAGTACTTAGAGGATCGATGCTTTTACACTTTTCTTCTCTCGCTAGATAGTCTAACGAAAATATTGCTAGCTCTAAAACTTGTTCATGTACAAAAAACGTACAAGACACTGTAAGAAAAAAAAAACTTTTCGAGAAAGTCGCAAAACAAGATGAAATGCGAAAATTCTATATGTTCGATGTGAAATGTGGTGATCTCCTTAAGAATAAAAATCTCGCGTACGTGTGCTCGCGAAGCTCTTCTAGGTAATCCCACCCCACAAGTCCCATGGAAAAAAGATACTCAGAAGAGAAAGAAAATCGATAGAGATGCTCTTGAAAATCTAAAGTCGAACGAGACGAGAGTCATTCTGTTTTCGAGAGGCAGGAGCAAGTAGGAACCTAAAACAGTCTTTTATCGTAATATCCAATTCGCTTTTATTGGAACCATATGCGGACTTTTTTGTATGAAACCTATATCTGTATATGCTTTGCGTGCATATGATTATGTAACTAGAACCTAGAAAAGCACTTCGGTTAGTAATGAAATTCATGAGTTTGCGAGAGATCGGTCAGACAAAAAACTAAATGCTAATCTTTTGGTATTCCGTTTATAATTTGAAACGCAAATTTTTACAATTGAAGGAAATGTACTTTAAAGATCGATAAGAAAAACGCGGAACAAGTAATAAATTAAGAGCCATTTCTTCTTAAAAGGTCATGATAAAATTGTTTTATTTCTTCAATCAGAAATAGCCTTACTAATTCCTGATACAATCTGATATTGTACAATTGTACGATCGATTGTTCGTATATGAGTAATAGAATTTTATACTACACTAATGGAGACGCGACGGTCACTTTATCACATGCTGTAAACAACGAAAATTTACAACATCTTTCTTTTTCATTCGCTATCTACAAACCGAATAATATTTGCAGAGCAAAAATTTGATAAACGATGTGAAATACATTTTACCGCTCTATTTTGTTGGAAATTTTGACGTGTCAGAAAGCACCTATTTTTCCAAAGAATTTGTAATTCGCGACAATGTCTAACGAATTGTTTAAGTCTCTCAAATATCGTAACCTTTATGGAGAGCTGAAGTAGAAAAAAAACGAATGTTTGCATAAACCCCATCCACTTGTCTCCCTTCCTACTTGTCTCTTCCTCTTTCTTCTTCTCTCTTTTTCTTTCTTTCTTAATGTAACGGCGATACAATCGCACGATGAAACACCCGTAGAAGATGCACGTGTACAAGAAAACTCTGCAAGCGATGATCTATCCTATATCATCGACCACTCCTCACAATTTTGTCACCTGGACGGCAACGTCACCGACGTACTGCTACGAGTGCGAGGGTCTTCTCTGGGGTATCGCTCGACAGGGAGTGCGATGTATGGAGTGCGGCGTCAAGTGTCACGAAAAGTGCAAGGACCTCCTGAACGCCGATTGCTTGCAGAGTGAGTAACGTCAATCTATATTTTGATTTCCAAGCGCAATTTCCGTGTCTACGAAATATAGTCATCGCAAAGGGAATATGCAGAATTAATCGTTTATTTCAGTTAGTTGGCAATATTAATTAAAGAGTCAGATAAAATTAATAATTATATCATATGATATCAGAGTATGGTGAATTTGTCGATGAAAAAGATAAATATGTGTATTTTGAAGACGTCAAGAATATCGAGGTCGCGTAAGTTATCTTTTATTAAGGCACGTAATTAAAAACTTTAGGTTTATTTGTTAGCGACTGGACAGTAGTAAAATCGATCGTCTTTCCACGAGGCAACAAGAGTCAAGCGAAATCGAGAAAAGTTTTGTAATTCATTAAACAGAGATTAGACCGAATAAATGAATTTGAACATTTCAACAACCATTTTCCGCCTTTACCGTCGTTATTACTTTCGTGAATTAATTATTAATTTGCCCTATAAGACACTTCGATCTCGGTTTGTTGTTTCTTGCAATCGTAATATTATTTCCGTCATCGGCTGGTGTCTTGTCAATAAACGGATATTATTCTCGTCTCCCATGTAAAATTGATTCGTAGCGGGTATAATTAAACCGTTGTTAAATCGCGTAATTAAATTTTACGGATTGATTGTCTTGCGGAAAAATCATTTTTTACGTAGGCGCAATCGCGAGACCGTTTCGCATTTTCACCCGATAAAAGTATCCACAATGACACGATAGATTTTATAAACCAATCTCCAATGTCCGGAAATCGGGAAGTAATGACACTTTTAACGTCAGCTCGTCCATCGGACTTTCAATTTGATTCCGGTGATCTTGGCATTCTCTGTAGGTCCTTTTCGTGTGGCTACCATTCGCTATCGATTTGTGCTAGCACTCCCAGACTAATGATTCCTAACCCCTTCCCCTCTGACTCTGTCCCCGATAAAGTTTCTTTTCTTGATCGGACAGTCCACGATTAATTTACAGCCTCTCCGCCTCCGACTCGCCGCACGATGGTTTGCCCCCGTAATTCCGTTCTCAATTAATTCTCCCTCATCCTCCGCTGTCCGTTGTAATTTCAATGTACCGGGTGTTTCGCGTCACATTCTTTCCTATCGTTTATCCTTCCAGGTTTTTCCTCCTTGTACAACTGCTATCTAGTTGTACTAACGGGATTTCTAGTAAAAAAATAAATTAAAATAGCCGATATCGATAGCTACGAAAGCAGCTTTGATGCCTACCTTGATGTAAAATTCGAAGCGCGATTGACATTGCGCATTCAAATCACGTGCGAAATATTTCGCTATCGCCCGGTCGTTCTAACGTATCTGATGTCCAATGATTATATATAATCGCAATTGACTCGACAGTTACGCAACGCGCAAAACTTAGACTATTTATCTGTACGTGATGTGTCATATTTTCTAGTTTGCATGTAATTTTGCGAAACGCAATGCCGGTCGTTACACGGTGGTGTTATACGACACGGTTAGTGATATCGTATTTAGGTGATACCGAAGAACGAAAAAACTGCAATTGATGTTATTCAATTACTGTAGATGATACGAATCGTAATTTTCACAATATATTAAAATTCTGTCTCGAGAAAAATCGCAATTCTTTTTGTTACTGTTTTATCAATTGATGCATTGAAAAACAGTGCGGGATGCGCACCGAATCGCGTAATAAATCTTCTTTACGTGTAAAACACGTTTTTCTCTTTCTCTACCGAAGATAAAAATGTTTTATCGACATCGGTGCGACGTCAAGAAGATTGAAAATTAATCTGTGAACAAATAATCGAATTTACACGTTTGACCAAAAATTTGTTCAATGAAATTAGTTACAATAATTAAATTTAATCTTATCTTTAACAATTCAGCTAAATAATCATATGCGAAATATATGCGAATCTCGAATGTACTTGTTATTTCGTTATTCCATTCGTTCTTATAGGGGCGGCTGAGAAAAGCTCGAAGCACGGCGCTGAGGATAAGGCGATTAGCATAATCACGGCGATGAAAGAAAGAATGAAGCAAAGAGAACGAGAGAAGCCAGAGATCTTCGAACTGATTCGGTGAGTATCCGCTTACTGCGCTCGATTCCTTTTCTTTTCTTCTTTTCCTCGCAGCAGAAGTAAATCCAACGACAATCGTACCGTCGATCAACGACAGTTCGATTTGAGAAGGAATAGTGAGAGGTCGATCGATATACCGATCGATCCCGATACGATTTAACAATCTTCTGTCACCACTGCACGGTATTTTTAGATCTACAGATCGGTATTAGTGGTCGCGCGTTTATTTTATATTGCATAAAAACTTTCATAAGACAAATATTTAATGTCGCCTGTGAGAGACATCGCGTATTTTTACTTTTAAAAGTAGATAAAAAACCGTTTGTAGTCGTGAATTAATTAATCGCCGCAACAATCCATTTGAATCCCTCTTCCGAGAATCGTCTCCGCTTTGCACAAGTGGATTATAAATGGTTTCGCGAATAAATCGCCACGGCCGAGCCAGATCTATTTCATGACCTCAAACATAGGAAATCGTTAAAAGCCATATAAACATCGTTTGGACGAATATCAATGCGTCACGACACACCCCCAGGGTAGTGGCATATTGAATATTCGTGAGTAATGCCTTACGATAAGCGTGGCAAACATGATACGTGTTTCAAATTTCGAAGGTATCTTTTTGTCATTTTAGCGAATTTGTTTATCATTTTTATTTTACATCACACCGCGTCGTCCGTGTTAAACATATTATATGATAGACACATACTCGATAATCTTTTTGTCTGAAACTGCTGAAAAAGAAACATATTTGATAATTTATAAATTATATATATATATATATATATATGGTATATATATATATATATTTGTGTAATTTGTATAATTTATTCCATTAATTAAGAGAGAAAAACAAATGTGTTAAACGGAGGAAAATTTGGAGTAATGCTGTGTATGAAACGATTTTAGTGCAATAATATATAATATTTAGTCATAATTATTTTCGTGATATTATCGATTTAAAGCAAAATTCGTTTTATTTAATAAACGTGTTATTCTCATATAATCAAATAAACTGTCAGAATTAAATAATCTCACAAATTAATATTCTTCGCTCAATAATCAGCACTGATATATATTGACGCACACGCGCACATTCGTGATATTATTTTGGATCAAACTCTATATTGTACTTATGCCTGGGAGACTGTGAAGTAAAAATCTTTTGTGTGTTATTTGAAATTCAGCTGTAATCCTATAATATTGCTGATTAAATATAAATATGTTTGTTTAAATAAATTCTGATTTGTTTACGAAAATTTAATCGCGCGATCAAGCGATTGTTTTCAGATATCAAAACCGACCTATTTATGATTGATAAATGGATAACGTACACGGCTTAGGCACGTCAGCATCGTCATAATAACCGTCTAATCGCATTTGCGCACCTTGCGTCAATCCGTCGCATATCTGCCATAATTAATTAAGCGTCGAACTATTCGAAATATCTCCGCTGCCCGCGCTGCATTTCAATCTTATTACCTTAGTATCGGCTCGTTATCATGGCGATTATAAATATCGACGGCGCAGACGGACGGACATAGAGTACGGTTTCGTAAAAGTCATCGCGATAAAAGCCAGCTCGGCAGGCAGTTGGCTAATGAAAATTAACGTTAATTAATATCGCTTGCGCGATCTGCATTGCGAGAGACCTAATAATCGCGCCGGTGGATCGATATTTGTTCAATTAGTCATGTAATTAGCATATTATAGAAACTTTTTAAGCATATAATCAGAAATTATATTTGTACAATTCATAATTAACTGTGAAATAGATAGTTGTCTTAGAGAAATATTATTTTTCCGAATTACTTTTTAATTAACTTGATGCAAATTTGCTAATAAACTTAGCAAACATTCTAAATTCAGTAATAAATTTATTAATATGAATTAATCACAGTGTGCATTTCTCACAGATATTTTTCTCGTTTCTCTCGAGCATTAATAATTTAGCTTTTCGGCAATTAGCACAAGCGAAATTAGTGGAACAGCTGCAACGATCGTTACATAGCAGAGAAAGCGTTGGTCCGGTACTTTCCGCAAGAAATACTGCAACGCAGAATGTTGTGCAGCCGCAACGGTTATATGTATTACTGAAGATTAATTTAATATCGCAGGCGACAATAAATAGTTGTCAATCACTGCGTGTACCTAGAGGCAATAGACCGGAATTAATCTATAATTAAATGAAACGCGTGGACTAATACGGCGGTGCAGTGACGACAGTAATGAGCAGAGAAAATTACAAGGGAGAACGAGCGAAGCTAAAGCGAAATCTTCACTTCACACACAAGGCCCGATCTCGTCTTCTCTAAAGGATATACAATAATTGCGACGTATCCGAATCGCGTACATATAGCGCTTCTCGCGCAGCGCCAATACCTAACTACCGAGTAATCAACGTTCTCGTTAGCAGCTTGATCGATGACGCTCTAATTAGAAGATTGTTTTGTTCGACACGCATACCAAAAATTTACTTTGTCTAAACGCTCAATTACTCCGTCGTCTCCTTTTTGTTCAAGAAAAATATTGCAAGAAACAGCATCGTTTGAACGAACAGTTGATCCTACAAAGAGAATTCTCAAGCTGTCACGTGGCGATTCGCTAGTAATGGTTCTGCAACGCGTTCTGTTTCACGGAATGCTAACTGTAAAAGCGAGCACAGTTTTCACTAAACATTGCAAAAGGATGGCTACGTGCTAGTTGAAATTCTGTTTGTGCCGTTACAAACGTTAGTCTTCTTTTTTTTTTTTTTAAATTCCTACAGATTGACAATATTTCGCGAACAAAATAATCTTTCTTTGAAAAATCGTGGCAGAGAGCTCTATTTTAGATAAAGATAATTTCTGGAACGCATAAAGATTTATTTCACAACAACAAAAGCAAAAACAGGGCGAGATCGTGGTCGTTGGCATAGCTTATGTGAAAGAGAGTGTCGTCGGAGTTTAGGTCAGTCTTTGGGGTCGATGAAAAGGCACACGCGGGTCACATGATGTCAGTGGAGCAGTCGGTTTTGGACGGTACCAGCAAGTGGTCGGCGAAGATTGCTATTACAGGTTTGTGGCCAGCTCGCCGATGACCTGTAAACTGGTCTTGCGTATTCTCCATACCCCATGCAACGCGTGTCATCAATATGGTGTTTATCCCGATCCATATGTGTGCTGTGTATGCCTACATATTTTAATCTATGCGATTCGTTGTCTCTATATACCCGTATACTCTTATGTATAATGCGTGTACGCACAAGATTACTTTGATTATTTCTTATTATTGTTATTATTGCCGTTACACCTAGATCTGACGATAACAACTGGCTCTTGGTGGCTGCCGCGCGTGTGGCTGTGTTGTATTGATTGTGCCATGAACTAAGTAACAATTACCATCCTAATTGTAATTCCATTCCCACATGCAATTCTGGAAGCCGTTCGACCATCGAGCGATAACGTCGATGACAAAAGATATTGCCTCACTTTTCCATTATAAATTATTATCTAAAATTTAGCTTTGTTTTTAATTTTTCTTTTTTCTTTAACTTGTTCGTAAGCCAGGTATGTTTCGTACCAACACCTTGGTTACGTCGAGGATATACTCACGATGGACGAGCTACTTCCATTTTTTTCTCAGAGCACCTTGACTTACATACCCGCCGCAACTATTCCCACCCAACCAATGCAAAACTTCTATTTATGTGTGCGCGTGTACGCTATGCTGCTATTTTACGTGTATGTGCTGGTTTTATAAACTTACATTTGCCCACTGGATGTAACAATTACAGGGTGTACAACACTATTTAATTGGACATTATTCGATATTTCTTTTCATATCAGTGTTTCTTATTTTTTTTGTCCCAACGGTACTTTTCTTCACGCCAATTTTACTTCAATCCCAGCTGCTGTCGTGGCAACTGGTCGGCTTCAACAAGATCGACGAAATCGAGTTTGCAGACAGTTCTCTTCTCTCGTCTCGTTTACGCGTTCAACGCGCTATTTGCAATAGCCCTCTCTTCCAGGAAACAAGTGGAGTTTCGTGTTCCATCGGCGAAATGAAATCTCTCGCAGTCGGTTCGAACGAATTCCTTCAGAAACAACACCTCAATCATCATCATTCGGTGAAGTATTTCCGGAAATCCTTGAAACGCATCTTGGACTACTTGTTATTTCTCATTAATGAAAATTATTAGGCCGCAACTTCTAACTTGAATTTGCATTCGTGTGTCGCTCTGTTTACGCACGAAGATATATAGATTTCCACAGCGAAATGTATATACTCATATGTACATATCTCTCGTGTCGTACCGATCAGACATCACGCGATGCTCCTTTCCTGCAAGAGAATTCAATCGAAAGTCCATTAGGGTCACGTGGCAACTTGTTGTGGCGGCAAGTATGTGCCGTTGCCATTGTCTAAGGTAAATCCGGCTCGGTTATAGCTATCGAGCTTCCATGAACGCGAGTCCCTGACCGATAAGCCAATACCACACAGCGACGTCTATCGAAAGCAATCTACCACCTGCAATCTTCGGTATATCGAGGGCACGTTCTCTTTTGCGTTTTCCTGCGAGATGAGAATCAAACGTCGTGGAGCATCAATCACCGCTTCGATCGAACGCGTCAACTTTAGCTCCTAGTTAACTTGTAGCAGAAATAGGTCTCGCGTGTCAAAGATAAGGAAAATGAATTTGTCTCGATAGATTAGTTCAATGGTTTACGACGTTTACGTTTAACGCGCTTTATAACGAAGACATATAGACATATGTATAGTTATTGAAGAATAGATAAATGTATTTATTTTCCTCTTCTCATATGCTTTATATTGATAAATACATTATGATTATTAATTTTACTATTTAATAAAGTTTGTCAAACATGCACAAGATTAAGGCAATATAACGCGTAAAAGAGATATATCTTGTTTGAAAGTAGCCTTATACAAAGTTACGTCCCTATTGAAGAAACATTCAAGTCAGCTGCGTCGTTTATTCACTTCTCGTAAACATACCGCACTGGCACATGCCGCGCGTATCGATTTCTTTGCGCGAATTATTTCTACGCGAGATGTACCACTGGTAACACGTGCAAAAGAAATATACGATGTAGGAAAAAGTACTCTGACCGAAATATTTCACGTACACATTCTTTGTGGCTCGCTGTCTTCATTTCGCGCGATCTTCAAGACCATTGTAACTTCGAATCAAAGGGAAGGTGAAACCTTTCTTCTCTCAATCGTTGTCTCGTTATGCAAGAATGATAGAAGTGTAAATACAATTCATATACAGTATATTTAGTGTATTTTCGAAGAATAATTTAGTAGCGTTGATCGATGGCCATAACTTAAAATGTCGATTCGTCATTCTTTCTTTTTTTAAGTAAACGCTCTATCTAAATAAAAAATTAAGTTACGTCAAGCTTCTCTAAATTGTTTATAATATAATTACAAACCTACACGTATACATTTCAATTTTTATATATTTTTTTAGAAATTTTTAACTTGATGTAAACGATTACACATAACAGATATGTGTAATTATTTCTCGACAAAGAAAGGAAAAAATTAGATTTTCCCAAGTTAAGATAGACAGGCAAAAATTTGCTCGAGTAATCGATCGTTATAAAGCTATTCATATCGTTGATCGTCTTTGCGAAACGGTTATTATCATAACTGAGAAGTCAATGGAAGATCATTTTGGCGGTGGGCCATACACAAGTCGCGCAACAAGTTTTCTTATTTCAGCTGATAGACGCACCTAAAGAACAGCTTCCTGTTCTGTACAAAACAGGAGATTAACAGGTGGCATAGCGATGCGTTTGTTACCATATCCGCACAACACGCGTGTGATCGATTGGTCTTTCTTGTGCATACTTGGAATGAAACTTGGATAGAACTTGGTATGGCATTCCGTTGTACGTAACGTGTCGTGATTTTCGCTCTCTTCGACTTTATCCCATCTATTATTCTTCCGTGTCGAGAAGCGCCAATTTCATCGTTCCTTTTTCATGTAAATAAAATCAATCGCGTTGCTTTTAGTCAAACTGTAATTCGAGATTCGAGTAGTCTCATCTATCCACTGACATCCACCATCCATATTCATCTGTCAAATTTTGTTTGTTTGACTCGCGCAAAATTCGTAAAAAGCATAGAAGATTCTACAGAGTAGAAACTAATCCATCCTATATTGAGGCGCGGATCTAAAACACTTGTCTCGCTTTGCTTTTACACGTACACAAAAGTACCGAGATACACATAAGCTAATCTCGGAAAAATACCCTAGTATTCCGGCTGCGCGAATGTATTCCTGCTAGCCTAGCTGAGCTGAATATGCTGCCGTCGTTGCTACTGTTGGCTGCTGCCGCTGCTGCTGCTGCTGCTGCTGCTGCTGCTGCTGCTGCTCCTTCTGCTGCTACTACTGGATGATGGATGATTATGGACGATTTTCTTGCGACGGTCCGGCGTTCTTCGGTGGCCTCTGTAAAAC
This sequence comes from Monomorium pharaonis, assembly GCF_013373865.1. Taxonomy (NCBI): domain Eukaryota; kingdom Metazoa; phylum Arthropoda; class Insecta; order Hymenoptera; family Formicidae; genus Monomorium; species Monomorium pharaonis. The sequence continues at coordinate 6,422,157 of NC_050477.1, forward strand.
ATACACTTCTTGGTCACCTGAAAGATACCGAGAGGAATCCTCCTTTCCAAGGAATCTCTAAAAAGTGTGAAATGACGATGAGAGGAGAAGGGTAGTACAAGAGGTTGTCGAAGGACGATTCGATGACGACATTGTCTTCTTTTCAGCACGACGTTTTCAGTCGACCCGGATACGCACATAGACAGCCTCGAGCAGGCCGAACAAATCGTCCTTGAGGGTACCAGCAAGTGGTCCTGCAAGATCGCCATCACAGGTGACACGATACTGATACCTTTAGAAAACGTTCTAACGATTCTTCACCACAATCTCGATAACAAGCCACCAATTTCGTAACTACACACGCTTGAGATACACTATTACACGAAAACTTCCTAAAAATTTTTTGCATACGTCTACAAAGCTCCTCACTTACTTTCTTTTGGTAAAAGGATACTATTGTATTTTGTCTCACTGACTCAATGAGTCACGAGAACAAGTTTCGAAATCACTGCGGTACAGGATGCATCACGGTCGTGTAATTTCTGTCGCTTACAGATTCTTCGATGAGTTTGGAATTTGATCTCACTCAGCGAAGCAGACAGGTTACGAATTCATCTGGCAATCCGTAATCAAGAGCAGAAGCGACATATGTATTATGCATCCTGTACGCGCGCGTCCGTGCTTTTCGATAAGCACAGTTTCACACATATATATATATATATATATATATATATATCTCGATTTTTCAATCACTCGAGTCAAAGCAATGACGAAAAGATCTATCTCATGATCTATGCATCATCGGGTTGACAAGCAATGATGCGTGATACATGAGGTACACTTTGCGTTGTGCCGCGTACTCCGCAGTCGAGTTCTCGCATTCCAATTGCACCACTGGGGCGTGCACATTGTGCGATCGATGCACTTCGTCCGGCACGAAGTCAAACCCCGAGGATCGATCGAGCGACATATCTGAATCTCCGACGTTACTGTTCATTCTTGCGTAAAGTTCCGAAATATATTAAAATTGAGGCGATATATATATATATATATATATATATATATATATATATATATATATTGCTATTCTCGTCTCGCATTCCTGTTGTTACAATGAAAACTAAAGTAATTTGTAAAGTTCTGCTGGTCGGTCACCTGGAAAGCGTAACGCGTTCGTCGCTCTAACGACGGGATTTTAATGTAATCCGGATCCCTTGAGTTATCTCGAGTGTCGATGCTTCCAGGGTAATGTGTCGAATCGATAAGTATAATTTGTCGGTGAATTATATCATTTATGCGTCGTCCGCGGGAATAGCCGAAATCCTCTCGACTACATATAGTAGCTAATTTTTGTTTACAGCGGCAACTTTTATTTCCCTCGATTTTTATCAATTCGCCGGTGCTGCTGTAGCAGCGAAATGTCAATAAAAATAATAAGCGTCCTGGGCGTATAACTTTACACGACATTACAAGTATCGTATGTCATAGAAAATTACAGTTCACCGATCGAAATTGCAATCGTAGTGCCGCTGCCGCCAACGACGTGGCGGATAGAAGCGGATGTAAGCTGCATACGTATGCGCTTCTCCTCGCGAGAATCGATAGTTCAACGTACAGACAAGCGTAATAGCTATGCTCAGCCTCCGCAGTCCATTCACGTCATGTATGAATAGATATATATTTCTTATCTACTTGGAAATGGCAAGTAAAATAATACAACTGTACGAGCCTTAATCGGAATACAAAACGCAGAGTTCTCAATATAATGTTATATCGCTTTGTCGCGAGAGAATTTCGCCGATTCTCAACACGTCTCTTTAATACTTTAAGTATTAAAGTAAAATATATGTAATACAGAAAGAAAGAGAAGAAAATTCCAACATATCCCGTGTTTAACGTAGATCGCAGCCAATAATGAGAAACAGTCGAAATGCGATTGAAGACGTCATGTCGCGCGTCGGTTGGAGAGATACGCTAGGAACGCGCCGAAAACGTTAAACGAGGAGCTAAAAGAAAAATCCAATGGGATTCGATTTGCTTTCTTTCATCGCTCCTAGGGCGAGTACCGATATTGAAATCCGCAAATGGAGAAGCCTGCCTTGAGATGCGTCTGCAGTGATGCCTCCCACTGCAGGGATTCGCGTATCCAGGTGAAGAGAATCTTACACGTAGAGAAATTTTCTTGGCAGAGTCTCGGTCGTCTTAAATAACCGAATAAGTTCGCCGAGGCTCCCAAAGGAGGCCTTAACGTTTCGCTTGAGCGCCCCCACAAGCATTTCGTATCTCTTATCATCACTCGTATATCTAACATTTCCATAATAATACGATAACAAGTCGTAATGTATTGCTCTATCCTACTCGAAGCTGAACAAAAAGATTACTGAGGGAGAGCGAATTTTTAATGGCACGAAATTTAACGTCAATTGCATTTTATGCACTTAACGTAATGCAAGAGACGATGGGAAGACTCTATGTAAGAGGTACTTAATTATTTGTAATCAACTGTGAGAACATAAAGAAGAATAAACGATATTTGTACCGTGGAAACGTGTTCCGGTGGAGAAAAATCGATAAGCAGGAGCAGCATGGCGAACTGCAACGAAACTTTTTTGCCTTTCAAAAGCTGCCGACGTATCCAGCGGCGTTTTCCTCGTCCGCCGCTAACGACGGAAGTAGCGAAGGAAAAAGCGAGGTATGAAAAAGGGAGGGTTACGGTTATCCCGTTGAAAACGGGAGATAAGTAAATAGGACGCAGTATAAAAAAAAAAATGAGAGGAGAATAAAATCGGCGGAATGGTCTGTTTTAGACAACGCGTCTCCTCTTTTCTAAGCTTTTTATTTTCTCTTTGTCGCGAGCGTTTTCTTTCTCCTACATTTATATACTCTCGGCGCGGAAAGCTGAGTCCGAATAATCAAAAAAAAGGAGCGAAAGAAAATTAAAATGATTTCCGGATGAAGTTTCTTCGCCAAGAAAATGTCGGCCAACCAAGAGGTTGTCAACCAAGTGCCGACTGGTTGATTCGTTGGCTGACCGTTTCTGCTCTGCTCGTGACTTGTCCTGATAAAAATTACATCGAGGAAGAAGAAGGCAATACCGACCTACATACACCATGAACGTATATATAAATCTTTGCGAGAGGATTCAAGTGTTAATTTTAACTATTAATATACATAAGAATTGAAAGTTTTCTCTCCGAAATAATGAAACAAGATTGAGCTTAACGTTTCCTTGCGTAATGAATTCTGAATTTTAATTTGGTTTGATTTTCTCTATATTATGCTTAATTCTGAGAGTAATCTGATTTTGATTGTGCTCCCTCGGTGGATTAACCGCCACGAGATAAGAGAGGAGCTTCAAGGAAATAAGGGGCTAAACCGAGGTGCGAATTGCATGGTGAAAGGAGTGGAACTGAAATGGTAACAGTCGGCGCCGCTTCCTCTTCCGGCCCAGTAATCAAATTTCTTGACTCACTGGGCGCAAATTAAAATGACTACGAGATATCGTTGCAGATTGCGCTTGAGGATCGAGTGTCGGTAGAGACGTGAGAGAGAGAGAGAGAGAGAGAGAGAGAGAGAGAGAGAGAGGAGAAGGATCGTATTATTTCCGTAGGATCCGTTCGCAAGATAATAAAAAAGAACAAAGCATATATCCCGTGCGACATCGCGCACAATCGCCGCAATGTACGCATCGCCGCAGTATGATCAATTAAAAATGAATGCAGCTTGCGGCTGCAGGCTGCAAGTACGATGCGTTAAATTAGTGTGTGTGAGTGTGTTCGATCGCGAGATTGGATTTGTGCACGGAGTACGCGGCTTAACATGTAGAATCAATATGCATTGATAACGATCAACCTCGTAACGCACACGCAAACGACAAATTATACGTTCGATGATAATTGCGATATTTATGTTGTTTCGCGGTTAATTGTTGCATACGATTGATTCGATGTTCCCTTTTTCGAAATTAGATGCGAACGCGATGCGTCAACACGAGGCATGCAGCGTTATATTCTAGGCGTTTTAAGTATTTAGAAATTAAATTCGCGAAATGTGAAAATATCAAGCTATATTATAACGGGTCACGTAGAACACCACGTGACAATATAAAACACGCGTTCACGCATTCACCTCGTCCACATATATCGTTTCGTTTAACAGCGAGGACTTTTCAACGTTCGATAGATACGTTTGATTCGTAATGGATTTATCCGCGTTGAAGTATTCAATTTCAATCGCGTCCGCGTATATCCGCAGTAACATTCTCAATCTTAAGCGCCGCATATCAAATAAAATGCAAAAATGCGATACTACAAATCAAAAAACCTGACTCGATCGTTATCGTGATAACGATTCTTCACTCAAATTAATTGTTAAATATTAATGAAGTACACGGTCATTTATGTCCAGATGAATAGTACAGATGTTGTGCGACATAGGACGCAATCTGCTGCGCAAATTAACACACCTACACACATACACACATACACACACGCACAACACTCAGTGCGTGTGCATATACAGCACCGAGACTCTTGACATCTCTCTCACCAAGTGGATTGTGGCGATGACTTGATGATTAATGAGATTAGGTATGAAATCGACATTCATCGAGGACAGGAAGCATCGACGATCGTCCCCACTGCAATCGGCGTGGCGGTGCAAATCAAAAAGAGTTAGTAGCATGGGCATGTGTGTCTGTCCGTCGATCTAATCGAAGCACGCTATCTGATATATGATGCCACATACACGCATACACACACACACACACACATATATATTTATATGTTAAATATTCCTTTTATGTCGTAACATATATGTATGTGTACGTATACGTATATAATATTCCCATATACGTACGTTATTATGATATATGTATATCCAAGCCGAGCTTCTGCACGCTTTTATGATGGCTGCCTACAATGGATATCAAATGTCCAAATCGGATGGATGTTGAACCTTTGCATGCATCTTCTCATATACGTCGCATATCTTTGTAACTATCTGTAACTATAATGAAGAGATAGATGAAAAGAGGATATTCCACGTTATCTTACGGATAAATGCTAATTAAAAATTGATTTGACTACGTTTATTAATTTATTATTCGTCCATATAATTTATGAAAAGAGGATATTCCACGTTATTTTACGGATAAATGCTAATTAAAAATTGATTTGACTACGTTTATTAATTTATTATTCGTCCATATAATTTTTTCATTCAAAAATTGAAATACAAGTTCTTCGTAGAATCAAGTCCTCGGAGAATCAAGTCAATTGTGTTAAATCTGAAGAGTTTTGTAAAAAGCACCGAGCGATTTAATAATGGGGAAGGTAGGGAAGCATCAGCTCCTCTCAATTCCTCGAATATTTCGAGATAAAAGCCCTGCGGGATTCTCTACCCTGTTTCCAAACTATCTATTTTTAATTAAATTCTTGCATAAAGCAAAGTCATATTTATTCATTCGGTCGACGCGTACGTGCAAATAGATGAATGTGAAATATCCGCCTAAAAATTCTTCCAGATAGTCTACCGTCTATTACGAAAGTCGACAGTAATGAAAGATCGAGCAATTCGTAGATTCATATCATCGTAATTTTAAGTCACCACACAAAAAAAAAAAAAAAAAAAAAAAAACATCCATTCTCGAAATAGAGTAGCTTGTCTACCAATGATACGACATAGTATCTGTCATAAGTAATAAACGTGAAACATCGCGACGCGGCGTAAATGCGGGTTACCGCCAATAAGGAATGTGTATAAAATACGCATACGTCGCCAAATCAGAATCGGGGCAGGACTGTAAAATTTTATCGCTTCGAGGGTTTGCAATGTTGAACGCGCGACTTCGGTTTCAAAAGCCGTAACCACGTTTGTAATCGATTGTCCGACTCAAATCGAAACGACAATCTTACTGAACGATGCGACAAGCCTGCAAGATAGATTTCGGCTGGTATATCGATAAGGCTGCTATTTAAGTGCGCGAATCGGCCTTATTCGCAAAAATTTTTTCGAATCAAGTCGTGAATTTGAGATCTCATACAACGTTTTTATTGTTCGCTTTTTTACGCAATTGTACGGAGTAAGGAATATAACAAAAGTACGCGAAAATTGTTCATGGTACACCATTTCGTCGTGACGCGATCGTTCGATTAAAAATGGATTACGGGTTTACGGAAAATTTTTTTCGCCAGTGTGGTGCGAGCATATGTTCCGACGGATATCCGGTTCTGTTAGCTTTACCGGATTAATCCTCGCAGTCGCGTTCTTGGATACTGGCCAGCTGGCAAACTCTGTAATGTTTTCATTCGACGGTATTGTCCCGTGGTAATCAAATTATGTACACCGCAAAATTAGAAATTTACGTTCTCGAGAATTAAATTTTCCACAGTCTCAGTTCATTCCGTCGCGAAGTCTAGGCATTTCAGCCTAACGGATAGTCTGCTAATTGTATTCTTCTCTCGTCTTTAGTGATCAGCGCTCAGGGATTAATCGCCAAAGATAAGAGCGGCACATCCGATCCATACGTGACGGTCCAAGTTGGTAAAGTAAAGAAACGTACGAGGACTATGCCGCGAGAACTGAATCCAGTATGGCACGAGAAGTTTTACTTGTAAGTAATTTCGACAAGTTTCCCTACTACGCCAGCGGAGAATGCGTAATTCTTTCCGTTCTCAATCTTGTTGACTGCAAATTCTCTCCCGTTTTCACGAGGGATGACGTCAATTGTGTTTGCTCGCATGTGTTTAAGTTGATATTTACATATTTACTTATCCATCGTTGAAGTACATTAGTGCTGCACGTATATTTTCATCGATAGATTATTATTTAAAATTGATGGAAGAAATTTAATTTGGTCTCAGGAAAAATGCGGTTTAAAGAGCGCTATGATAGGCATTGTAAAAACCACAAATCTCTGTTTGCAGCGAGTGCCACAATTCGTCCGATCGAATCAAAGTTCGAGTGTGGGATGAAGACAACGACCTGAAGTCGAAGCTGAGGCAAAAACTAACAAGGGAGAGCGACGACTTTCTTGGACAGACCATTATTGAAGTCCGGACACTCAGCGGCGAGATGGATGTCTGGTACAACCTGGAAAAGAGAACGGACAAGAGTGCAGTGTCGGGCGCCATTAGGCTGCACATTAGCGTTGAGATCAAGGGCGAGGAGAAGGTGGCACCTTACCATGTGCAGTACACCTGTCTACACGAGAATCTCTTCCATAGTCTGTGCGAGGAAAACGGCGGCATGGTGACCCTGCCTCAGGCGAAGGGTGACGACGCCTGGAAGGTTTACTTTGATCCTCCCGGCGAAGAACTCGTCGACGAATTCGCCATGCGTTACGGCATCGAAAGCATCTACCAGGCGATGACGTGAGTATCGTCAAACTCATACCATTAATTTTTCCGCTATCGAAAGCTACTGTTTCTGTTATTGCAAGACAATATAAATTAAAACTAAAATTAAAATCAAATAAAAATTGAAGTCGTGTATGGTGCATTTGAGATTAAAGTAAGACTGTTCTGAGGCAAAACGAAAGAAATTAAGACAAATGGTATCACGATACTTCTTTTTGCATATCTTCACGCGAATCGTGATTTCGCATTTTCCAGGCATTTCCACTGCCTCTCAACCAAGTACCTGTGTCCAGGCGTGCCGGCCGTTATGTCGACCCTCCTGGCGAACATAAACGCATACTACGCCCACACGACCGCCAGTCCGGCCGTGTCAGCTAGTGATAGATTCGCCGCCAGTAACTTCGGGGTAAGTGCCGGATGTTGAAGATTGCGCTGTGATATCTCTACCGCGCGTAGTAGGGTAAGCGTAGAAGAGTGAAGGATGGCGAATACTCGAACCCGGCGGCGAGAGAAGCAAGAAATACTCGTGCAATTTCCTGGCAACCGGCGCTATTTGTTATCCGGAGCTACTTCTCATATCCTAGACGGTCGCGCTTTTCGCCCGACTCTCTATCAATTTCTCACCAGGTCACCAGGAATAATGAGATCAACCGACGCGAATATATATAATACTGGTTAAATAATTACTTTGCAAACTTTCGAAAGGGATTAAATCAAGTTTCTGCCGGCGTCGAAGCACTTTGAATATACCCCGAGTCTTGGCGAATCGGTTATTTAGCGGATTAAAACGGATTTCTTTCAAGAATTAGTAACTTGACTTTTCGTTACATTGACAATAAAGTAAGCGAGAGATGCTCGCCTTCGAAAGATTCGTTATTCCATGCCTGCATTATAGGTAGGATCGTGTTTATGATTGCATTTTTTATTACATCTTTTTTAGCATATAACTTTTTTGAAGGACCGAGAAAAAATAGCAAAAGACCGTATGCACGCTACTTAATTAAGATTTTAATTAAGATTCTCTTCTTGTTCTTTTTCCACCATCTGTATAGTCTTCAACTGACTGGCAGGACAAGGCCAAGCGAATGGATTTTCCTGCCGCACGGAGAATATGAAAATTTTTTTTGCATATCTTCACGCGAATCGACGTTCTCTCAGCCCCCATAAAACAAAACGAACGATATGTGAATCGAAATTTTGCACACGAAATTTAAATTTGTAAATCTCTTAATTCCGGAAGAGAACCGATGTATATGAGAGAGCATGTTTCTCATATTCTTGAATTATGCATGTTTCCCTTCGAAAATATTACGCGAAATTTTCCGACCACGAAGAAATTCGGCATGGCTCAAAATCTTTAGAAACTAAAAAAGAGAAATTTTACAAGAAAGTCTCTTATCGAAATATACAGATATTAGCTCGGAAAAATGAAAAACTTTTGCGGTAAAATAAAACAAACGGACGTATTTATTGTAGCTCAAAAAAATTTCCTTAAAAAAGAATTCTTACCAGTTACCATTACTAATAAAAAAAAGCTGAAAATTGATGATTCTCGTTGCAGAAAGAAAAGTTCGTCAAGCTATTGGATCAGCTGCATAACTCTCTCAGGATCGATCTGTCGATGTACAGGAACAATTTTCCCGCCTCGAGCCAGGAGAAGCTGATGGATTTGAAGAGTACTGTGGATCTGCTGACGAGCATTACGTTCTTCCGTATGAAGGTCCAGGAACTGTCAAGCCCGCCACGGGCCAGCACCGTTGTGAAGGACTGTGTGAAGGCGTGCCTGCGATCAACTTATCAGTTCCTTTTTGAAAACTGTTACGATTTGTACAATCGGGAGTTCCAGGCAGATCCGAACGAGGCGAAGCGAGACACGGACGATCATGGGCCGCGACTCGACTCACTCGACTTCTGGCACAAACTGATCGCCCTGATAGTTTCGGTGATCGAGGAGGACAAGAACAGCTATGCACCTGTGTTAAATCAATTCCCTCAGGAGCTCAACATCGGTCAACTGTCGGCAGCCACGATGTGGTCTTTGTTCGCGGTGGACATGAAGTACGCCCTGGAGGAGCACGAGCAGCATAGACTGTGCAAGTCCTCGGCCTATATGAATTTACACTTTAAAGTCAAGTGGCTACATGCCAACTACGTCAAGGACGTGCCGCCATATAAGGGCGCCGTGCCAGAATACCCAGCCTGGTTCGAACCCTTCGTCATGCAATGGCTTAATGAGAACGATGACGTATCATTAGAATATCTCCACGGTGCCTTTAGTAGAGATAAAAAGGAAGGCGTAAGTGATATGTCACCATGTTATTCACGAATCTCGGTACGGTATAATACTGCAGCCTTCTCTAATGGTCCTTTAATCTTTTCTTACAGTTCCAGAAGAGCAGCGAGCATGTGCTCTTCAGCGTCTCCGTCGTCGATGTTTTCACACAACTGACGCAATGCTTCGATGTAGTATCGAAGTTGGAATGTCCAGACCCAGAGATTTGGAAAAGATACATGAAGAGATTTGCTAAGACCATCGTCAAAGTTTTAGTAGCTTATGCGGATATAGTGAAGAAGGAATTTCCCAGCCATCTAAAGGAGGAACGAATTGTACGTGCTCGAATGTAACGAAAAGTGCAGAGATTCAAACAAAGTTATTAATAATTTTTTTACAAATTATTTTATTCCACAGGCGTGCATTCTGATGAACAATATTCAACAACTTCGGGTGCAATTAGAAAAGATGTTCGAGTCAATGGGTGGCGACAAGCTCGAGGAAGACGCGGCGAACATATTGAAGGAATTGCAACAACAGCTAAACGGCGCTCTGGACGATTTGGCTATACTATTCGCAAACAGTTTGGAACCGCGAATAACAGTTTCCGTTAGGGAACTAGGAGACCTTCTGTTGGCTATCAAAGGCGGAGGACAGGTAACTCTGTCGCAGCCGGCGCAAAGAAACAACGTAGCCGTAGAAGCCGATGACGTTTTGAGGCCGCTTATGGTTCTGCTCGACGGTAGCCTATCTCTCTACGCTGAATCGTGCGAAAAAACGGTATTGAAAAGACTACTAAAAGAACTGTGGAAGATAGTCATGAGAATTTTAGAGAAGACTGTCGTTTTGCCACCTATGACAGATAAGAGCGTACGTATGATAACTAAATCTCGTTGGTAGAATATTATTAAGCGATATGTATTACGACTTATAATTCTTGTTTCTTATAGATGATGTTTAAGAATCTGACAGATAATGCAAAGAACCTTGCTGCAAACGCCAAGATAGAAGATATGTCGAAGCTGTTTAAAAACCATATGGCTGGAAAACCCGATGTTAAAAATGCGCTTAGTGGAGTTATGGTAATAGAAATAAATTATTCAAATTGTAAAAATTATAATATTTGAACTTTTTAGTGACATTGAAGTGAATATAAAGTCGCTTCAAAGCTGTTGTTAAACATTCTTATTCACTCAGGATATTTCCAAGGAGGTCGAGAAGAATCTTTCGCCGAAGCAGTGCGCGGTTCTCGAAGTCGCTCTGGACACGATCAAACAGTACTTCCACGCTGGCGGTAACGGCTTGAAGAAGACGTTCCTAGAAAAATCACCGGAACTGCAGAGTCTTCGTTACGCATTGAGCTTGTACACACAAACGACGGACACTCTTATCAAGACCTTCGTCACTTCGCAAGTCAACCAAGGTATGTCGCTCTAAATACATTAGTCACATTACAAATTAATAAATCGTAATAAGTATTATTTTTATATATGTTTTTTGTTATTGCAATTACGAAAATAAAATAGCAATAAAAGCGAAATCAATAAAAAACACATATTAAATACAAACGATATATTCTAACGACACATTACACGTTCCGTCGTACAACTGTCGCGCGAGGAGTCAGTATACATTGGCGTGTGCGTATTTACACTCACATTACGACGTAATGAAAATTGTCGGGACAGTGCCGCTGAACGATGCGTCAACGCTACGTCAGCGTCAGCGTTCGATGAGCAGCGAGAGAGGTGACGAAGGGGAAGGAGCCGAGGGTATGGAAAGCCTCGAGGAACCCCTTCGCCAGACCAAGCCCTCTCTTCGTCGAGAGAGTCGACAAGGTACCACCAGAGCAGACCTTAGAAAGTCGCTGGAAGTGTCGGAGAAACTTTTTAGGCAGTAGTGAATTAATCGTTTCGTCGAGATGTTTTTCGATGCAATTTATCTTTTTCATTTTTCCACAATACACTCTTTTACTAACAATTTTGAAATAATTTTATAAATTATTAAATACTAAATTAAATTCCTAAATAATAAATAGTGATAAACGGACAATAAGAGATGTATATATCTTTTAAATCTTTACATTTATATTGATGATTTTTTATAATTTGAGAAAAGAAAAAGAAAAACGTTCCAAAAACGTCTCGATAACGATAGCTATGTTAGGAAGCTGTGCTGTTATCACTGCCGCTGCTGCTACTACCGCCACTCTTGCTGCTACTACTGAGAACTTTACTGACCAGCAAAATGCCTCTTTCGGCCTCGGCCTCATGTTTTTTCAATACAATGCTTCTGACACAAACGTATACTTATATCAAGAAAATCTTGTTATTTAACCACTATACACGATCACTATACACGATTCTTGTTACAAGCGCGTGACATACCCATTATTGTCTAGTGCCATATTATTCCTTCGAAAATTTGAAGGAACATCCACAAAAAAAGGGAATCACGGATTCGATTTGCACCATGACACTTGTATCATACGCACTAAAGACTTCGAAGATTGTAGCCAGAATTCTCCGAATATAAAAGAAAACGGTTTTTTTTTCATGCAAAATCGATAAAATCGAAAAATTTGTAATTCTCAACACTTACCATGTGACTAAAACGTAAAAAACTTTTCGCGTGGAGGCTGACTTCGTCTTCTATGATAAATACGCTTTCAACAAGTATCTGACTTGCCTATTATCAGGGCATGTAATCTGCTCTAGAAATAGAAATCGAAAATAGACTCTCTTAGCTTTAGTCTAAGATCATAGCATCTCAGATAGAATCAGACGAAGTCCGCATAGTGTCTAGATGCCATTCTATAGCTTCACGACTATCGTATTTGAGCGTAAATTCTGACTTGCAAACTCTTCAAGTTCCAGATACCGCTGGTTCGGATGAGGGTTCGGTGGGCGAAGTGAGCATTCAAGTGGATCTCTTTACACATCCGGGAACAGGAGAGCAGAAAGTTACTGTCAAAGGTACACTTTTATAAAATTAATAAAATTAATTGTACAACTTTGACAGTAATAATGCTAATTAATAATTTAATTTCATCGACAACGAAAAATATTTTTATTTTTCAGTTGTGGCCGCGAACGATTTGAAGTGGCAATTGGCGACGGGTATGTTCAGGCCATATGTAGAGGTGAATCTAATCGGACCGCATCTTACTGGTAAGAAGAGAAAACAATCGACGAAATCGAAGAGCAATAACTGGTCGCCACAATTTAACGAGAGCTTTGACTTGTAAGTTTCGAAGCAAAATTTATTAATAATTGTAAACATTTTCACAGGTACAAAGTTGCTCTAACTTTTACCTTATCTTTGTTCTCAGCATGATCGGTAACGAGCAACAACAGCTAGACTTCTACGAGTTACATATCTGCGTGAAAGATTATTGTTTCGCGAGGGAGGACAGGCTCGTCGGAGTCGCAGTGATGCAACTTAAGGACATCGTCGAAGAAGGCTCGTGCGCGTGCTGGTTGTCGCTCGGCAAGCGTATTCAGATGGACGAGACCGGTTGGACGATTTTACGAATTCTCTCACAGCGTAACAATGACGAAATCGCTAAAGAATTCGTGAAACTAAAAAGCGACATCAGGCAGGAGACACCGCTGCCGAATCCCACTTGAAGAGATGCATTAATAAGCCAATAGCGAAGCGACTCGAGTACTTCGAGCTTGGAAAGAGCCCGAAGAGGAGAAGAAAAAGAAAAAAAGTGCAGGAAGAGAAGGAGAAAGAGAAGCAAAAGACCGTCCAAAGAGAGTTAGCATTTGATGCCTTCGATGCTACAAGCGAACGAAACCTTTCACGATTTCGCGATAGAGGTATAATTCGCGCGATTTACCCGGCAAAAACGATTACCAAACCCTTCCGCCCTTCTTCGCTGAGAGGTACACGATCCAGGGAGGGACAATCCTAACGACGGGAATCGATTTACCATGGAGCTTCTTCTCTGCAGCTTCCTTCGCACCGCGCCATGGAGTTAAGTCGAGCGTAATTCCTCTCCCTTTTTTACAAAACTTTCACACACACACACACACACACCACACACATACACACACACACACACACACACCACACACACCACACACACACAAAGGGGAGGGGGAGCTTCAATCCCATCCCTGGACAGCGACGATCGAAAACTATCATCTTCCACAGATCTCGAGATAGAACGACGAGCTAGGTCAACCTTGCGTGACTCAACGTTCGTCCTGCGTACTATTGTAATAATGAAAAAAGGGCGATTTCTCCCGCCTGCGTTTACAGAAAGCTAAAATAATCAGCGGAGCGAATAATCTCAATAATGACGCTTCAGTACTATGTGAGGACTTCTTCGTACGAGTGTTGCAGGTGAGACGCAGAGGGGTACGAAGATACGAAGGAGAGATTGTTCGCTGAAAAAAAAAAACGCGAAATGTGAAAAAAGTGCTGCCAGTACGCAATATATTTGGTAATATTCGTAATGTAAGCTAGGACGGAGAGATTAACATGGCGGAGGATTCAAGTACGGTGCTTCGCGCAAAATGCGACAGAAACTCTCGATCGGGCGCGTAATCGGACCCGTCGTTTGCCGAAAGACTGACTTCGAAATGAAAGAGGACGAAAAAGCGAGTCCACGTGGTGGGTCCTTGATCGCGACGCGGTTATATATAATATAAATAAAAGACGAAATCGAATATATGTGAGATTATATACACAAAATTTATATACCACGCGCACACCCTCAGACACATTTACACACGCGCGCGGTAATACGACCGCGTCGTTTCTAGGCCGTTTGTTCGGGAGGACGAGTTTACTGTAGATACGTGAAAACGTTGAGACGAACAAGTTTTTTCTAAATATACAGTTTAATTGTAGCATTGCGTACGACCAAATAGGCACGTCCTGTAACCGTCACGCAGCGACGTGCCGTTAGTAATAAAAACAGAAAAAAATTAGTAAGGCATTGTAATTATAAAGTACGTTCTTATTCGTAAGATTATACCTGAAATGATCGTAAGAGTCCGACTGTTGCTAATGATGTTGCTGCTGTTGCGAATGATGCTGAGATCCGCCCGAGAGCTTCGAGAGCTACGCGAAAGTGGGTGTTGTGCGTTGATTTCGCACCTTCGGAAGTCGCTAGTAGAACGTAACGAAGATACATCCGACATCGCGAACGCGAATCCTCGTTCTACGAACCACAGCGAGTGAGCGAGCGAGCGAGCCTACAAAATTGATACTTTATACTCTTGTAATTAGTGCTGTCGATACTTGGCTACCCGAGTATTTCAAATATTATCCAAGTGTGACAGATTACCTTGAAATGTTACCAAAATTTCGAATTAAATAATACTCGAGCTTCCCGAGTAATATCCGTTCACTTCGACAGTATTACTTGTAATCTTGTAGCACACGCAGGTAATTATACCGTAGCTTTTTTGATTCTCTCTCTTTAGCTACTGCTGTTCTTTACAGCAATGCCTATCTCGAACGATATGATAATACGACTGAAGCAGTGGACGTTAAAGCTACTATTATTAGTATGACTATCGCTACCGTCTCTTAGCTTCATCGCGTCTTGTACATCTTGCCTCGTGTGCATAGTGGACGTTCGCCCATCTGTAGAAACGTGTTTTCGCCAATTTCTTTTATCCAGAATTCTTATTATCGGATCGCGATGGCGAAAGGGTGGATGAAAAATCGAACCCCTCCTCGTTACGATCACACGAAGCTTCGGTCGGATCCCTTCGTAAGAAAAACTTAAACGCGACCTCGTATCCGATGAATCCAGTCATCGTCTAGCCCAATGGCTGCAGAGTCGGGCAGGACAGGTACAATTAACTCCGGAGATTACGCTATTATATTCAAAAAGTTTCTACTACGTAGTACGTCTAGATTACTTACATATTGTGTATAGTGTTTAAAACTGCTGATGTAGCTGCGAGCGCGGAATTTTCGGCAAATAGACAAAGAGAAACAAGAATCATCTAAAAAATAAACGTCATCTCAGTTGCAGATGTTTATCAAATTTAAATATATGTCCAAATATCAAGCATGAATTGAAGGATTCTGCGCATCAGTTGTAGCCACCGTTTTCAGAATCTGACAGAATTAATATCTCTTTTGACATTAAGAAAAATACCTTAATATTAATCAATTTTAGATTAATATATTAATTTGTATTCCCTAAGTTTAGATTACTTTAATGATTTAAAAAAGTAAGATAGATTATTAGGGCATTGCTCTCAAATATTTCTCTCAAAGATTTCTCTTAAATATTTTTCAATAATATAAAACATATTTTATATTATATATATATATATATATATATATATATATATATATATGTATATATGTGTATATATATATATATATATATATATATTTTATATTATATATATATATACATACATACATACATACATACATACATACATACATACATACATACATACATACATACATACATACATATATTAAAATTCTGTTAGAATTTTTAATTTTAATTTGGAGACTGATTTACGAAGCACCTACATCTGCATCTGTTGTTGATGATGTCGAAAAAATTCAAGCATAGTAGGAAAGAAAAACACGGGTCCGCGATCTCGCCACCATCTTCATTTGTAAAAGTGTCTATTTTCTTCGCTGCCTAACACTAAGTATATTACTTAATATAAAAGAGTTGGCGAATTCGGCACTGAGATCGGCCTCGTCGACGGCATTCACCCAGCCAATTACCTCGACTTGTTTCTCCCAGTCACAGATCCACCGCAATCACCGCGACCGTCGACGGGTCCGGCCGCCAATTTTTCCTCCTACTCTCCGCTTCGATTAATATCTTGTAAGCTTAAATGAAAATATCTCGTGTATTCTGTGATAATTATTCCTTAAAAAGGACACTGACACGCTACACCTTACACGCACAAGAAACACATACACGTATGAAGAGAAATCTGCAGACGGAGTCCGCGTACGCGGAAAGTAGAAGTAACACAGAAATTGGAAACAGATAACAAAGATAGATGCGTTTACAACATTACACCGATCCTAATATAGCAACAGTATTTTTCTTCTTTAAATACATTCCCATATTTCTATTCTCTGTAAACGTCCGAGGAGTCTCGTCGCAATAATAACGGAAGAAAAAAAGGAAAATATATATACATTTATTACATATATACAGAGTGATACCAGATTCGTCTCTATACAGAGAGAAAGATTTTTTTAGATTTAATGAACAGTTTTGTTCGACTATTCCCAAAGCATATATTTCTTTGGTTTTAATCAATTTTAAACAGATTTCTTTAGATTTAATAAAATTTATTAGAAATAACGAAATATATGCTTTGGAATAGTCGAACAAAACAATTTATTAAATTTAAAGAAATCTTTCTGTGTATTATTTACTTTCCTTCTATCGACTCTGTGACCAATTCGCAGTTGATTTCTCCTTAGCGCAAATTGTATCCTTTTTCATAACTTTCTATAATATTACATCTAAGCTTCACACACACACATATAAAAATACTGTGAAAGTAAAATTTATCTTGAATTGAATAAAGCTTAAGGCTTCGTTGTCTCTACTGCTCGTTAAAATTCTTAGATTTTTTTATCACTTTACAGCTTAAAACTTATCGCTGCCTTGACACTCTTCGTTAAGGATAAATACTCGAAATTGATCGGAGAGTCTGTAGACGAGCGAAACCTGGAACACCCTGTGTACCGCATCGACAAATCGTAAAACTCTTCACCCGCGATTATCAGTCTCAAGAAGATATAGACGCAAAGATACGGAATGCAAAAGTGTGTAGCACATAATGACAAAAATATTTTTAACTTTGGAAATTTAGTAACAATTACGTATATGATACGACAACTGATGAACAACAATCTAGAAACTCGAACATAATTTAATCTTAAACTACACGTTTAGCACACATAATATTGTCGTTTTTTTTTAAATCCCATTTGAACATATATTTTCCAAAGTTTATGTCATATTTATTGTTAGTTTAATGATCTCTGAATAATTACAATTTTAAGTAAATAAACTCTTATGACTGAAATTATTCGATTAAAATGATTCTGAATCGTCTTGAAAGATCAAATGTGAGTTATTAACATGGCAAAATGTGAAATCAATCCGTCGGTGCTCTTCCCATTTCTTTCGAGCATAAAAAAAGTGTTTGAAGTAAAAAGTGTGTTTCGAGTTATCTCTCATTTGCATCGATGGAAGATCCCGCAAATTTTTGCGTCCGGTCGCCGATGAAAACGTAGAGAACCACAGTCAAATTCAAGGCAGACTCCAAATTGCTAAGTAAGCGAAATATACTCTTTTTAGTAAAAAGAAGAGAGATAACACATAACAAAGGGAAAACTAAGGAGAGAAAAAAAAGATATACACAACTGTTGACAATACTATGCTTGAGAATCGTATTGACACATATGTAATGTACCTAATAAATATATAAAACAAGACGGGATGTTTGTGTTTCGTAAGTAAAAACGTACTAATTGTAAGAGTAAACTCGTATTAGGACGCAAGGAGACACGATGAACTCGTGCGAAATACGGAACGCGTTACTTTTGCGCGTATCATCAGAGTGATTTATTAGGTAATTACAACTAACGATCGAAAAGAGGAAGCAAGCTTTGTCGTCCCACGGAAAGCGCCGTTATTATCGAGAAAATTTTTCAAGCAAAGAAGTATGAAGTGGAAGAAAGAGAGAGAAAAAGAAAGGGACAGAGGGAGGAAGATATTTCGATGACACGCGTCGTCGCTGCGCGTGCACGCAGGTCGCGAGCGTGCAAGGTGGCCCAAAGCAATTGTATCCGAGTATGAAACACGCACATTCAACACAAAGAATACCTACATAGAATCCAAAGTATCTTCATCGATAAACATTTTGTTTCATTACTCACGCGTTGTTCTTCAGCGAACTGGATACACACACACACACACACACACATACATTGTATATAATGCCATACACGTATCATAAATGCAAAAACACACATACAACACACGTGGGATAACGCTTGTGTGACTCCATATTCACACGATCGAAGCTCCGAACGCACGCGCCGTCGTTACGCTTCTTGTCTCTGAAAACGGATCATTATCATTATTACCAGCATCATCGTCATCGTCATCGTCATCGTCATCATCATCGTCATCATCATCATCGTCATCATCATCATCGTCATCATCATCATCGTCATCATCATCATCGTCATCATCATCATCGTCATCATCATCATCGTCATCATCATCATCGTCATCATCATCATCGTCATCA
Source organism: Monomorium pharaonis (assembly GCF_013373865.1). NCBI lineage: Eukaryota > Metazoa > Arthropoda > Insecta > Hymenoptera > Formicidae > Monomorium > Monomorium pharaonis. Next base: position 6,441,050 of record NC_050477.1, read on the forward strand.
TCATCATCGTCATCATCATCATCATCATCATCATCATCATCATCATCGCGGACGACGCCCAGTGAATTCTAGTATTGTCCCACTGATCGATTCGACGACAATCCGTCGTATCGGGCGACGATTGTGCGATTCGGGCGAACGCGTTGCCTCTCGAAATCTTGACAATCCTGGTGACATCAATGCACTGTGAGGCGCAATTCACGGAGGATGTCGCCTCGCATCAATCGCACCGTTCAACTAGATATAGAAATCCATATATGCAGTATAACTTGCCTCGTTTTAAGAATATATCGCGCATCGATCATTAAAATATCGTGTCGCACGTATTTAGCGAAAAGTTAAAAAGACGTAAGTCTCTTCCTTAGGTTATAAGAAATTTTATTTCGTATGCGTTGAAAAGCTATGGATTCTACGATGATTCGTTAATCGTTTCGTGTTAATATTAAACTTGAGATCTAGCTGTCGTATAGCCAATGTCGAGATCTGTGTTCTAACGACAGTAAAGGCGATTGCCCGATTTCGTGTCACGTTGACGTTAAAAAGACGACCTTTATGTATATTAGAAAAAAATAAAACTAAAATCTCAGGTGATCGTAATTTCAAAACGCTAAGTGTGCCGCAAGAACACAGATCCCGCCTGTGTATTATTTATATTTATATATTTATTGAGTTTGTGCATGCATATTTAGAGAATTAATCGAATGTGTAATGGATGAAATTCAGAGAAAAGTGTGGTATGTGTCGTATAAGAGTGAGAACGAGTGTGTGTTTGTGTGGCGGGGGGGGGGGTGGAATTCAAGTTCGAATGATAAATTAGATAATTACGGGGAAACATGTCGAAGGATGAGAGTGAAAGGGAAAAAAGAGACGATCGAGAGAGGGACCTATATTAGAGCTATTGGTCTGCTCTTTGTCGCGGTACTGCTGCACTGGTGCAAAGTTAGAATAAGGCAAATGTATTTTTTCTCATTCTAATTTGTTGCATCAGTGCAGCAGTGCAGCGACAAAAAATAGGCCTTATATCATCGTTGAATCATTGCACACGCATACATACACCACGTGCCATATCATCGCATTATCAGAGAGACAGAGTTTAAATACTATTAATTTTAAGTCGTAATTAGATATACAGTTGTATACATTATGCGCGTATACATATACAATATAGCGTGACGGACTCACGCGGGTGGAAATCCGGCACGTGTACAGCATTCGTGTGACTAACTGTGATTCGTCGCTGGTCCTTATTCGAGTAATACGACATTGATATAAATATACGGTGTGACGAAGGGACGAGCGAACAAATGGAGACGTACGAGATAAAAAATTGGATCACGAATAAACATTTGTATAACTATACGAACATCGGAGGATATTTGTCCGATTTCATTTCAGTCCATTTCGGAATAAATATTAAAAAGGGAAAAGATACAATAAGCGATGACGCGCGTGCCTTCCTTACTCACTCGTCCCTTCAATTGTCTCGTGTGCAAGGGGACGCAATATATGAAATAAAATTCTTGCTGCTACTCGGATATCGACTGACACTATTTACTTGCGATCGCACGATTATTTCAGCTCTGAAACTTCGAGCTTTCCGATTTGGTGGAAGACGAGGGAAAGATCGTTAATGCGAACCTTATTGATTCAATCGTCATTCGTATCATCGTCATCGTCATGATAAGCGAGTCACACTCGCGTCGTCACCTAGCTCACACCGCTGTTCGCTTCACCGTTGCCCACGAAACCGAAAATACCCTGTTTGTAATCTCATTTTTGTTTTCGCATCGACAGTACACACACGCACGTGTAAGATATTATCGCATCTCGATCATGTAATCACAGAATATATTGCACATATGTTTGCACATATTATATACATATTTACAAGTGTGTATATACATTATTATATATATATATATATATATATATATATATATATATATATATATATATATATGTACATATACATATATACATATACATACATGGTCATGATCGCGATCCGTGTTGCTGTCTCACTCACTCGATCGAAATATTCTGACTGTTATCACTTTCACTTTATCTTTCCTCGAGCGATTTAAGTCTATTCTAAAACATATCCAAAACTCAGAGAAAACGTAATTTTCCGCCCATTTTCGCCATACACACAAATGATATTTTAAGAGTCATATTATTAAACAGGATGTCTCTCGTGCGCTAAGAGCGCTTCCTTTAAACTGCAAATTTCTCAATCGATTTTGAGTCGATTTTACAAAAACCATCTTACAAGGAATTGGAAATGAAGGGCTCTAGTAATAAAAGTTAAGAATCGCAACAAAGATAATATTTCTCATATATTCTTCTGTAACTCATATTTTTCGGTTAACTTTAAATAGATTTTATATTCGGACAAGATTTTTTATTTAAAACTTATAAAAATATAGAGGTGTGTACGTGTGCGTGCGTGCGTGCGTGCGTGCGTGTGTGTGTGTGTGTGTGTGTGTGTGTGTGTGTGTGAGGTATTGAAGACTTACGATATGAATTATGGGATTTTTCACAGGAGAAAAAGTTCAAAATTAAAGATTCTTTGAGCAAAGGACAGCAGTTCGGAGAAATTACGCTTAAGGAAAGATATCTTGTGCAAATATACACAGACTGTTTATTGTATCATAAATTATGTGTAACAGCTTTGCTATGAATACTATTTCGCCGAGAACATCAGGGTATCGATTATGTAATTTTTCTCCTAGGGCGGAAAAGTGAAAAGTTTCAAGTTACTGTCTCTTTCTATTCAACACCAATAGAAAGAGATAGTTACATGAAACTTTTCACTTTTCACGTTTCCGACCTAAGGAAAAAGTTACATGATTACTGCCCTGAAAGTAAAGTAGGGAAAGAGTTTAAGAAGAAATCCTGAGACAGCCACGGAGCGGTGACTTTTCGAATGCTCATTATCCCATCGAAATTTTCCTCTTCCCCCATAAAAAATTCTAACATTCCGCATGTATTCGCCTCCATGTGTTGCCCATATATGTTACAATACTGCGCCGTATTCTTTCTGGCTATCGTTCTCCTCTTTTGTCTCGCGCGAATAAAAATTAATGTAGGTATAAACGATTCGAACGAAAAGATTACAGACACACTCTAATCTTTTTTAGAACAATTTTGTGTGAAAAAAAACTCTTCGAAAAAGATCGAAACACCATATATTTGTCACTTTTTACTTTCCATTTTTGAGGTATATTTTTGTTGCAGCATTGCGACAAAGGTGGAATAGAAAAGTTGAAATAGCAAATAGAAGTGTTCCGATCCTCTTGGGATAATTGTACATAAAAAAAAATTGCTGTAAAGTACTTTTCAAAATATATTTTGTTGGCGTTGCGTTAGTATATATGAAAAGTGACAGACGAAGAGATTAAACGAGCGCTGATTTTACAATTACATGATTATATGTTGCGTTGCATCGTCGTATATTATACTTCCGCGTTGTAAATGATTATTAAAAAATCACGTTGCCTATGGTGAAGTTGTTCGCATCGCGAGGAGGAATCGCGTAGCGGCTGCACTTTGCCCGATCTCTGATTTTCAACGGATGATTCTATCAATGTTCAATTCCCTGTAATAGCAAGTGATTGTTTCTTTCTAGGATTAATAGGATGACACGTAGAATAATACGCATAGTAATGGACGTAATTTAGTTAATTATAAGTACAGTTGTTAAATCAGGTTGATAGAATTGAACCGAAAATGCGAGAACGAGTTGTATAAATGCTCGGGCGATCGGGCAGCCGCTATCGGGTGCCTTTGGCGAGTCTGTATCCAAGTTTTATCAGTCGACGCAGATGTCCTAAGAGCAAAGTAAACGAGTCACACGTTCGATATGACAATTAATTTGCATTCGTGATCCATTGCGTTCGCACACTTCTCTCTCGTTCCTCGTTTTGCGATCAATGTATCCATATCCGAAGGATGCTCTTAAAGTGGATAGGGAAATGAAAAAAGTGAAAGTGAAATTTGCGATGTATCAAGATGATGCGTACGTTGAACGAGGGATAGAAAGGATGGCTTTCTTATTGGGATAAGCTGCCTCAGGGGAAGGTGATCCAGGGACTCTAATAAACTTATCCGAAACTACTTGTCTCTGAAATTATTCCATTTGTCACCAGGGCTGTGTGTCCGTGATCCTCTTCTAGTCCATCCTTTGTAATATTTTTCATGTGTGTAAAGTGATCAGATTATTAAATTGAAATTTGCAAGCTGAAATATATTTTGAAACATCATAATTCTGTCCCTCACATTGAAGCATTAAAATTTAAAATAATACAAGATTTCTTTGTAAGTCATTAGAATCCTTTCTTTACAATTAAAGTTATTTCCCAATCTACCATCGCTTTCAAATATAAAAAATTTGGTAACTTAATAATTGACATTTTTGAAGAATGTTGAATATTGAAAGAAATCTGTTATAATAACACCCTGCTAATTTATTAAACCATAGCTATCAAAGAAAAATAATTATCAACATTGAATATAAAGTCTATTTATATTTTTGCAAGGTTTCTTGTATATTTTTTTAAATTCTACCTTAAGACACAATTAATGTTATATCATAAATTAATATTATATTTATTTGTTTTGCTACAATTTCCCATGTAGGAAAGATGCATACATTCACTGTACAATTAAAATTAACAAAAGTTTTCTTAAAGGATCCAGGTTTGCTTAGGCGCTGGCATTATTTTCCTACATTCCTCTGCAAATTCAATTTCTCTCTGTAATAATAAAGAACAATCATGAGATTTCTCTGAAGTGTGGTCTACAATATATGGAGTAAGTGTAGAGTAAGGAGTAAGAGTAAGAGTAACAATTTGCATATAATTTTTTACAATTTTATGAAACTAATGACATTGTTTGCACTGTTCACAGCTATTTCTATGCTCTGGCCAAGCGTAAGTGTAAAAGATGGAGGAGTAGCAAGAAATAAAATTAATTTATTTCGTTTACGCCCTTACGCCTGTTACTTCTTACTCCACACTTACTCCATGTATTGTAGACCACGCTCTTTAACATCAGAAATGTATAATAAGACGATTTCATCTCAAATCTTTTATCTATTAATTTATCTACAGATTTATCTATTAATATCAAACAATTTTAATTGCAAATACTTGAAATTAAAATGAATAATCTGGATGTTAAAATTAAATCGACTAACGTTGGAGAAAGTAACATAAACTTGGAAAACTTAAAATCACAAAAATCGCAAAGGTTACCTTCACCAAATCCTTGTCAGGTATCCTGGGGTATGGACCAAACGGATCCCTTTCTCCCCACCACCCATCGGTTGCGAGATTAACATTTAAGTGTATCAATAAACATATGTACGTAACCCCGCCCAGTGTTCGCATCATTTTTTAATAGGTTTCGGGGAAACACAAAACAATCAAACTATCTTGTCAGAAAACGAGATGTAACCGATGTAACGCAAAAGCGAGCTCTTACGTCAAGATAACAGTGACGCCAACAAAACTGTGGGGGTTCGAAAAATTCCTAGGTAGGAGATATTCTCTGAATTTTTCACAAAATTATCAAAATCTGTATTATAAAAAATTACTCCTCTCTCATCCTTGTCAAATTAATGAAAATCGATTTCGCTGATATTCTCGTAATTCAAATATCGGAATTGAATTCCAACGTCAAATTATCGATGGCACAAAGAAGATAGAGAAAGAAAGAGAAAGAGAGAGAGAGAGAGAGAAAGAGAGACAGAACGGCGGCGACCAATGGCGACCACCGTCGACTAGTGAATTCTAAAATCGCTTGATTTGTGTGTTTCCGTCCACGAGCGCCTCAACGTGTATAAAACGTGCACTACGAACTACGTAAACTACCGGGATTCATGGACATTGATTACATAGTTCTCAACGTGCACGTTATGTGCATATAGAGGCGCTAGTGGACGGAAACGCTTAATGCAAGGTCTACAATGTCAGCAGGAGTAATGGATCAAGGAGTAAGGGCCTAAACACAATGCCAGGCAACAGGCAATAGGAACAGAAATAATGAAAGAGAGAAAGAGAAATAGGATCTTTTTCTCTCTTTCTCTCTTTCTTTATTACCTGTTCCTATTGCCTGTTGCCTGGCATTGTGTTTAGGCCCTAACAATTAAGAGTAACAATTGATCAATTCAAAACCGAGAGTAAACGAAATGGGCAAATCTCATTTCATATTTCTTACTTCTTACTCCTACTTCATTACTCCTGCTGCCATTGTAGACCCCGCATAAAACTACGAGATGACCACTCTCAAGTTCCTCTCTGTATGTATACTTGCGCGTTGGAAGATGAAAGTGCAAAAAGTGCAAGTAACGCGACAGATCCATTCTTCTCTCTCTCTCTCTCTCTCTCTCTCTCTCTCTCTCTCTCTCTCTCTCTTTGGCTGAGGCCGAGTAAACCCGAAACCGTTGTAAATGCGACATTCCATTGCATTCCATGCGTGTGACGTTTAACTGTGCGATAATTGATGGACGAATTTGATTATTGTTTGCGCGAGAAGGATAAGTTTTTGAGAAAGAGAGAGCTATTCCGGCATACGAACTACGCGCCGTTTACGCCATTTACGCGAGAGGAGAGCGAAGTCTTTGGTACGTCAAGAGGTGGCGACAACGGTACGCGGCGGCGCGTACACCGGGAAAAGCCGGCGGGCAGTCGATCGTTGGCCGTCACCGCGTGAGGACGGCGAGGTCGTCCTTGGTCTGACTCTCGGGTTATCCGGTTGCGCGCGCGACGCGATTGGTCAACGGCTCTTCCGTAAGCCCCGCCTACCAGGTGGCCGTTCGAAAGTGTGTAGTCGCGTTTCCTTACGTCGGAACGACGATCGCTGCTCTCTTCCATCCGCACCGGATCTTCGGCGTTTCGATCGGCAGGAAAAGTTTCAAATGAGTCGGGTCGGAGCGATAATATGCGACGGTCGAGAGGAAACCGAGCAGGTGAAAAATCGCGAACGCGCTTGAGGAAAATTCGTCCTCGGCGTTAGCAGCATCGTCCGTGGAGTGCCTTGCCTACGCCGTGATATCGTGTCCGGGGCGGGGGGGGGGAGGGAATCTCGGCTCTGATCACGACTATCACGAGTATAGTGTGTCGACAGTCGTGAGAGAGAGAGAGAGAGAGAGAGAGAGAAAACGCGCGAGAGCGAGAGCATACGGCAACTGTGCGGGAGAGGAGAAGGCGGCGGTGGCGGAGAAGGAGCAGGAGGAGTAGGAGGAGGAGGAGGAGGAGGACGACGACGACGTCGTCGTCGTCGTAGTGGCGGCGGTAACGGCGGCGACGGTGACGGTGACGGTGACGGTGGTGGTGTGAGCGCGGCGAGAAGGAAAAACACGTTTCGCGAGGGAACGTCTCGTCTCGAGAGTTCCGGCTAAAGATACTCCGTCGTCCGCGGTGTTGGTTCCGCACACCGTACGGCGCCAAGTTCGCGCCGCGCGAAAACTCGTGTTCAGAAAAGGAGTTGGAAGATAAAGGAGGCTAGAACAGAAACGCGCGAGTGTCGAGAGAGAGAGAGAGAGAGAGAGAGAGAGTGCGTTGTCGCGCGGTGCTTCACGGCGTTGCCCAAGCGAGCAGAGGACGTCAGCTGTGTGCTGCGCCAAGGGGACGTGAGTCGTGTGCGCAAGGAGGAGCGAGAGAGGGACAGACAGACGGTGAGGAGCCGCGCACGACGAAATGGGAGACGAAGAAATGGCGCTGGTGCCAGATGTCCAGTATGGTTTGTCGTCGCATGGCAATTTCGACAGGCGCAAGTCTCTAATATTCGTCAAGCTCACCGACTCGTCGCAACGTGCCATCACGGAGTACCTCAAGATTAAGGTAAGTGTCTCTCATTGTCCGTTGATGCTTTTCACTGCAGGATCCTCGGGGATGCTAGAATCGTCGCGCGATGGACTCGCGCACGCGCCTATGTGTGTGCGAGCGCGAGCGCGCGCGCACGCTCAGGCATACCGACACGCGTACACGCGTACAGATTCGCGCGTGTGCGTGCGTGTCACCGCGAGAAACAGTGGCGGGTGTGCGTACGTGTGTCGTGTCGTAATAATGTGCTAAGGAGAGAGAACAAGAGACTCGGCGAGACCCCCGAACGTCGTGAACCTCCGCCGCTCGCCATATTTCCTGCGAAATTTCGTCGCGACGACGTCGCCGACGCCTGGGAAATCTTGGACGGGCTCCGGTCTCTGTCTCTCTCTCTCTCTCTCTCTCTCTCTCTCTCTCTCTCTCTCTCTCTCTCTCTCTCTCTCTCCCCCTCTCTCTAATTACTACTCTACTCCCACCCACCACATCTCTCTGTCTCTCCTCGCGATCCGTTCTCCTCCTGAAGATCACGTTCGAGACTTCGAGAGAGGGCCACTTGATTCTTTGCCGAACAGCTGCTCTCTCTCTCTCTCTCTTTCTCTCTCTCCCTCTCCTTCTCCCCCCCCCGTCCGCTTCGAAATCTTTTCCCGAAGGCCGATAAACTCGAAAATTCGACACGCTCCCCTCCGTGTCTCGGTATGCAGTCTCCCTTTTTGTGACTTTCGAGTAACAGCGGCGGCGAGCGAGCGAACAAGTCGCGCGATGTCGACACGTTTGCTGCTTTGACAACGGGAGTTACGTAATATACGAGAGAACCAAGAGCCGAGCCTAGTCGAAAAGTCACCCCGACGCGCGAGTCAGTAACACGTAACAGGATCGTACTTGCGTGTACGGAATTCCACGCGATTCGACGGAAGAGTCCTTTCCCTATCGGGAATCTTTCGATCGACGTAATCGCAAAAAAGGATCTTGCGAGGATTTCGCAAGGATCCTCTACGGAACCGTGAAAACAGATGAATCATCTCGTCGTGTCACGTCACGTCACGTCACGTCACGTCGCGTCACGTCGCGTCGTGTCGTAGGTGACAAGATTTTTCTGCAAGCTAATCTAGACGCGCTCGTCCGATTTTTTCTTTTTAAATCCCCCCCGTAAGTCTCGATGACTGTTAAATACCGACGTGTCGCCACTGTCGGCTGTTCGGTCCGACCTGGGAGCCATAAAAGAAGTTTTAACGCACGTGTCTGTCTCCCTTCCTCTTGTATCCTTCATTTTTACAGTCTTCCCGGCGCGCGGGCGCTTCTCTCGCCGTTTATATACATATACGCGGTTTAACGAGCATGAAGCGCTGCAATGAGCGATTGCGAATTCTTACATCAGCTGATCCTAACCTCTCGGACGAGATTCGAAAGTAGAGGAGTCTTGGCGGGGGGCGTGCCTTCGTCAAAATATCGCCCATCGTGAATGTGCGCGAGTGCCGCGCCGGCCTTTATCCCCGAGACCGAGGAATTTCGTATGCAGCAGCGTTTCGTGCCCGGGTTTCGTCGATATCTCGCCTTTTTGTTTTACCTTTATTACGTGACTTGTAACTCGTCGTCTCGTCTCGTCTCGTTTCGTCTTGACTCGAATTGCGTTTTATACACCGCGTCGTGGCGACGTGCCATATAAAACGGTACGAAACGTTCGGGAAACGACCTCGATAAAGCAATTTCGCCGTTCGCCGTTCGGCGTTTAGCGAGGATGACGATTGCGCGCGAGATCGACTTTTCGTATTATCGCGATGATACTTATTTACGCGCTCGGACCGATTGCGGAAAGTTCCGCCGCGGAGAGGATCTTACGAGTTGCGTACGTTTGCAACCTCGATCTCACTTAAGTAAATGACATTTTAATGTTTATCCCCACCAAGCTCGGTTTCAATCGTAACTGCTTAGATAAAATAATGATAACAAATTACGTCATATCTTAAATTAAGAGACAGCGGAGTGACACTTTAATATTCCATTGGCATCTACACAGAGAGAAAAGTTTCTTTGGATTTAATAAATTTTCTTTAAGTCAAACAAATTTGTTCATTGGTATACGCCAATGAAACTGATGTTTGAACTAACAAATACAATTGTTTGGACTTTTAAACAAAGTCATTGTTTCTTTTAAATAAAATATTTTTTGAAAGAATTGTTTTTTCTTTGATTCAAATTCTAGTGTTATTCAACGATAAAACACTATTTAAGCACATATTTTTCTTGCAAGGAGACAGAAGCTCGTCACCGAATAGGTGATTACTACTACATGCAGAAAAAATATTCATTATCAAAACTAAAATTTAGCCATGGCAACTAAGATGTATCTTTAAGATGTAATAGAAAATACGTAGGCCCAAAGAGCTCACTACGATATCATAGGTTGATGCGTTTATTGTCACCCTGGGTGATCTGCTTATATAGCCTTTGAAGTGTAAATTGCATTACGAGAAAGGTCACGTGCATCGTCGCCTAGTGGCGGTCCGCGAACTACATCGCGGCTGCTGCGACCATATAAGATTGAATCTTATTTGAATCAAATAATGTTTTTATTTAAATTAAATATTTAATTAAATTGTTTCAAATAATAGTGATTATTCCGCCAAACAATATGATTTAATGTAACGAAACAATCAAATTTTTGTAAAAAATAAATTTTTTCCAGTGAAACAAATATAATTCAAACAAATACATATATATTAAATTCAAAGAAACAGTTCTCTCTGTGTATTTGTCGTAATGTAAAACATCTATGAGAAAGATAAACGAAAAAACTTGAAGCCATTCATGTCGAAATAGATCATTCTTTCCGTTTTCTCGGCGACGACGGTGAGAATTATCTACTAAAGCGAGCAATGAAAATAAATTGTTTGGTCGTGACACATAAATAGTAATCCAAATGAAACAAGCACGTGATGAAACGTCTAGAACCGAGGTACATTCCGTCTGCCAGTGGCGATCGAATATTTGTATACGAATTATTCTAATTCCTAAATCTAAAGAAAGCTAAGATGTAATAAACGTAAGACTGAGAGAGAACGAAGAACGTCGTTGAAGAAAAAAAGAAAGAAAAGCGCACCGATCGAATCCCTTGGGCTTCCAAGGGCCGCGGCCGGTTCAGCTTGCTGCTGTGTCGGCTGTATCTCGCAAGAAAAAGGGGCGTTCCCCTTCGAGAAGTACAGCTGTTCCTCGAAACTCGAATAACCCGAACCCGAAAGAACGGGGCTGTGTAACGATCGCTTATATGTTTTATAAGCACGGAGAGATATCTATCTCTTCCTCTTTTTATTACTTTCTTTTATTATCCATCTTGTTAATCCGAGGGTTAAACGGTACATTGTGCTTCAAATTATTATTCAAATCGAAAGAGAGTTACCAAGAGTTATTAAACATTACATTAAATGAGTAATTTAATCGTTATTAGAAACAGGATTTTTTATTCGTGTATTTATTCAATTTATATATTTAAAAAGATTATTTTTCTATGGATTATACACATTTTTTTGAAGTTATTGCGTTTGCATTAATATTTTTATCTAGTTTTCGAATTTTTGTGTCACTTAAATATTAAACATTTTTTTCAAACTAATTCCCCTAAACATTTTACAATTTAACATTTCTAAGAAAAAAGAAATTTTAATCCAAAGATGTATCCTAAAATGTTCTTAGAGAACGTTTCTTAGTGTTGACCTGCTGCACTGAGAGAAAAATGTCCAAGTATTGAGAACCAAATATTTCTTATGATCTTTTTTTCGATATTTATTTGTTATAAACAAATTTATTTGTGAAAACGAAATATATATATATTTATATTATATATATAATATATATATATATATATTTCTATGAAATACATCTTATTTTTCTTATTAATTGGTTTATTTCCTACAAATAAAATTTTTTGAGTAATATAAATATGTCGCAAAAAAATTTTTAAGTATTTTTCTCTAATAATTAGTTTCTTTAAATATGGCGAATTAAATGTTTTATTTCTAGCAAATAAATTATTTTTACGCAAACTAGATGTTATCTCTTTAAGTAAGATATATTCTATAGAAATATATTTTATTGAATATTTCACAGAAATGTATATTTTATTTTCACAAATAAATTTTTTTATAACAAATAAATATTGAAGAAAATGTCACGAGAAATATTTGGTTCTCAATATTTCGACATTTTTCTTTCAGTGTGTTAATCACAGTTTAGAAATATCTAGTTTAGAAAATGTTTAACATAATGAATATGATTTATGGTCTGTGATTATAATGTATTCTTTTCTTTCCTATTTTATTAGAAATGGCTTTTAAGCATTCTCAAACTACGATAGCACCTTGAAATACTATGAAATTTTGTTTAAATAAATTTTTCTCTAAAGCTGAAAATGCTGTGGAATTTTTTCTACGGAGAAATCTTGTAAAGTAAAGCTTTTTTTGAGGCTGGTCCCTTTCCTCTCCGTTTGTTTGCGTTCTTTTATAATTTTTTATAACAGCGTCTTTTATGTTGTGCTAACGTGTTATCATCATATGCATGACAAAAAAATGGAAAAAATTTTACAAGCAAAACAGAATGTTCGAACAACAACCGGTCGTGTGATTAGTAACCGATGTGCGGGTTATCGCGAAACTTTGAGGCTCTTGTAAATTCGAACGACACGCTAATTTATTATGAAAATAAATCGTGATTTAAATATATTCGCGCGTGTCAAAGTTATTCGCGAATTTCGATCTCCGTTTTTTTCTCCCCTCCCCCCTCTCACGCCCGCGCGTGTGCGCGCAAAAATAACTCGACACTGCCGGGAGACATAGAACGCGGCAAATGGAAAGTTGAGTGATATTAACGCGCGCGAGATGCATTCCTCGCGACATAGAGTACACATCGGTGTCGTTAAAACAGTCTTGAGAGAAAGAGAGAGAAAAGAGAAGAGTGTCTCACCTCGTAATCGCGCTATTAAATTGGCGACTTACATACGCCAAATGCCTCCAATTTACGCTTGGTATAGAATAAATTATGCGAGGTGAAAGTGAATGCCGGCTACGTGAAGTCGTAGCCGGGGGTTTTGGACGGGAGAGGGGCGGGCACACTTCAAAAAGCAAAGCCGATCGTTGAAAACCTTGAAAGTGTCCAACTGGTCTCGTAATCCCGCTGATTAGGATTTGCTCGCCGTATAATATAAAAAAGCTGTAAAAATAGGTGGTTGCGTGTCATGAGCATTTTGTCGTAGACAGCAGACTCATGTAACATGAAGGAAAGGTGTGTCGTTGTAAATATCACTCACGTTTATTTCGCGATGTTCTTTTTCGTGAAAAAAACCTAAAATAGCAAATAAATATTTCTGTCTGGCATTATGAAACGTCTGTCTATTTAGAGGAATTAAAAAGTTGCATAAGAGAAAATTGTCTATATTTATCGCAAATCTAAAGATACATTGTACATTAATCATTAACTGTATTATTTTTGTATATTATTGCTCGATATGATTTATTTTAAAAGTAAAAACAGTGAAAAGGATAACTATCGATTATTATCTGTCGTATGTTTTCCCGGAACGTGAAACTAATTTGCACTTAATTTCTGATTCGTCGACGTGAATCGACGGCTCATTTGATCAGAAGCTGTTGAATGCAATACGAAAAAGCATCTACGAAAGATTGTTGAGTTTTATCACGGTTATATTATTATATGATTGATAGACAGCTTGTGCTTTATCTCTCTCGGCATGATATAACTCGCTGAAATTACGCACGCGCTAATATAGTTCAATTCATCGGTCATAGCAGGTGCCATTAAAACAAAAGGGAAAAACGACATAGCACGAGGTATTCACAACTGAGAAGGTCGCGATCGCGTTTTTCTTTTCTTTTTCAAGGTTGCGTGTCGCGTATCGGTTGTCTAATGAATTGACAAGAAAAAGGCTTCAATGAGCGAATGTAATTCATTCACGTGTCAATTAGCAGTGATGATTAACGCCGCTACAACTGTGCGATAGTGTCACGTAAGTGCCATTGTGCATGTATCTTCCGAGCGGAAACGCACGTACGCACTGACGGCGTCTAACGACATATTTTAATGACAATAGAATTACCTTACGAACACATTAGAGCTATCGTCGGAGGCGCGCGAGTGAGAATTAATTAAGCGAGGAGAAAAGAATATTTTGCTTGCGATCTTAGGTAAGTGAAATTATTCTTCCCGCCCGTGTTGGTGTTGATAATACTGTATCGTATTAGATAATAAATAATGATAATGTAAAAAACGACGATATATCTTACTTCTTAGCTCGATATGCGAGTAGCTTACCGAAAAAAAAGGAAAAGAAAATGCGTGCGGTTACCAGATAATTCTCTAACAGGTTTACGATCTGTCGACGTTGCAGTTATTAGCTAAACATCGAACGAATGGATACATCTCCCGGAAAAGTTGGCGATCAACAGCGTGGTCCGACGCTTTCGACCCAGGTTATGCCTCCTTTTCACCGGCGACAAATTTCGATGGGAAATAGTTTCGAAGTGAAATCGACAGCCGTTTCGCCGTCACGAGAGCGAAATTCGTGCGGCTTGAAGCGATTCGTTATTGGATGATGCGAATGATCGGCGGCGATCGATGATGAGTCCGCCGTCGTAAAACCGCCGTCGCCGCGCCGGTACGAGCGTGAATTGATTTGTGGAGTTCCCGGAGAACCATTACGAATTCATGTATCGAGTATAGACTTCGCCGGGAGTCATGGCAACGCGGAATTATCCCGGCGGCATTACGGCACTAGGTTTACGCGTAAACCGTCGTAGCATTGTGTCAGGCCGAGACTTCGAAACGATAAAACTCCGTAAAAGCATCGTAAAAAGATGCAACCGTTACGACAATGGCTCTTACGGGCTTAAGGATGCAGTTTGCAGTGAACCTTACTCCTAAAGAAAATCTTAACGTTTCGATCTTTTGCGGACGTAAAATTTCCCGTAAATACAAAGGCGAAGGTTATCCTCTTTATTCCCTTTCGACGGAATGACTAATGGACATGACTTTTGAATGGAATTCACGACCATCTGAGATTCCACAGAGAATTAGGTTCCACTTCAGGTATTCACCTTTCACGTGTTTAAATTTTGAAAACGGCATTTGCTTTGGCGCTAACGCCACAATCGGTATCGCGATAATACTACATTGGATAATGAGAATTATGTAGAAACAAATACAAATTATTCCGCATCGTCAGATCTCTTGCGATTAGATCGCCATAAGTTGAATTGTAGTCTGGAAATTCCCATGACGGTGATGATTAGTACGATAATCATCACTCTCGTTGAGAAGTGCTCCTCTACCAATCATCGTGCTTCTTCACTTCGGACTGAGAAATTTCCTCGTACGCGTGATTCACGGGGATCGAAAGAAAGATCCAAGATAGACTTGCGATCGCGTCGAGGAGTGAGGGGGGAGAGGACTATCCGCTTCACCCTCCGTTATCCCGTTATTACATCCGACTCTTCGACTTTTCCCAAACGCTCGTCGACCGCCTCTTCCGCTTTTCCTTTTCGTCACGTTGTACACGACGTAATAATACACGAAAACGGTGCAGCGATTCCAGACCAATAATTGCCTCGCACGCTCCGGTGGGCTCCGCGCTCCTCGATTCCCAACAATCTGCGGATATGACACATAAAAGCGGCCGATCCGTGCGCTCTGCTCTCCCACTCCCCCTTTCCCCGTATGACGTACGTAACGTTCCACCCTCGCATCGTCCGTCCGTCTTCTTCCTTTCATCATCTCCTCGTCGTCGCGCATGCTACGCGTGCTTCGTAAAAACACATATAATCTCGCCGCAACGTATTTCAAGTGAAACCCAAACCCAAACCCAAACCCAAACCAAAGTCCGCTGCACAAATTATGCGACTTCGCCAAGATGAGATACACTGCTTCGAGCGGACAGATTTCAGCATGCGTTAAAAAAGAAAAAAAAAGAGTCTTCGAATTCCACGGATATTGACAATTATTATGTTATCTACTTGAAGAGAATGTTCCGTAAAGGGAGCATTGCAATTTAAAACATAAGCCGTTCCTTTTTTTATAAGCGCAACGTAAGAAATATATGTTGTAGATTATTTGTTATACAATTTTTTGCTAATGTGGCATTTTAGAGACAAGGATTACTTTTTTTAGACGGAATAAATCTTTCCTTCCTCTTTTTCTTCCTCTTTCTCTCCATTACTTCATCTCCTACACAAGTGTCGGTTCATCTGTTGAGAATTGATGAGAAAGTAATGCAATTGAAACTCCATCGACCCACTCTGCCTCTGCGCGAGCGTGTAAAAAGATTTACGCCCGAGAGAATTTCCTTCGAGCTTGCTTTGTGGTATCGGATGGAAGATTACTGTGTAACGCTCGCGTCTATTAGCGAAATTGGTATACGAGTTTTGCGGACGACAGTTTGGCGCTCGGGTTTCTCATCATCCTCGGTCTATTAGCGTCTCATTTAGATTAAGAGGATGGCACGAGTCCCAGGACTTCCAGATGATTTTTATATGATGATACGCGCAAGTGTAGGCTGATATCGAATAGAGTGGATTGGAAAAGGTTAATATCGCACGGTAGAAAACGCGACGCGCGCGAATGCCAGAGTGGTTTGGTTGTCGGCCGCGCGAGGTCTCGAGATTGCGATAAAAAGATCGGTGAAGGGAGAGTGATGTGATTCCTATGTCGGTGTGTGCGCGGTGTTCCGTGCGATTATATCTAGCGGGCGAAGGCTTTCTCCGCGAGGAAGGCCTTTGAGAGCCGTCCTTTCTCTCTAAGGACGTCGGGGGATGTTGGAAGAGTTCGTCTCAAGGCCGTTGCTCTTGTACAAGAAATTAATGTTACGTACTCCTTTTTTTAATCGGATTAATGGAAATCGAATCGCGCCGCGCTTGCTTATGAACTTTTACGGGATAATTGCGAGTATCCGAGCATCGATGCGAGGTTACCTAACGAGAAAATCCTTTCGGTATAATTCGACCACGGTGGGTGATCGTTTTGAAATCTCCAAGCCCACCGTACCGGATGTTGCTATATAACCGCAGGAAGTCTTTCCGATGCTGATATTTAAGTAGCGGTAAAAACAGTATCGCGCGCAGATTAACGCTCGGGTAAATGCCATTACTTTTATATGCATGCTTATAATATATGTATACAAATCGTACGTTCTCCTACATATTTTCCTACATATCTTACATTTACATTCTTTACATATTTTTTTATTTATATATGTCTTATAACGCCGTAATACGAACGAAAGAAAAAGATGAATTGGAAAGACAGCTGTTAAATATTGTACAAATGTGTGATACAATGTATCGCTGTTCGATTATACGTTCGATAATTACGTATTCTAATTACCGATAATTACGTATCCGCCCTAACTGGCACAGGTACGCTTGTCGTGAAAGTTTTTATATTTTGTGTCGGCACAAAGCAGATCGCGCGCGCGAACAGCGCGGGTTTAAAAGGGGGATTCTCGGCTAATCGTTGACGGGTATTTCCTGGCGAGTTTTACCATAATATACCATGGGGCTTTTCCCGTTAGAGCGTACACGCGCGCGCGCTGAAAAAATCTCGCCTCTTTACCTCGCGGTTCGTTTCATCATCGAGGTAATTTACGTTGTCTGACCCCCCTATACGCTTGCAATTAAAGTGTCCTTCCAAAGGGATATATTTTGAAATGTTTCAACGAGCCGCGATGAAAGACACACAACGTAAAGCGGCGTAGTTACGCGCAGCGTGGTTACGAGCACAAAATATCTCTCACGGAAATGCTTTCCGGGACAAAGAAAACTCGGCTTGTTAGACACTTATGTAAATGCATTTCTAAATAAGATGTGATCTTGCTCAAACGCATTAGGGCTTGTGATGTGTTATCAATTTATCGCGCCCGTCTCTTCGTCGTACGTTGTCGCCTGAATTAGTTGAAATATAAACGCAAGAGGCGCGGCGACACAGTAACGTAATGGAGAATCCGTAAAAATTAATCATGAAAGTATTCTAGGCGGGTACACACCTAGCCGCGCGATCTGACGCGGAACACAACACTCTGCTGCTATTGATACGCGCTTCCGGCTTTCATTAAAAACAGGTCGAACACTCGCTCTGAGAAATTTCTTCAGGATGATTTGCTCGTTACGCACGTGGCCGCGTTGAGAGAAAAGTTCATTGCCGGATTTGCTGTGATTTCAAAGTCGCCAGTTTCGCTCACGGTATATTTATATCATAATCTGCACTTAAGAATGCAAAATGCAAGCTGAGATATTCCGCGTATCTGTATATAGAATTCTATATTTTATATTTTTTCAAGTGATATAAGTTATCAGATACATAGAAGAAATTAAATTTAACTGGCAACTTAATAGCTAAGAAAAATGCCATATTAAGATAATAGAAATTTTAAGTCTTGATAATTTTAATGAGATTAAAAAAATAGCAGTGGCTTGATAAATCGCAAAGAACTTAATAGATATCAATATTGACGACTTACGACGAACGATATATATATATATATATATATATATATATATATATATATACACGATACAAAAATGTGATACATATTTATCTCACCATTGGGTTTTTTCTGATATCACATGTTGCCATGTTTTTGTACGACATTATCTTTCTGATAACGTCAGATAATGCGGTAAGCACAGGGAAGAAATGAATATGTATCTAATGTTAGGCATTCTACAGAATGTGATAGATAAGCCGTTTCTGTAGAAAATCTTTCGATTTAACAAATAGTTTCACGTTATTTCTAAATTAACTTAGAATTAGCTGTAGAATATCCGGAATTGAATGTATAATTTTATTATAATGAAGTTTAATTATAATAAAATAATAATATTTATAATCTTGATGGAAGCAAAAATATGTCGATGATAGCGTGCACAAGACTGTGCATTGGTATGAGCAAAAATGTATAATACATTTACATTCTCTTCATATTTCGGACGATTTCTGAACTTTCTCTCTGTTCTTCTTTTCTTTGATAATTAGATTTGGTCGAATGTTTCCAAAGTAGTAACGCAGGTATCGGTTTTTGTAGAGAATCTTCTAAACTATTACCCAATAGGTAACTATTGTATTAAAGGTTATTGTAATGTTTGAAGCATCTTTGTTGACCTCTCGTCGATATGATGCATTTATATTTAAAATGGTCATTTTTTATTAATCTTAATCAAAATTAACTCATTACGTCTAATTCTGTTAGACGTAAAAGATCGCTTAACTTGTACCATGTTGTAATCGATGAATTCGAAGTATGGAAATGTCACACAGATTCATTGTCGTTCGATTGCACATCGACTCGTGAACAATCGAGTTCACCGCGGTAAGGTTCGAGCATTAAACTGGAATTGCAAGAATTCTTACGCTCATCATATTATCTCTCTTTTTTGAACTGCTTATAGCAGAGATGTTACAGATTTTCTTTCTCGCATACCCATCATCATTCGGAAACATCGGTCGCGAAACAATTGTCGGTCTTGCGATCGTCATCGAATTAATTTTATCCTTGGCACTGCCATCAAATTAAGTCGCAGCCGATTGTAATGTATTCGGCGGACGCAATCGCGATTTTATCACGGTATATAAAGCTGTTATACGCTCGAAACGAGTATTCGCCTTTTGCAATATGTGACTCGTTGGTGAAGGAAAGTCGGCGATGAAAAAATTAATTAAAATACTCGACCACAGAAAGTTTATATTAACCCATACATAACCTTGATCTTTGTTGCCTTCTAAAGTCTTTTTTTTTTTTCTTTAACAATAGGCATATATAGCACTGTGAATTTGTTTCTATTTGCTAACTCGATTTTGAGAGATTTTTTTCAATAATCTGTCGCCTAATAAATAGAATACCCGCAACCATCTTTCTAACAAAATAACGACTGTCAATTTGATCCCTCAATAGCGAGGTATTTGTACAATTTCGTCGAAATTATCCGATCCTAACCTGCTGACCCCGATTCCTCCGGTATCTCCGATGGCACGAAATGGCTCGGCGGCCTCAAGCCCGCGGCATCGCGTGCCTCGCAGAATACGCAGTTTAGACGATCGCCGTAATGTTAATGAATTCGTGGTAGTAGACGACAGTGACAATGATGAATGCGACAACGCGTGCGGCCGCGCGAGATCCTATTTGCATCTTCTCGGCTGCATACGTAGGAGGACACTAAGGTTAATAATTCGTTCGCGGGAATGTCGAAATGTTTGCGAGTGAAAAAATTTAATGCTCGACAAGATTCTAGAATTTCATCTCGCGACATCTCGCACCTTTCGCTAATTCACGCTACATACGCGCGAAAAATAGCAGACGGAACGATTGCCGAACAAACCACCATTGCTTTCAATATCTTGATTCATCTGTATTTTTTTAAATTTTTGTATGAAAAAACAAATTTCTGTTAGATACACAGACCGAACACTTGGTCTTGTTACAAAGCTTGTTTTGTTACAAAGCTCCAAGTTAAACGTTAACTTGGCGAATTTCAGGATTCCTTTATTTTAATTAAAAAAAAAAAAATGTCATTTCTCGTTGTCTCTCCGTCTAATTTACTCCTCCTAGGCGCTCCTTTCACTCTGTTTTCTTGAGTCGTCGATCGCGATCGCTCGTGTGTTCACGCATGCATGCACGCACGCACGTACGCATGAATGTATGCACACACACACACACACACACACACACTAGACTGATGCGCGACGCATGTCTGTAAATCGTGTTACGTACTCGGCGCCGTCGTCGTACGCGGTTGTGAAACGCCACCGTGGCGTGACGAATTATAAGGTGTCGGTTGCGAGGTGACATTTCTATTCGCCTACGAGTTTCTGGCGCTAGCATTCAGTTTCGATACAATTCGTGTCATCGATATGAGCTCACAATACTTACGAGCGTCGCATAAATCGACTTTAACAGCCGAGCCTAATTCGTACGGAGCATATTCATTTTCCTTGGATATCATGGACGAGCTGGCAATTAAAACACTCTTTTTTCTCACTCTGATTAAGAGCGTAAATGCTTTATGATACAGCACAAAAAATAATAATATTTTATTCCTCATACAACTCATCTATTACATTATTATTAGCTTTCATTGTCGATATATTTTCTACAAATTTAAATTCAATTTTTAATCTTTTATATCCTTAATTCTTTGTTGCGGGAGATTACTTGGATGTAGAGAAAATGATTTTGTTTTGCGTGTTTATTTACCGTAAAGCGAATATCTACGCCACCATCTTCCTCGAGAGCGGCCTCTCGAGCCCTTTATTCACATACGGAGCTCTCATTGTCTCTTAGCGTTGTCGTCTCACAAAGACAGCTCTTGCTCGTGATCGCGCTACCCACTTGTTCTCAGATTTAACCGACGTCGTGCAGTATGCTCTAACTTTTACTCCGCGGCGTGATTTGGCTTTGTAAGAAGATACCGTTCCCATTCATTCAGAGCCGCGTATCCCGGCGGCGGTGGCGGCGGTGGCGGCGCGGCGCGGCGCGGCGCGTATTTTCCCGTTTTCATTCCCCGCCCCCGTCGTCTCTTCTTCCCCAGCGACGTGTAAACACGATTTGCATGTATAAATCGCGGTGAATAGCGGCGGACGTGTACCGGTGTACCGTGCGTGCGAGAGGAAGAGAGCTTCTTTCTCGTATCAAACTATCGCGCTACCGATCGTCATGCCGAAGCTCTTCGTCAATATCGACGTAGACTTCCGGACCGTAACCGCGTACCCCGTGATTCCGTTCCAAGTCCTTGAGTCACTTGACCACGTGTCCGGTTACTGTCAGGAGTCACTCGTCGACTGTTTCTCGCCGATCTGTACAAACTATCGACTCTCCGAAACCGTCGAGAGTTTCTGCGAATCGATAATCGAAAACGCGTTTTCTCCTATCGGTTGTCGTCTTGATTAAAAATTTTGATTACATTCTGCTACCAAATTGATATTAGGATAATTCGGAAAAAAGAAGAAAGTAATCATATTGATATTTGAATGCAAATTTTATTAATTTTAACGGATCCCTTGTTCGTAAAAAGTGGATTCACGAGAAGATCAACGACTCTCTCAACAGTCTGAAAAGTTTAGTAAGATCAGGGGCACGCGGAGGTACAACCGCGCGTTTGCATGCGGAATAAAAGAAATTATTTCGTTTCGAAGCGAAACTAGTTTTATGCGGTGAGGTGACGGTGAATTAATTAGGCCGTTGATGTTCGAGACGGATGAAATGACGCGACGTGCGAATTCTCGACGGCGGAAATATCATAAAGTTCTGGCCGGATGACTGTTGTGCGCTCAAAATATGATAAACGACGAAAAAACAAACCACAACTTCGCGAGGCAGCGTCCGGCATGCTCGCTCACGTTCCACAAACGACGACACATCCAGGACGCGTCGAGCTTAATGACATTATCGTTTTATATTCTACGCATCATTACTCGGCCACTATTTAAACGTTCTCTCCCTTTCTTCCTATTTCTCTCTCAAAATAAACGTTCGAGAATAAGCGATCATCGCGGATGTTTTCCGATTCCGTAGCAGCTGTTACATACGTCCCGCGGTTACGTACAATATACAATATAAGCTCGGGACACAGGATATTTAATTTTACAACTTTTAAATTAAAATACTTTTGGCCAACAACGCCGTTCATCTGCCCGTCACGCGGGATTAATATCTTGTTTAATGTAATTTTCGACCAGAGCTCTTCGTGATGGTCCCTTTGGCCAAATGATATTCTGTTTTAATTACAAAAAAATGTCTTCATTGCGCACCATGCAAATCTCCGATAGTCACATGAGAATGCGTCTCGTTGCACGAAGATAGAACCCTCTTGGGTTGAGATTTGAGGGAACCCCTCTGCCTGTGACGTTTGTCAGAGGTTCCGAGTGCGATGCGGCACCCCATGTGAATCGCTGGTTCAATACGGCATAATGTACGCCCCTATAGGACAGGTGGTACTCGGCGTGGCACAAACACGAGTATACGAATGCGCAGGTAGACGTCGTTGACAGTGTCGTAGTGGTATGCTCGCAAAGTAAAGGCCCCCAGCTCCTCTGGCTTACGATTTAACGGAGTCGACAACGACTCCCCGCCGCCGTACGATTCGGAATCCTCGCCTCGGAAAAATGAGAAACGTCGGTCGGTCCTGCACGTTGCAGCACCCGGTTTTCCCGTCCCACGTTTGTCCATCTGCCTCTAAGAAGGTAACACACGAATAATGATTCCCGCTTGTCCGGTCCTTCCGTATCGCTTCTCTCGTTTTTCCCTCGAAAACCCGCACGCGTCCCTTCCACCCACACACGCACGTCTTTGTCCTCCGCTCTCCATTCTCTGCTTCGCGAGACGCTTTTTCGCTGACTGCAAAAAAAAAGCGAATAAAATAGGGCGTCGTCCCGAGCACGACGGCCAAGGGTCCATTGTATCTCGGGCTAACTGAGTTTGGTCTTGTTGATAATTTGATTGTCGTGGCCGCGCGACTGGTAATTTAAATCCGCCCGTCCACCGACTCTGTACAACAGGATTCGCCGTTATTAACTACAGCGAATTACGTCGCATTGTATGCCTCTCGGAGATATTTGCAGGGAAACGATCGCGTAAAATACGCGCGAATTACACGATTACACGATTTATTTATCGTATTACCTCACGTACAGGTGATAAATTAATTTTATCTCCAACTTCGTCCACGTTTTGCGACAATTCGAAACGGCGAAAAATTATTCAACAGTAAAGCGCGTGTATTTTTCTATAGGGTCTCGAAATTACTCTTTTTAGCGGCTTATTTTGAAAATGTTGATATAAAGTAGTAACAAGTGACAAATAGAGTCTAGGATTTTTCTCTTTAAATACAATTTAATATAAGAAATATATATATTTAATTTATAATATTGAATACCTCTTTCACGTTCTTATATTGAGTTAAGATAACTTAATGGATAAATTAAATTAAATTTTAAAATATCGTATTAAAATAGAAATTTGATTTGTTTTGTATGAGAAAGAATTTATAATATGTTTGGTTTTAATATTGTTATTGATCGAGAAAAAATCACTAAAAAACAAAGATTTATTTGTTCCTGTTGTTGCTAGTTTTTAAATAATCGATGCCTACTTTTCCTATTTTTCATTTCTGTTCTTTTTATTCTCAGAATTTTACTCTTTATTATACCAAACTACAACCGAGACTTTATTGTAATCGAACGACGATGAAAAATAACAATAGAATGTAGGCACACGAATGAAAATAAAGATAGAAAATTGCAGGAGAGGCGTCTTATATATTGCAAAGTTCCTTTTTTTTTTTAACTAAATAAGGCATTAACAACACTTAAACGCTTTGAATACTAGCTACAATTTTTTTGCAACGTGATGGTACGGACGTTTTTCGCAAGATACTTGAATTTTTACACGCAAAACGAGTACGGTCCTTTCATCAATTTTCGTGGCTCATTCAATCTCGCAACCGATTGGTAACGATTAGCCAAGCAGGGAAGAGTTCAGTTTCTTCTTTTCTTAAAGGTGGTGGGCAAAACCCGTTTGACATTTACGAACGTGCATAGTCCTAATCTCAGCTGAGCGTAGCTGATCATTGTAGGAGGTCGAGTCGACGACGATGACGTTTCGACTACGACGCTGTCGTGGAAATATTAATTCCCGGCGTAACGCATGATTTATTGAGGATACTGACGCAAGACCGTTCCTCTAACACCCCATAATTATGACCGATAGCCTTCACGTGCTTACCATTTTGCCTCGTATCGTTTGCGTAACTGAGCACTATGTGTGCTGAGGCTTCCGGTATCTTCATTCGCGCAATGTCGTTGTGTTATATGACTTTACAGCGGCCATAATTTTCTTAATCTTCGCCTATAATAATTAAATTTGAGTAACGAGTTGCTAGAATTTTCTTCGTGCCTCTTTTGATCCTAATTACATTTCATTACATCTCATACGGGCAAGGTTTCCGAAAACTGATTAATGTGAAAGTTATCTCCCGCTCCGTATAATGTTCGACGGTGATGATGCTTGACGAGTGCCACCATAAAATGCGTATAGGTTTTTTTTCTGCGGTCTGACAAACGCGAGGGAAAATAACGGCAGATATCGATGATGCGGACAGATCAGGAATAGAAGCTACGAGAAAGTAGCAGCTTGTACGAATGCATTTCGAAAGGCATACCGTTCGAAAGTGACGACAGGCCGTCAGGAGACCTAGAAACAATGTGTGGTGCACGTTTAAATGGGTGACGAACGAACAGGCAGTACTGCACGCTCTTATCGCGGCCACACCTAATCGCTCTGATTACGACGATCGTTGTCTTGTGTGCCCGGATCTTTAAAACCCAGTTTGCCATCGCCGCTCGTCGTTTGTGCATGCTGCACAACGGAATCCCATGTAACGCCTATTAACGATAGGTCATTCGCAGATCGATGATGGTAGTCACGGCCGAGCGAATGTCTCGATCGCGGCGACCGAAGGAATATCTGATCTACCGAACGTCTCTCTTAAACCTGATGGAAACAAATGCGTAATGGTTGTGCGCAATGATGCAACGCATTAGATCAAATTAATCCGTGAATTCAGTTATACGCCAAGAGATTTGTTTATGTAATATTCGTACGATCCGTACGCACTTCAAAAGGTATTTTTTATCTTTGACAAGTATCTGTTACAAAAAAATGAAGCTATTTTTTTTATCTTAGTGGTATTCGATACAACCTTTAAAATAATAGATGCCACTTAAAAAAAAAAAGCTTGATAAAAGCATTACAATTGGCCATTTCGTAGAGAGATTGCCGGTGCCAAAATTATTGATGCCGGGGTTAAGGTCTAATATCGAGCTAGAATACCCGGATCTACGATCGCCACGATCCTCAGTGTCTATCAAATCGCGGTTTTAAAGTCGATCGGTGTGTGCGTGAACGTATGTACACGTGTGCACGTGTTGTCTGCGTGCACCAACTGTCCATGTACATACACGAGGGGAGGCAGAATGAACAGAGTCTGGAGTTCGCCGCCCGAGAGAAAGTGAACCAGTTGGCGGTGTTGGCGAATTTCTCGTCGTGGCGAAGCGAATAAGCGCACGATGTGTGCCTGCCTACCTGCCTACCTGCCTACCTGTTGCGAACCGGCAACCGTGCCTCGTCGTACGCCGATTATGCCTGCGTCGAGCAATTAATTGAGATCCCGATATCGGCGAACGATTTTGGAGGGAACCGCCTTCCTTTTCCGCACCGATGAGCACGACGAGCCGGACGCGCTCCGCCGTTCTTATTAAGCGCGGAAAGCGAACGTCTAGGTAGTTATGGATGACGGCGGCCTGCCGTTCCGATGATCGTGTACTACTTCTTCTCTTAGTTCCACTTACCTGTATAAGCATCATCTATAGTCTTCTCCAAAACGTCCGATTGCTGCAAAGTTAAAAACACACATCGACATAAGGTTTACTTTTTCCCCCGTTGGTACCGGTTCGCGAATGTTTGATGGAATCAGCTGTGATGTAATTACAGTATTCAAAGATCATGATTGACGTTTGTATCCGAAACAAATTCCAGGTGTGCTACATTAATCTAGCAATAAATAGTTCAGCGAATTAATCAAAGTTCTTACGGCCACGAATAATGGCTCGTATGTAAGCATGTCGCGGCGCACACAGTTGTGCGTTTAATTACTTAATTAGGTAATTTTTTGCTACGATCGCTGCCGTACGTTATTATACCAACCGCGCGCGAATTAGAACCCACTGTGGCGCGTGTCGGCTTGTAGCGACGGCAGCAATAGTAACGGCAGCTGGTTTGTTACGTGTATTCACGGTTAACGAACCGAAAATGCGTTCCTATTTTCTTGCATCGCGATTGCAAAATGATTGCAAAACATCGCGCCCCAGCGCGCCCGCAGTCGTAGAATCTGCTTCCAAAAATTGGATCAGAAATCAAAGTGGAGCACACGCTTTCGCCTTTATTTGCCCAAGCAAACGAAGGAAAGCATGAATAAAAAATACTGAAAATTGAAGTTTACTTTTGTAAAATATTTTGTAGTGATCGTTACAAATTCATATAAATAAAAGGAGATATTTTATTTAATAATAGTAATAATTTTATTGAGTTTTGCAAGAGGTGAAAAATACAGTATATAATGATAAATACAAGCAGTAATAATTAGGGAATGTTATAACTTTACCGCTTTCAGATACCGTTTCCATAAAATTTATGTTTACGTTTATACATACTGTGAAATGCACATAATATTTTCCTTTTTTGCAAATGTGTTCTGTTTTTGACATTTTAATACACATTTATTATTTGGCAATGTTTTATAATTGCAAAACTGCGATATGTACAAGATGCTGATAGGAACGGAATTAGTTCAAACGTTTAGGAAATTGTATTGTAAAAGGTCTGTTTTTATTGCTATTTTTAATTCAAAAATATATTTTCAAATGTCTTCGAAATATCGTATAATATAATAATACAATAAATAGACGCAGTGGTATATCGGGATGAAGTGCGTGTACTTGTGCAACAATACGCACGCACGCACGCACGACATATCGGTGCGCAACGCAGATTTCGTGGTTTTTTTTCCCGTTTGCTCCCGATCGCGTGCGATGTGTTTCTAAACAGAATCAGCTAGACAACTATTTCTTTGTTTGAACGAACAACACGTATCGGAGTATCGCTCTGTTTCTCATAATCAAGTTGTTGTTGCGTCAACGTCGATGATAGTTTACGATTAACTTGTTGTTAGAGAGTAATCAACGTTCCCGTAGAAGCCTATGTGAATTACAGCATTATAGCGATAAACGATTGATAACGTGGCGGCTTGGCGAGTCGAGGAGAACAGCGCGTGCTGTGCGATTATGATAAGGAGAAAATTCCCGCAAACACGTTGTTAGCGTATCAGCCATGATTAATCGAAGTTTGGCTAGGTTTGTTGGCAGTTATCAAATCGATCGTCGCGCGTAATAACGGGAGACAAATAATTAATCGCGGATAACTCGAAGACTGCGAACTAAGATGTATGGCGGGCTATTGTTAACGATGGCGATGGGCTCAGAAATCCAATTCTGGTGGAGAGCAGAGCAGGATAAAGGGTCGGTACCGCCGCCGTTGCCGCCGTCGGGGGTGAGAACGCGAGATGCGTAAGAGACGAGGGGAATCAGGGGTTGTACTCAGGACGTAGAGTTATTGACCTGCCGCGACGAGGAGCCTCTCTTGTTCGGGAGGAATGGCTGGCAAGAACCTTCCCGAGGTCGTTTGCGTGGCGCATGAGACGTCTCGTTGTCGTCGTCGAAGCGGAACGTACAAAGAGTAGCTGTTCGCTCTCAGATCGATAAAGCTAGACACGCTTAATTTTATATTCATTACGTATATCTTGAATCGTCTATACATTGTAACGATATAAATGTGCAAACTTTGCAAACATTGCACATTGTCTCATTGTCGTCGAAACAAAATGTAGAAAATAATCAGTCACTCTTTGATCGATAAACGCGCATCGTGAGCACGCTTAACACTCTGTACACACGATTCAACAGTTTTGACTTAAAAAGTTTTTTTTTTTTAATTAAGCGCACTGTGGGAATAATTAGTTGCAGTATATACAATTTTTTAACAAGCAGCTATACAAATACTTAAATGTTAAAGTATATGTAAAAATTATTGAAAACTTTTTTTATACTTATAAAAGTAATAAAAATTAACTCGGAAGTGTCCGTGACCTAACGTATGTAGAGAGATATCGCGAAAAACAACGTGTACACAGAAAAAAAGAATATTCTTGTTTTGACACAATATTTTTAGTTTCGGAAATCTTGAAATGAGATTATATCGCGTTAAATCAAAAAGATTTACTTGAATGAAGATTTATTTCAAAATTTTATATAGTTTAACCAAGAAAATAATATTCTTGTTATTTAAGAATAATTATCTTGAATGAAAAAGAAAATCATTGGATAGAAAATACTATATGTTTAAATCGAAGATTATAATTTTCTTAGAATAAAATTATCAAAACAATTATATCATATTTTTAAAATAATACTTATAGTATTGAAATAATATTATAATATCTTGAAATACAAGATTTTCAAAGTCTTCTAAGAAGATTATATATTGTTGCTTATATATAAAACAAGGATCGCGTTAATTTGAATACATAAGTTTCAATTTGAGAGTAATTTTTTTTCCGTGTATAGTGTTAATTTTAAGTATTAATTTTATAACCTTTTACATTTATTCTTTCTCTTGAAATTCTTTGTTCATTGCAATCATATAACGATGTAAATTGTGTTACACGTTTATGTTTTTATATTTTTTTCGATAATATGTATAGATTACAATCGCGTGTCAGGGTGTCATCTCAAATGTCTTTACACTTCCTAGATCTAGTATGATCATTCATTACGTTTTTGTAAACATTATCATAAATGAATTTGATCATGAATAATGAATCTTCTTTCTTCAATCGTCTCTTTGCCTTTTCTACTTTTCGCATTTTCGATCAACGAGACTAACGACTCGCATCGACAGTGGCAATAATGAGCGCGACGATGAAATTTTACTTCGACCCGAGGGAAAAAGATTCTCTCTCTGAAGGAAATACTTTGTTCTATTAACACTACACAATGCATATACACATGGCGATTCTTGTTAATTCTAGAATATCCGTGAAGAATTCCCCGCTGAGTTGTCTCATGTCTTCTTGGGTGCGTTCCGAAATCTACTGCCAGTACTGACGGTACTGTTTTTTCGTTCCGAAATCGTTTTCAGCGTGCTGTCAGCAACTGTAAATTACTATCTATTCTACAAAAATAGACCCTAGGGAATTACTGACTTCCGGCTAATTTTACACATTGTCCGGAGGTAGTGCAAATTCAGTAAAGCATATGGCCGCTGTCCGCCGTACATTAATGTGTATAATTAAAATTGACGAGATTGTTAAAAAATTAATTGTAACAATGGAAACTGTTCGATACGAACTTATTGATGGCGACAATAACATTTATGAAGTGTTTCTGAAAATCACGCGATGATTATATCACACAATATTTTGTTCAATAATGAAATAATAGAGAAATTCTATTTTTTTATTATAATTCCTACCTAAAATGTGCTTTGAATCCTTCATCCGAAAGTAAAGCAATAACATTTTCAATATAATTTTTTATGCGTGGCCTTAATTCCAATGGTCTACGCTTAGTAATCATGTTTAAGACATTTAGAATTTCTTCCTCATCGTCTGATGAACTGTCACTGTCACTATTAATAACATTCACAATACCTTGCACTGCAATTATAATTGCATTGACATTTGCCATAATTAGATTGTATAAAGTTAGGTTTTTATGATGGCATCAACAGTTGCTGGTTTGACTGTAAACGCATTCCGTTTTTTAGTGTTGCCAGTATTCACTGGCGTTTCGGAACAGCTCAAACCCAGTAACTTCAGTAGCAGTACTGTCAGTACTGTCAGTAGATTTCGGAACGCACCCCTTGTCGAACCCCTGCTGAACAATCTTTTTGTCCTATAAATATTTTCCCAGCTCACAGTTAAGAGGAAAACATTTGTTCTTTAATAGATTCGCTACGCGTTCTTCTTTATGCATCAATGTATAATAAGAATGGAAATGTTGAGAGTGACAATAGCAAGAAATTCTATGTGCACTTTTAAATATAATAACGAATAGATAGTTATTAGAATAATTAAAACTGTAATGGATCCTTTTATTGAGTGAAAGCGACCGAGCGGGGCGCCGCTTGATTATTTCGTCGCGTTTATGTAACACATGGTGGAAATATAATTGCCCGCTTTATTACGCCGTGGGTACCGCTCACACACACACACACACACACACACACACGCGCGCGCGCGCGCGCGCGCGCGATTTACAGCGACACTCTGTTTGTCATGCAAGCGTGACAGAGTGTCGGTCATAAAATTCTCACCACGGTATAACCGTAATGGACTTCTCGGTCGCCGTCTAATGCCGTCACTTTTTCCGCAAGCTACCAAAGTTTAACCGCGAATTATTATCGGTCCAAGTTCCTTGACGATGAGGAATTATCATTGGATCAGTGAAAGCATATCACTCTGCACGTCGACCGATAATCTAAAACGAGAGAGAGAGAGAGAGAGAGAGAGAGAGAGAGAGAGAGAGAGGATTAAATATGTCAGTTGTAGAGTTTTAGATACGCTATCTTTCACATTATTTAAATAATTTTATACGACTTTAAATTCACGAATCTTTGTCATTTCGCTCGCATTAAATAAAATTTAAAAAGTTTTTCTTTGCGAAATAACATGGTATTCAAGGATTTTGAGAAAAATTGTGAGGGGGAGGAAGATAGAAAAGTTTTGGTTTGCAGACTGTTATTAGAATATTTTACACGCTAAAAGGAAAGTATGTGAAATCACAGGGCAATATTCCTCGCGCGATTGCCGCGGGAAAGAAGGAAATGATTTTTCAGCTGTGCGCGCGAGAGCTCGTCTCATGGTGCGCCGCTACTCGGAGGTCAATCTTCGTCGACCCAGCGCGCCCGAGTAAGTAAACGCGATCTTCCGCGACGCGATTAATTTTCTCGCGTGCCCGTCGCACTCGCGCACGTAGGTATGTCTCCTCCGAGACAAGTTTCAAACCGACGATGAGTCGAAACTCCGTAAACTTCGCCACGTACAAATATCGCGTAAGCGCATCAACGCTGCATGGACGATAGCATTAGCAAATCATAGACACGAGTCTAATGAGAATGCAAGTCCAATGAGAATCGACTGACGTACGTGGGATATATAAAAATGAATGTATCAGCGTATTGGCGCTCTTGCGAAAGAAAGATCGATTTTTAAATTATCTAAAATCAATCTGTGTAATAAATGTGAGAAAGTTATCGTTCTTTCGGTGTTTTTTCCTGTGTTTCCAGTCATTGACAATGATTCGCGAGGAGCAGCTTATCCTTATCATCGGTTTACGCAAAGCTCTTACCGGTGGTATTTGCTTTTCCAAGCCATCTCTCACCGAGAGACAGAGGCGCGTACGCGTAAAAGTTGCACGCGCAAAATAATTGCACCGCCCGTCTGTCGGCGCGATATAATGCAACTCGCGCGGCGGTTACGAGATCGTGCACCGTAATTTCACGCGGTCGCAAAACACCGCGTTTTACGCTCGCCTTTATGCGGGTACGATCGCACGCGCTCGCGCTTCGCCAATTACCAGTTGCTCGTACGGACGGACTAAGCTGGACGAGCGATAGATAACGACGACCGAGTAATTACGCTAATCGACCCCACATTCGCGTATTGGCTTTTGTAACGCTACGCACGACAAATACGACTAGAATTCTACATAATTTTGACTGCGACTTCGCTCGTCAGTTCTCGTCCACGTGTCGTCTCAACCTCCAAAAATTTCATACTCGCATCGACATCGTTCGATTCTATTGTCTATCATCACAATTTTCCATAATTTTAAGAGTAATTGCGCAACTGTACGAAAGCTTAGACATATGTATAATAAAGCTAAAATGACGCAATTTTTTTACTCGTTAATTTTTTAACTTTTTATAAATACACTGACTATATTTCATCCATTATTTATAAAGAAAATAATTAATCTTGATTTTTTTCTGTTTCAGCATAAGATCAACGAGAAACTTAATATACAGTTCCTAGGAAATGAAGGGGTGAGTAAAAGCAGTTTTCCTTTCTAATAACGATAGTCATGCGTGAAACTCGTGTGAGAATTACGACATTGAATTCGACGGCGTTATCGATCGATCACGTGGAAAGATAGAAGCAGATTAGAGATAATAGAACGTTCGCGGATCGCAAACAGATACTGAGATTTTAAATTTTTCATTAAAAGGAGAGAAAAAAGAATTTTATTTTACTCGTGGAAAAACAGCGTCTGTCTCCCTTCTTTCTTAGAACTTTAAAACTATTAACTACATTGTACGTAAGCCATCGTGTTTTCTTGAATTGCTATTTAGTGCTTATAACTATGTTAGTACCATCTACTATCAATATCATGTTTTCGAATTAACGTGATTAATTCATGAATCAACCTGTACATTCGTCCCAGAAGTTTTTGTGGTCGAAATTAATCGCGGTAAAAGGACTGTTGTTAGCTCTCCGCCGGTTGCTTAAGGGGACATTAGACGTCTACATTAGAGGGTAAAAAAATCGATTTTTTTTCTTGCTTAAATCGATAGTATTTCATCCGTAGAACATGCTCCTGAAATCCCAAGTATAGATTTAAATTGTATCAGGCCGAAATGAGCACGTGCAGTGCGCACGTCCCGAGCGCTCCGAACGGGACGGCAAGTAAAAATCTCTAACGGTCTTTGAAAAGGTACATTGCCTGCTCGGAAACAATTACTACAGAGGTGTTTAGGTGGGTATACACAAAATGCCAATGAAAGTTTTAATGCGACGATTTGGCAACTGGCCCCAAAACACTTCCATTGCGGCCGCAAAATCATTGAAATTGCTGCCTACATAGCTGCTGGAATTTTCAATGAAGGCTATTTGTTGGTTCTAAGAATTATGTCATGCATGGAAATAATTATTGGACCAGTATGCAGAGATGTAGCGGATAGAATAAACGAAAATCGCACGATTAACCAAAATCGTCGTAGCAGATCTGTTGCGCAGGAAACGCGTACTTACGACAAACAATGGCTGTTGGAGAAGAATGAATTGTATGAGGACACTCAGGACATTTATATGCAGGGATAGTAGATTAATCGAAAAGTACGGATGAACAATCATTAGCAAGCTTTTATCAACCTTTTTCTTTGATTGGAAACTTTAAACGCGTTTTTCTCGAAATTACTTTTTTCGAAACTGCGTACACGATTAAAAAAAAACTAATCAACGGATCCACTTCTTTTTTTTTTAAATTAAAGGTTATTAAATCATCTTCTGTGTGAACTTAAAATATAAATTAAAAGTCATGTAAAAAAAGTTATTTAAAAAAAAGTCAAAAATTTTTCACAAAAAATCAATTTTTTTTTTCA
Source organism: Monomorium pharaonis (assembly GCF_013373865.1). Classification (NCBI taxonomy): domain Eukaryota; kingdom Metazoa; phylum Arthropoda; class Insecta; order Hymenoptera; family Formicidae; genus Monomorium; species Monomorium pharaonis. The sequence continues at coordinate 6,474,914 of NC_050477.1, forward strand.
AAATGCCATTTTTATAAATTTTTTGTAATAAATGTACGGCTTTCTTAGGTTCACTTAGAAGCTATACTCATAAACTTTACAAAAAACTTTGGTTTTTTTCTTTCAGTCAATTCTACTGGATGTTATCGTGTACGCAGTGTGGAAGGAATTTTTTAAGGCAGTTGTGCATTTTTGCTTACAACTTATAATTAAATAAATAAAATTTTATAATAAAAATTGTTTTGAGTACCTAAAGACACGCACAATAAGTGAAAAAAATCGCAAAAAGATCCATTGCTTAGTTTTATTAGAAAAAAATCATGAATAAGTGCTTAATTTTGGCCTCTTAATGTAGACGGCCCCCTTAAAATCCTGTACAATGTCAGTGGGGGGAGTTGTAGAGCGAAGCAGAGAAGTACGGTGAAATTTTCTTTCGACGAGAAAAAAAAGTGAGAGTGAGAGGTATGCGAGTGCTTCGTCGACACACGTCGGCGTTTTTCTATTAATCTGCCAACACGAACTAACAACAACCACTAAATTATTTAGCGATATTTTGCTTTACATTAGTTTCAACTAAAAGTCTGACAAACTGAAAAAATCTACTTTTTCCATAAATATCTCACGAATATATCATGTTATATATCCGTCTTGTAAATTTTTACTCGTTTATTTGAATATCTCCGCGTTACATGACGATGGTCGAGCATATCACGTGAAAAAAAGATTCTCGCGACTCCGCACAGCCAACGTCAAGAGCTCGATCTGAATAAGATCGAGTAAGATCGCGCGCGCGCGCGCGCGTGTGTGTGTGTGTATGTGTGTGTGTGTGTGTGTTTGTCACGGTGTGCTCTACACACCGGAGGTTTCCTCCGTGAAGGCGATTGAGGTCGTCCGAGCAAGGTTATACACCATTTTCTCTCACCACCACCGCCACCGCCACCGCCGATCGAACTTTTAAACCAACCTAAACTTTGCGAATATCGATACTTTTGTCAATATAAAAAATATGCATTCACGTTATTGAATATCGTTTAAATTAATTTGTGACGTATTAACGGAAACACTTCAAAATATAATTACATCAGATACATCGTGAAAGGAAGACAAAAACTTTTTAATTAGATATTTTTTTTTGAGATAATGATTATGATATTGACGTTCTTTAACAGTGTTCTCGGTTATGTAAATATTCGGTAAATATCGGTTATGTAATTAATTTGCGTAATTTTATCATATCGGCACACAATTGGATCTTGATTCAAATTTAACTTTAAAATTGCAGTTGACTAATTGCAGTTGATGAAATCAACCTTTTTATATCCGTTTGATAAAAACTTAACTATTGACGCGCGTTGTAGCGAATTGTTTATACTTATTCGAGAAAAAAAATGGCCTTCGAACTGGGCACTTAAAAAAGGTGTTGTACCATGTAACTGCCATATGCCACTGGCGTTTCTTAACGACAGCAGCGACTGATTGTCGATACGAAATCTCTCCCGATGATCTGAAGGTAATTGACCTGCTCTCCTCGTCCTTCATCGTTTTATTCTCGGGTGTGGTCGTCGTTATATCGTTTGACTGCATTATAATATACATGTTAAATTCGACAAGCTGAATCTGTCATCAATTCCAACTATTAGACCAAGAAAATCGATCCCATAAAAAAACGATGTTTACACTTTACTTTTTTTAAATCTTAAATTCATTGAAATGTAACTCGATGGATTTCTTCTTCTTGTGAATGTTACTTATCCGATCAATCTCGAATTGTAATTAATTTTTGAGACTTATGTTGGAAGAAAATGATTTTGACTTGTTGCTGAATTTTAAGAAACACTTAAGTAAAAATACAGAATTTTGCAGTTGAAATTTTAAAATTTCTTGAAAACGTTTAGTTTGTGTTATATTATTCATTACTCTCTTCGAGCATGTTATCTCAAGTTAATAGCAATTTCTTATTCATTCGTACATTCACATTTCTCAGGTAATTGACAAAAAGTCATCATTTTTCTCTTTACTTCTTCATTCATGCCACTGAGATGGCATGAACTCATAAAACTCTTGTTCTATTCTATTTTGACCTTTGACGATCTTTTACTGCTAGAGATTCTGAAGATCAATGCGTCACCGTTGACCTTTGCTCAAGTAGCTATGGCAAGATAGTGCCTTAGGGCACACATATTCGACATCGTTGTCTGGAAACTTATTTCTTAAGAACTTGTCACGAGTATAATTTCGCGAATCCTCGGGGTACATGGCTGAATATATGTATTGTATTTGTAATTATCCAACAGTATAGTTTAATATTTCCATTACAGTCACTATAGTTTATTTACTTGTCTATTATACTCAATGTGTTCTTGCAACATATCATTTCTTGACGATTAAATTGGTTCAATTTTTTTCTTGGAAAGGAAAAGATATTTGCAATTTTTTTTTTGTAATAAGCTTGAATATGATAATATTTGATGAATGAAGGAAACTAGTGTCGATATTGAACCGAATGCGATCGCGACACTCCGCTCGTCTTTTTCATCTTTCTTTATTTTCCGTTCCGGGGCCACGGGTACTAGGAACGCGGAGCGATTATTCCAGTATAATTCGCCGTTTAGCGGACGTCCTTGTCGCGACTGACGCACTCAGGGAGAACCGATCTCCGCTCGAGCCTCTTTCTATACAACACCCGTCTGGATCGTGCAGCAGGCGCAGCGCAACGTGCATTTGTATTGTCCGTATCTGTCTGTGTGTGCATACACAATGCGATTTCATGTGTAGCAGTAATGCTCGGCACGATCGGGCACGATACGTGCGCGACTGTCGACGATCAGGCCTCCTCGATACGTAGAAACATACGACTTTGACACGTATATATATCGCGTCGCGTCATTGTCGTATCTTCCCTTGTTCTCTCTCTCTCTCTCTCTCTCTCTCTCTCTCTCTCTCTCTCTCTCTCTCTCTCTCGTGGATCTCGCCACTTGCCTTCTCGTCGTGTAATTTTATCATGAACACGAAGTATTTATGCGGTGTATCTCCATATTTATATGAGGTATGGTTTCGCGATAGTACCAATCTTTTTTTTTCGCAGATTCGTGTGCGTTTGATAGTTGCGCACGTGCTCGAACCGCATATTATGTGTGTACGTGAATACGTGCGAACGCTCGCCTTCACATTGTTGCCTTTCACTCGGTTTCTTAGAGCACCCGTTTATATATACATACGCACACATACATATAATAGATGTATATACATATATAGATGTAAGTTTTCCCCAGAATGACGCGATATTGCCGGGATTACTCCGACTGTGAATTTTTGGACAGCACGGAAGAATACATTCCACGAATTTGTTCATGTGGATATGTTCTGACAGATGTGGAAAACGTTCTTTTCTTAGTACGTGAGCCGCTCTTTTTCTCTCTGTGCTGTACGAAAAAGCTTTACTCCGATTTTCTTTGAAATACTTTGCCATTTAACAAGTCAGTTTCAATTATCTCGTGTTAGACACAAACTTACATGTTGATATTTATTGCAAGATTTCGGGACTTTGCAACAAGGTTATCGTTTGCGAATGAAGCTATTTGCAGCTGTTGTTTCGAGTTTCGAGAAATTTCTCCGATCCATTACGATGTCTGATCGATCAGACATTCGATCCAATCATGGGTGATTTTGTAAACTTTGTTTTCACCGATTGCACAAGTGTGCAAGGCAATGGCGTGAGTCAATTCTCATTACGTTGTACGTGGCAAAAAAAACTTTTACAATGTAGAATGCGGTTGTTTTTTTTCCTGCAATAATATTAACAGGCGAGTGGAATTGAATCGGATTAAAGCTGAAAATCAGCATCTTTGGAAAAATACATAACGTTTGATAGCGATAAAGTACAACGGCTCACGTTTAATAGCGATCAAAATTAAGTAGAGCCATGCATCACTTCTAACTCAGTAGTGATTCGGATGATCTTTTCGTAATCCTTTTAATTTGTGTCAAAAGAGGATGAAGAACATACGACACTTGCCTGCAGGAACAAATTATGAGGCAAAAGTTCTTTTGCGCGTTATTGTTTTTTCGGTAAGCGTGTTCCCTCCCTTAAGCTTCATTTTTATATATATCCACGCGCGCACGCATATGTAACATACGGGTAATACGTAAATGTACGTAAGTACACGGTTTTCCGGCCTAAGGTATTGCATCGCGTCGCGGTCAGTCCAACACGGTTTTCCGGCCTAAGGTATTGCATCGCGTCGCGGTCAGTCCATGCGACTGACACGAAACGTCGCTGCCGTAACAGTTGCTTTTACGCGTGACCCACTTGCCATTCTAGTAATCGAATCCAAGTATCGTAATGAGAAATGGGACGTCTTGAAATCACCGGGCGGGCACCGCGGGCGATGCAACCCTAAAACGAAGGCCGCCCACTCTCACGGCATTCAGAAGGTCGAATGTGATCTCGCACAAGTGACGCATGGAAATCACTCTTTTATGCGAGCCACGTACAGATGAAGCGATATCGTAGAAGAATAGAACGTAATGCGACTTTAATTAACCTATAACGTCTCTTAATATTGTTGAAATAAGTATCGGCGTTTTGATAAAGTATCGACTCGTTGTAATTATTTTTATTAATACGTTGTAAACTTAAAATGATTTTGTGACTCTGCGATTAATTCGTATTTAGAATATGTCGGCGTAAAAGTTGGCGATTGTAGAATGTTGTTCAATGATATCGTATGTAAAATCGTAGATCTAAGCTTTGAGAAGAGGTGACGATTATTTTAGCGCATTGAATACGCGCGAATTGTACATTGACGTTGATATTGAAGCATCGTGAGTCGCGAGGCCGCGCAATTGCCTTCGAGGATGGCCTTTACTCTCCGATACATACTCTCGGCTTCTGCTTCACCGATATGTATCGCGGCGCACACAATCCGCAATGGATCGATTAATTTCAAGAATTGTTGAAATTCAAGTATTCACAACGACAATTTGAGACAGCGAAACGGAGAAGAAGAATCTGAAAAAGAAATCTTTCTCCGTTTTAATTCTCCTCGATTGCGTTTGTTCGAGGTGGAATGTTAAAAGAGAGACCATAAGATTTACATTCGATATAGAATGTTAAAAACATCAGACTGTCGCAAGAGCTACAGACTGTAAAAAAAACATTTAAAACGATACGAAAATATGATAATGATATACAGTGTATTAAATCAATGAATGCATTTAATTATGATTATATATTTCAGTGCTGCATCAAATTTAACACACTGAATACAATTATCATAATCATAGCATATGTCGCGAGAGCTGATTTTTTTCCCATATTGCGTGTAAATGTAATAGAAATGATTTAACATTTTTTAAAGATCGAAATATTATAACAAGAGATTTAATAATTTAGATAAAATCGCTTATTATATTGTGACTTTAGCTTTAGAATCACATAAATGTTAATGTTAACGTTAATAATAGACGACCGCGAATTGGACACATGTGCGGAGATTAAAAAATGCGGCTCTATTTAGGATATCCTCATTCTCTTCGAAAATTAATTACGATATTATCTACCACGAAGAATTTAGGAATCTTTGTCGAGAGAAAATTTATTCGGAATTAAAGCGCAAAAAATCCCCGAATGAAAGAAACGGAACGATAGTTCTAGGACACGTAGGTGCATCTTTATCGTAACGGCCTTGCGCGTATGTAGGCGACCGTAAACGGTGATATGCGGGTGTTACGCTTTTCAACATTTTTCCTCCATTTTCCCTCATCTACACCTTTCATTCAAGTAGCTTGTTACGTCCGCGACCATATCGCGTTATGCGCGTTTACGCGCGTCTGCGCGCTTACCTTGCGTGCGATTGCTCCAGAAAGAGAAGAGCGGTTTGTAATTCAGCTATGCAAACGCGCACGGGAACGAGAGACTCATGATCGGAGAATCGGATCGAACGCGCGTTCTTATCGCGGCAGCGATCAAAGACAGCTCGTTTTATCACTGCCCCCGCATCACGGCGCGAGATGATAAGCGGCTGCGAATGACGCGCTGCAATTATTTGTTGCGCATCACTGATACTTGTTGCAAACAACATATCAGCTTATGACCGATGCCTTATCTTTGTTACCATGTCCAAATAAATCACGACGGGAGAGACCGATGTGATGCGAGAGAGGGATCAATTGGTCAATCGTCGAATAAAATTTTTCAGCTCGAGCATACACGCAAGTACTGCGAGATGTCCAACAAAACTGGTTCCAAAGACCTTTTTCCCGGGCTTGGCTTCCTCTTTGCCTCGTCTTATTTTGCAGCTGATTGCCGCCGGCGTGAAATGCATCTCGCAGCCTTGGTTTCGAGGAAAACAAAATCGAGTCTGAAAAAATTTTTATTCGGTAATGAACGACGATCCACCGCTGTTTGGATTATCCAGGTTTAGTTTCTGCGGATATGTCCACTTAAAAAATCTCAAAGTAAAGTGACCATAGTTTTGAATTGCAAAAATAAGAATGTTGTATTTTAGGTCTATAACATTTTTCTTCCTCAAGAAAGAAGAATTGTGAGACTAAAAATGGACAACCGGTATATTATACATAAATGCAGAAGAAAAAAAATTATATATATATGTATATATATAAAGTACTAGATTTACACCGAGACAAGAAAATAGTTTGCGGCAACCGTATTATCAATATAACTTAGAATCATTTCGGACCCAACCATAGTTTTAGTTATTCTAATAGTATAAATTATAGTTTTTATTTAATCTATATTAAAGTTTTTATAAGTGTAATATTGGTCTACGCAATTAATGATATAGTACAACCAAAATGGGGATTTTAATATAGTAACCTTATATCGATAAAAAAATCATAAACGTTTACTATAATAAGCATGTAATTATTATTACCAATATTAGTAATAATTATTATAAAAATGATATTATTATGCAATTACAGTTATAATATCTAACATATTTTTCTATTGGTATAAATAAAAGAATACTTTTCCTCTACAATCCAGCAATCGCTTTCGTAGAATTTTATATGCACACGATAATTTATCGCAATAAGTATTCTATTTCTCTTTTTTTAGCGCGCGGATGATTTGCATTGAGATTAATTTGAGCGTTTGGTTTTGGGTTTAGTTTAGGATTTAGTTTCGGCACTTGCAGGCTTTTTTAAGTAACGTCTTTAAATTTATCGCAAAATATTTATATATAGGACTCCGGCCGCGCATGATGGGAGACGATTACACGCGACACGAAACCGAAGGATCTGAAACCTGCAAAACTGGATTCCCCCTTCGTTCGTGTGATGTATACATCGAAAATTACCGACTCGCTTCTCGCGCACCGCGACGGAGATATCATCGTACAGCTATGGCGCACGAATTCGTACGTTACTCGCGGCTTAACCGCCGCGCCGTACGATTTCACTTCCACTTGTTCTTCTTGATCGTGCGTATCGATCGTTTCTTTGTCGTCTACCGTGTCAGCTGAAAATTCCGTAAATCTCAATCGGGGAAACGCGATCAAATTATTTTGTGTACTAGCGTGCAATCTTGGTTTAATCGATGACAATTTGGTTTCGTAAAATTTTAAAATTGATATGAATATTGTATGAAGAGCATTCCTATTCGCACTTTATATTGCGGAAAATATTAGTATATAAATATGAAAATAATATAAAATTTGTAAGTTTAGTTTGGCTTAAAACAATTTAAATTAATATTTTGTATATAAAAATATAACACGTACAAGACTAGATTGCTTAGCAACAATAGTCTACGTAAATTAAAGATCTTGTTTTGCATGAGAGATTAATAATCTTTCAGCGAACTGACAATAATATAGATACCATATAAGATATATATCCTGCACTTGGATACCTTGCGATAGAAAATGGTACGTCTTGCCTTGGAAAAGGAACGGCCACAATGTTGACTGTAACGGTACATTCTTGTATTGATGTTAAAAATATGCCTGCACTACGCAACACGACGGTAATATATTTCAAATCCAGTAACAAAACATCGAATTAAAGAGCGAGCTCTTGGGTTAAAAATGTCGAATCACTTCGACGATCGAGTCAGTGCAAGTGAATACTTTGTGAAAGCAGCAGGTATACGAATATTGACCAAAAAGAAAAATGTTTAAATAGAAATATCGATAAATTTTTAAATCAAATATTTTATTGCGAATTTGGATTCTTGCTCTTTAAGCTTTTACTTCTCAATTTGCAGCATTATATATTATACATTGACAATTGTTAACTTGTGCCATTATATTAATTTAGAATAGTCAAGTAAATTTTATACACACATTTTTATAAATAGCACGTCTATTTCTTTATTATTATTTATTCCACGATTTACGATTGAGCGACGTTTCATCAAAGAGGAAAGCGCCGCAACGTTCCTTTGTCATGAGGGCGATTTTGCATGAAATATGCACCTGGCTTCGTATCTCCCGTCATGCATTTTCACCCCCGTGTAACTTGCAGTCTCTGTTTCCTATCTACCGCTTTTCACCCCCGATTAGAACTCCGTAGAGAACTCCACCTGAACACACGACGGTATGAATACTTTACCTCTCTCCATCGTCTTTCGCGTCCCTCTTCGCATTCGCGATACACGCCCACTAGTTATACAGTTATAAATTTATGATATTCACATACAGAAAATTTAAATAATTTGAATATTTTCCGATTCGACTCCAAGTTAATAAGAGGTATTTGACAAATTCCGAGAAATGCATCCTGTTGTCCTGCATTATTAGCTATACTAGCCAAAATTATTTATGTATTATCTATAAAATCTGCGACGCATTAACGTTCAATAATAATAGCTTGTTATCGGCGATTGGACGATAAAGTTGAATTTATGTAGCATGCGTAGAGACCGTGAAGGTTCATTATCGGTGAATACAGACGATAACGAGCAGCCGAAAATATAAAATTGCTGGCGTAAAATTTTAAACTTTATCGAGCGGCTTGTGTGTTTTTGATTAATTAGTGTGCTGTCGCTTAGCTCTAAATACTTGAGTGTTCTTCTGGACGCACAAAGATTTGCGCGAAACTCAAGACCGGCTGCGTTACGTCAGTCGATACCGTTGAACAAATTTCGAATAATTAGTAGGCGCCGATCGGCCGATGCCGTTAGAATCAAATGCTTGATGAAATTGTAGCGGTACAGCTCTCTAAAAATTTTAATATTTTCAGTTTTAATATCTTAATGTTCAAATTCGAAGTTTACGTACAAATATATATGTCCAGTCGAATATGCACATATTAAATACATCGTAAATATTTTTATCTGCGTATCCGACATCTCTAACGAGGTCCGAGATCGATATCCCATTAAGTTCTAAAGCAGCTTGGTTCAGCAATTAAGCGCCGCTAAACCAATAACCAAGATTGCACGCATTGTTTCGTCGGCGAGACAAAATCATTAATCACGAGATGGTGTAATTAATTATATGTTGCTGCTTCTCTTGCTTACTCTCGCGACGTTGCGGCAAACTCGGAAGGCGTCGCTCTCTCGAAAAAACTTGAGCATCCGTGGCGTCGGCAACGGTCGCTCCCGCCATAGTAAACCGTGTTCACTACGGGGCTGCGGACATCGCGTAGCAGTTAATTATCGGGGACACGGGGACGTAAAAGGGGAATAAATTACGCTTATCGATCGCGCTTCTCCATGCGAGACACGAACACGCGCATATATATATACAGGAGAGATCGTGTTGCACAGCTGCCTCTTCCTCGACACATTTGCTTTACAATTATTATCTAAATAATTTTGCAAAAAATTCTCAAATACGCGCGAGAATATTTAATCGTCACGCAAAATGTGCGCTTTTGTTTCTCCTTCGACGTTTCCTTCTTTTCCTCTTCTTAATAACCGTATGTATTGGCAGCCTATGAAGTTGTGCTTCTCAAAGAACTGATATAGAATGTGTATATATATGTATATCTGTTTTAATTTGCAATTTATATATTTACATACACACACACACACACAATTTTTCAGGTGAAATATCAATTTCTTATTAATCAATAATCTATTGTGATGAAACCTAATAAATAAACTTTAACTTGATTGATTGTAAATATTTTTTCAAATGTAATCCGCTGAAAAATGTAACGCGGTAAACGCGAGGCACTTTATACAGACATCTCTGTATTTTTTATTTGAGTTGATCGCGGTTTACGCGAATGGCAGAGTCGCGATTGTTTGGCTATTACTCGCTTTTACTAGTAGATCCGATAGAGCCGCGTGTAACACATCCAGGTGTTCGACGTAAGTCGTGCACGCGAAGTTCAATGTAAACGGGTTTTAAGGGGAATATGTAAGGACTGTGTAAAGGCCGGAAGTAGTATCACTGTGTGGTTTTGAATTCCCCGCTTCCTGCACGGTGACTGACGTTCCTTCGTACCCTAGCACCGAGTAAAGAAAGACACTCCATAAAGACATATACACGTACGCGAATATACTACACGTATACTACAGGTTCCGAGCGAGCTTCTTCAAAATTATGTCCACGCGGTTTCTCCGCCTTTCGCGAGAAATTTTTCTCATACAAACTATACACTACGCACAAACTATGGGAAACAAATAATTTCCCATTTTAATGTCTTACTGTCATGCAAAAGCATATATACTCCAGAGGTGTTTGCAAATTAACAATTTTAATAAAAGAGAAATGTTAATAACTCTGAATATTGATGCCTAGTCCAATTCGAGATTTACTGTTTCTCATTAAAAAATTGATAAATGTTCAAAACAAGATAAATAGATGAAGGCAAAGTTATAATTATCATTGACATATGATAATTTCGATACTATTCGATTTTATTACGACTTTAATTTATCAATGTTTACACACTTAGATATAGTGCGATTTCAGCAAATTGTATGAAGCGTGGAAAAAATACATATAAAAGTCGAAGACGTATCGTTTATTTTGGTCTTGGACGTTCCCGTACGTTCCGTTACTTTAATTAAATCAGAAGATATGTAGTCCTCGTTCAAAGTCGCGAACTACTTGCTAGGCTCATGGGGAATCTCGTTACTTCCTGGCGGAATCATCGAGCTTCTAAATCGCTTTCGAACACACACACACACATATACTTCAATACATATATCGACATATATATGCGTTTTTAAAAATCGACATTCCAGGTAAACCTAGATAAACATCCGCCTCTTGCACCGATTACGTTTTCATCGAGCATTAAATGTCGTTCTTATAAAAATTATAAAAATCAACTATACCATAATTCTTTGAACACACATATTGTTCTTTTGACGAATAAAATATTATTTCAAGGCACTTTAAAATTTAAAAGACAACATTATCGTAAATAATTGTATCGCAAATTTGTTAACAGAAGTTAATATAGTTTCTAATTATAAGTAGAATCACGACCGTGGTACATTTTTACAAGTTCTATGCAATAAAATACATTCCTCTTTCCTTTTTTCCTTCTTTCGAGGATGACGATAGCGGAATTGCGTCTCGCTTTCGAAGTCCTCGAGTGAAATCCGTGCAAGGTCGTGCGAGCAAGCACAAGCAGCAAGCAAGCAAGTAAGCAAGTAAGCAAGTAAGCAAGCAAGCCGCGGCAGTATGAACAATTTAGGACGGAAATTCCGGGCGCGATCGTGTGCAAGCGTAATACGGACTGCTGCAATCGTTCGCACGTGCCTGTGCACTCTTCGCATAATGCTATTCTTTTTCTCTTTCCCCCGCACGCATCTCTACGCTCTTTCTCACCCTTTCTTTCTCTCGTTTTCTTTCATGTTATTCCGTCGAGTTCCGTTCTCCATGCGGTTCTTTTTCTTGATCAATACGCACTCAGAAAGCAAGCGACGATGTACTTAATGAAATTACGAATTCATTAGTGACGAACAACTTTCACTCCGCCATCGTCGGGAGTTATTTCGCCACGGAGACTGTGGTCAGACGATCGTTATAATTCGCATCGGCGATATATCGATATATTTATTTATTGAAGAATGCAAACTGCTATTGTTACAATTGTATACGTTGTGGTATAAACTAGTTGTATGCGGGGCAGTTTATATATTTGAATTAATTTACATCAGTGTCTATACAAGAACGATCTAACCGCGTTTTGACTTTATACTGTTATAATTAATCAATTAATTAACCAATTAATTACATGGACGTTTGCTCGGTTAAGGATGCGACGACCGCGAATGACATGTCGTAGTGCAAGTTTCGGGATATACCGGGATGTCGTTCGATTTTTTTTTATTTCGTTAAAGAATGCATTAACCACTCGGAAAATAAAGACTAATCTTTATCCTTATAGTCAGCCTATCTTATCTTTCGCGGGGAATACACCAGAGGATTTCCCCACTTGGTATATTGATACATGAACAAGCGATCGTTCTTATCCGTCGGTCTTCTTCCTCCACAGATACTTTGAGTTTTTTTAATTTACAACACAAGTGAGAATTGTGCAAATTGTTCGCAGATCGCGAGATAACAGCCCGCGTGTTTAAAAATAGAAATACTCGATTTTGAATATGATATCAATAATAATTTTATTCGTTTATTATGAAATTAACGTTCGTTCTTGTTAGTGTTTAATACTTGAACTACTATAATAAAATAAACGATTAAAAAGTATGGTAAACGAGATCAATGATTCCAATTATTTATTTGTAACGAATACTCGAGTTGTGTCGTTGTCTTGTCAAAGATTGCGATGATTCCCTTGACAAGGAGGCACGTGTCATTCAATTTGCGTAATGTTTGCAAAAATACGCGTAACCATATGCACTACCTGCAAAACCGAGATATTACAGTTGCTTTATTTGTAACAGCTGTGTTATCGCGCTTTAGAGTCGTGATCGCACTTTGATTGCCATTTTGGAAAGTAACAATTTTTAATTTTTTTTTAATAATAATTTTTATTTCATTTTAAATTTTCTTTAATGGTTATTATATTTTTTAAGAGATACGCGATGCGTTTCCTCCAAACTTGTAATTTATATTTACGAGAAATAATGATGTTGCTGTTTTATTTATTGAATGCGTATCGTATGTTTCGCACACATTAATTACGCAATGATTTGCTGATGCGGCGACGACGTGCTGCTAGCAATAACAATCGTCAATGGCGATGCGTTAACGTCAAACAGTCGCGCGATTGTGCAAAATCAGACCAGCGCTTCCATCATTTCGTACGATATAATGTCAATGTCACGTTTTATTTTTGAAAATTGATAAATTCGGCGAGATTTATCGATGTCCATAAAGCGACGATGAATCACGGTTAGTCTTGACAAAGTGCGAGAGAACAACTTTCGTCGTGGTCAGTCGGTTGATGATGGAATAATTACAACGAAGCAGTGAGAAGACGATTGGCGCGTATTCCAGATAATTAAGAGAGGGAGGGGGGAGGGGATCGAAGTCGCAGGCGCAATGCTGGCAGATAATGGCTAATTAAACGCGCGCCAATTGCTCTCGAAGGCGTATAATATTCACGATTTATTTAAGACATTACCGTGAAATACTATCTTGCCTTCTATGTTTCAGTCTAATAACTCAATTTTTTATTATACATTCGACTATATCTACGTAACGTAGCTTGTAAAATACCAATTGTTAAAAAATATTGTGAATTGAAATTATCAAGAATGCCAGCGGTGACTTGTCACTATGCTGCTACTGATTCGTGAATTAGGACTGTTTATTCAAAATCAACATGAATTTCGGAATATTGGAGAAATGGTCGCAAATTGGTAATAAGAATTTAATTATCGCATTTAATTATCGCACTTTGACCTTTACCAGCGACTGCGGCAAACCGAAGCGGCAACCGAAAAAGTTAACTTTTCCTGTAGCAATGGTCAACAGACATGGGTTTTGTTTCGTGCCAAAGAATTCGTCTCACCTCGACCGTATTAACGCTGGCTAGACTCGATCCGCCATCACCGTCGCCGTCGTCACTTTTTTCTTTTAACCGGGCCTGACGTACTTCCTTACTAGTGCCTACAAGGCGCCCGACTTTTTACCGACCGCTGTGCTCCAGATAGACCAGCAGACTAACGTCGAGACCTCGTAGAAAATGATCGGTGCATTGACAGAAATAACACCGGCTTAACACATATGCTAAGTTTTAGTAAACTCATTGAAAACTAATAGAATATCTCAATTCTTTCTTCAAATAAAAATTGATACGAATTATACATAAAGAGCACGCTTTAGAATTTCTTGTTATGATAGTATCTTTCTTGTCAAGTATCGTAGATAAAACATCACTGCTAAATATAAAGAATGATAACTTAAATACTTTTGAAGAGCTGTAAGTTATTTTTTGCGTATCGCGCAGGTTTGATTCAGGCAATTCCATTGTTTGCGGAATGATAATAGCTCTTTACATAATCGGGATATCGAGTTACAATGGCGAACGCGAAAGTATTATCGTCCTAATCCGGGAGACAAGAAAAGAGTCGCTCTCTTTTTATTTTCTCAAAGGAGAGAGTCATACACTGACCCCCTCGATAAATGTGCGTTAAAAAAACGTACTAAATACCTCGATGAAAAAACTGTTCGAGAATTGAAACGCATTCGGCGTTTTTATCACCGCCGAGTGCGATCGATTCCCCGCAACTTCATTGGTCTCGGCAGAGAAGTTGTCCGCTTGTTAACCTTGCCGAGCAAACAACATTAAGATAATACTTGTTAATGATATGAGCCGTTCTGGCTGCGCGCGCTTCAGAGTGCTTTTAACGAAGGGCGAGAAATCATAAACGAATCAATTAAGTGGATCTTTGCGAACGCTGGAAAGGGACATTCGCTTTTTTTTTCTTTTTTTTAACGTGAGAAAGAGCGACACCGTGACGACCGTGGCGGCACAGGTGTTACCGCCGCCGGGCAACGCGCGATGTCGAAACACGCCGAAGAGATTTCTCGTTTCCATCACGATCAAGATGAGATCGCGTGGTTCGTCCGAGATGCTCGGATATTTCAGCAATGATTCTGGAAAAACATTTAATTAAATGCTCATCGGTCTCTCCCGCATTATTGAAAATGCTCATAAAATCATCTTTGATCGTTTTTAATTTTTTTTTTTGTACAATTAGTGGAATTTATTTATTAATAGAAACTTTGAAATATATGAATTAGTTTTATGCGATTATTAGCATAGCAGCCTTTTGAAAATTTGTGATCGTTCTACTATGCGTATTGGACTATATTGTAAATTTTTTGTTGACGGATTAAAATGAGATACAACGGAAAATCTGCGAGGACAACCAGGCCGATCATTACAAACAGGGAAAGACGAGATTCTCGTCCCAAGCTTCTTTATGTAAACCTTGAGGCGTAGATCCGGATTCTTTAGGAGGCAACAGAAGGGATAGAGAAGCAGGGGCAGGAGAGGAACGTGTGAGCGAGAGCGAGCGAGTGAGAGAAGAAACTTAATAGAAGGAGTATAACTGCGTTCGGCTTCTCGTTCAGGTGTCGCCTCCTCGGGAAGAAAACGGAGGGGAATCTCTACGCACTTTTAGATCGGCAGGAGGTAAAAGCAAGCACGCCGGCGAAAGTGTTCTTGTATAATGCGCTCAACGGCGGTCCTTGGACCGCCGTCAGAAACGAATGAATTTAATGACTGTCACGATGGAAAAGAAGAAAACAATCTTAAATCTCGCAATGCTCATTGCGAGTGAGTCGATCCATAATGATCTCTTTACCTGACAATTTCTCTGTTGTGAGTAAATTAATCCTAACGACACTACCTTTTTTCAAAAATTAAGTAAAAGAAAATCTTGTAATACCCGAGGATGTTTGCTGAAAAAGTAATGTAAAGCAAAATTGCCAAGAGCAATTTCTTATAAAATTAAATCGCAACATTATTCGATGTTTATTAGAGGCAAGCTTTGATATCTCTATATCATCGGTAGAAGTTCTTTGCTATCGTTGTTACGTGATATTATCAATATTATATTCGCATATACTTATACGTGTGTGCGTATGGATAGAATAGACTATCTCACAGCACACATATTTATACGTCTTAGAGGAAACTCGACAGCGATTTTGATTCGCGGAGTACCAGACTATTCGCGCCAGACTACTAGCGAAGTAGCGAGTAAAAGCGGGCGAACAGAATTGCGTTTCTATCTTCTATCCGACGACGATCTTGTCCATCTTCCTCTCGTCTCGCCTACGGCTCTCTCTCTCTCTCTCTCTCTCTCTCTCTCTCTCTCTCTCTCTCAATCTGCCGTGATGTCTCGTTCTGCCTTACTACCTCCTTCTCTTACTTCATATCGAAGGTATGTAGGCTGTGCTACATCCTTGCCCGGAAACCGTTACCTCGCTTGGCTTTACACTGAATGGAGCTCGCTATACCGTTGTTCCCCATACACGAATTTCCTTCGGCCTCTCTTCTCCCTTGTCACCGCCACCGCCGTCTCATCGCTGTCGAACGCAACTTCTTATGCGAGAAAATGATTTCTCTTTGTTTTTTTTTTCTTTTTGCATATTAAGTGACACTAATAAGGAGTCACCTTAAGTGACTCCACCATCGATTGGATTACAACTCACTCGCATAACGATTCCGTACATGTCCGTCAGTTTATACATCCGTCGTGCCCGATCCCATAAGTGAAATTTATTCCCGGATCGGAAAAATGAGTTGCGCTTACGCGAAACGCATGCGAATGCATAAAACGAGAGTGCGGCACTCTCGCGTTATTCTCTTTCCCACTGTCTTCTCTCGCACGTACCCTATATACGTATGCAATTGCGTGGTTCCTTCTTCGTCTATGATGAATGCTCTTTTGTTTTAATGAATAAATAAGTTTTTTTTCTCCATCGTTGGCAGTAAAGGAACATTGGAATTCATTTATTAATAATTTTACTCGTATTCACCATTGTTCCCTTCGTCATTTGATATCAAGATTTTCAAATGGTAGACTTTTATCATAGCTGACTTGCCTTCCGATTACCTCAACCTCTACCGCCGCAAGGAATGCCAGGAAGACTCAACGTGATGCAAACGGGTTTCTTTATACAATATGATAAATGTCCAACGTCGTGAATTGCGTGTTATCGTCTTTCTATCATATTGTTTCAAAAAACCGACAGACGGCTGACAGTTTGACCTGCACGAGAAACTGTAAATAGCAACAGAATCGAAAATGCATGAGGGAATGAAGGAAAGAAATCCAGAATATTCACGATCGGCGAATCTTCGAAGAATGACGATGTGAACGATCGATCGCGAAAGCAAGTTTATTCTTCACCGTTCGTAAACGAACGCAGAATGATCATGTTAGGCGATTGACGTAATGCTGACGAGGTACAACATGCGCTCTATATACTGTCGTAATTAATTATCGATGCGAGCCTCTCTCTCCTCTCTCTCTCTCCTCTCTCTCTCTCCTCTCTCTCTCTCTCCTCTCCTCTCTCTCTCTCTCTCTCTCTCTCTCTCTTCCTCTCTCTCTCTCTCTCTCTCTCTCTCTCTCTCTCTCTCTCCTCTCTCTCTCTCTCTCTCTCTCTCTCTTCTCTCTCTCTCTCTCGCTCTCTCTCGCATCTCATCTCTCTCTCTCTCTCTCTCTCTCTCTCTCCTCTCTCTCTCTTCTCTGCGTCTCTCGTCGTCTCTATCTCCTCTCTCTCTCTCTCTCTCTCTCCTCTCTCTCCTCTCTGTCTGTCTGCTGTCTATTTGTCTGTCTCTTCTAACTCTCTTCTCCTCTACTCGTATCGTGATTGCATTCCTCCGCAAAATACATTCATCGTTAACGATCAGAGGTACGCGCCGCCGATAACTTACTTGCGACGCTTCGTGCTGATCGACGATTTCATGAGCGATCGCAACCGAAAGCGATTGCTCGAGAAGGGAAAATTACGATGGCGAAAAGATACTTTCGGATCAGATCGTGCTTTATCGTCTCTTGAAATTAAGTTTCGATACCGAACAAAATGGGAATCGAAGTTTACGCGTGCCGCATGCGGATTAACAGTGCGTGTCCCTTGTAGCAATTACAAATTCGGTACAATCTTTGGAGGGCAAGCTCTCTTTTTTTCGTTCTCTCTGGTCTTCATGTATTTTTTGCGAGAGAAGGAAAGAAACAGAATGTAATTACTCTTCTGTATCCATTATCTTGTAAACGAAAATTCTTCAGAGTATAAACGCTCTAAACGACCGAGCTCCAACGAACCATTAAATAATTCTTTCTTTCCTTCTCTCTCTCACTCTTTGTCTTATTTTTGTTATTTTTTGAGACGCGTCGACTCGACGATGAGGACGATATCGTCGATACCGACGACGACGACGACGACGACGACGACAATCGGCTTCACTAACAGCGTACTTCGCGTACTGCACCACCGCGTAGATGTGGGCCGAGAATTATTTATACGTTGATCGACACAGCTGATCGTCACGGCATCTTCCTATCTTTTCTCACTTGACTGTATTTTTGTGCATCGAATGAGCGCGGTAAGAATGTGCGCGGGCGAAAGACGGACAGAGAGAGATTGAATGAATTTATTTAACTTTCTCAGCTATTATGTTACATAAATTTACTTACATAAAATATGCTTTTTTAGCATTCGCTTAAACATTTCTATTTTATCGCAATTTCTTATATCCGCTGGTAACGCATTATACAGTTTCACCCTCATAGCAATGCTTTTTTGCGCACTCCTAGTTCTACAAAATTTTATTACAATCGTCCCATCTTGTCTTGTTTTTCTTTCATCTTCATTCCTGATTACCTTTAGTCTATCCCTTAAGTGATTTTAGCGCCAAGTTATGTAAAATCTTAAATATAAATATGCATACATTATAGTGTAGTTTCTGTTTTATGGACATAAATTGCAACGCTTGTAACATATGTTCTATTTTAGTATACCTATTACATTGTAGTATTACTCGCATAGCCCGATTCTGTGCTACTTGAATTTATTCAATTGTGTTTCTCCCATATCTACTAATAATGTTGCACAATATTCAAAGAAGGGTGCTATTATCGACTTATATATAATACACCTCGTGTATGTCAATACGTGGTTTTCTATCCTATTTAAAAAACCCGTTTTTTTTTTTTTCAATTTTCTTTAACATAATCACAGTGGTCCTTAAATCTAAGGATCACTGTGATTATATGTTAAAGAAGCTTATTATCAATAATTATACCTAAGTACTTTATTACGTCTAGACGCTCTAAGCATTTTAATACAATATTTCCCTTTAAGGGAGTTCCGCTGCTAAATCAAAATGAACAGACAGATTTTCATGAAACTTTGTAGAGAAGTGTTCAAATTAGTGATATAAATTGACTGTCAAAATTTCAGAAAGCTGAACTAGCTAATTATTTAGATATTAAATATTTTATTAACATGGGCTCTTATGGGAATCAATGAATTTTTAGGATTTTTAGTTTTTATTGTCTTATTACACACAGAAGTAACGAACAGATATTAGATGAAACTTTATAATAATACATCTTTGCTGTCCAGAAAAGTACTGTTAAATTTTTGAAACAATGCACTTGCTCGTTTGAGTGAAATAATTGATAAGATAAAAAAAGTTTACAATAATTGAAGTAATACAGCACGTAAGTGTGGTAAATGTGTGCTAGTGATATAACGTGAATTTCAAATTGTTGTATTTAGTTATCTAAGGATGGTATGATAATATCTAAGAATGAATAGATATCTAAGGATGGTGAAAAATGTTTATGCTCAATTAAAAAAAAAAATTATTTCAGTAATGAAGGTAGTACTTTATAGCCTACTACTATATAGATTTTTGTCTTATATTCATCATTATTAACTTTTAGATATACAGCAAAAAAGGCAACAAAATAGTTATTTGAATTTTTTTTTTTATTTGAACCCCTGTGTCACTTGTTGTGCTGGGCCTGAGCAGAGGAACTCCCTTAATTCCTTTCTTTACTTCTCAAAACCATAAATTTTGTTTTGCTCGCATTAGCATATTCAATCTCATCACTCTTCTACTATATTAAATATTAAAGTCATTTTTCCTTCTATTTCTGCACTACCTTCTTCAGCTACATATATTAGTGTATCATCCGCGAACATTTTTATACTATAGCCTTCTGGGCATGAGAGAGAGAGAGAGAGAGAGAGAGAGAGAGAGAGAGAGAGAGAGAGAGAGAGAGAGAGAGAGAGAGAGAGAGAGTGTGTGTGTGTGTGTGTGTGTCCCCTTCTTTGGTTTCGAGGTACCGAAACGAAAAAGCATATTGGTCCGGCGTTGGTCCAAAATAGCGGCATGGCTGACGGAAATAAATCCCGGCTGCGGATCGACGACGTCGATAAAGTGCGATACTTTTCGCATCGACGATCCATCACCGTTCTGATACTTTTATTGCAATTGTCCCTCACAGTCACAATTATCAACGAAACCTAACAATACTCTAGGTCTCCTATGCCGAATCGTATATTTGTACGTAATACTTTTTGCATAATTTGTAGGTGTTGTCTTATCATAACTTATTGGAATCATTACCTAAACATTGTTGCGAAATTCCGTGCAAGTGGGGGGGAAGTTTCTTACATAAGCTTGCTTGGCAAATTTTAGAAATCGTACGTCCGAAATTTCCAATGTACAGCTTTCCCAAAGAGGCAGAGAAAGCCACCGGTCGCAACGTAATATCGTCGCTCTTCAATTATTGGCCCGCATCACGTCCGATTCAATCGACCGATTACGAATTTCTCGCGTAACCGACGCGTTGAAAAACGTTTTTCAGAGAAAATAAAGTCACAACCTTCTTCTTACTGAAGGGTGATGATATCGACGACCGGTGACGTCATGGATTGTCTGATAAATGTAATATACAATGTTTCTTCTCACTGCTTTCAACCGGACGCCCACGAGTCGGTTGTCTTCTTGATGCGAATCAATGGATTTTTCGCCGAACGTGACCAAATTATTTCTCTTTGTTGAAGTTGTTTATTGCGATAGCTGAAATTGATATATGACTCGTTATAAATCTGATATTGAGAGGAAGTTTCGTTTATCGCTTTAACCCTAAACTTGGCAGTACTTCGTAATATACATCTCTTGCCAGACGAAAAATGAGAATAAGTCACGAGTAACAAAGAAATTTGGATATAAATTATTCAATTATTTAATCAAATTATTTATTTATATTGATTACGTACGCATGAAAAAAAGGTTATTTATTCGATTTATATTCTCAGATCCCAAAACGGCTTATCTTTACTTAATTGTACAACCGAAGGAGTACATGTTAATCCGACGCGACAAATAAATGAACATTGCAATGAAAAGTAACATTGTTAAGAGGTTTATCCGAGATTAACCATCTCCATCGCGTTCGTTTAAATTTGATACTTTCAAAGCTCGGTTTTTTCAAACGCGACAGTGAGAGCGATAAATTGGATGTTTATCGGATGTCATTAGAGATGGAAGAGTAGAAATAAAACGGAGAGAGAGAGAGAGAGAGAGAGATGAAATTCCGTGAACGACATCAAAGTACACACAGTGTGTTTATCTCGATCATTTCAGTTATTTGATTATTAATTATATTTTAATCGATAGGACGCATAGAGCGCCTTTCAAAGTAAATAGATCTTCGACAAGTTAATCAAAGGGCGTTACTTTTAGTATCATTAAATGATATCACTCGATTCTCTTTCCCGTTATCTTTCATTTTTTATATTATGGAAGATACAATAGTATAAAGTGCGCGCACTTGAGTTGACATTTTTTCAAACTTTCTCTGCAATCAAATCAAGTATCCTTTTAAGAAATCTTAACGTAGGATACGACATATCTAAGGTCCTCTTGGATATTTTTCAATCTTACACTCATCTCAATTAGATTAAAGATGAAAATATCTACAGTTGTAGCATACACAGCTATTATTACTAGGCGCGCAGCAGCAGCAGCGCATCGAGAGCGACGACGACGACGACTTTTCTCGTGAGCCATGTCTATTGCAAAAACGCGACTATCACGTCGGCCGCTCGTCGCAATAGGAAGAGAGCGAATCTAGCGTTCCTACGGCGTAATCATCGGCTACGGCGCACCGTCTCGTTTTATAACGCATAATGACGCGTTTCAAGACCAGTAGGTCGCGTCCACGGTAGTCAAGAAACGCCCGCTTCTCCTCCTGGCCACGGTTCATCTAGCACGAGCGATGGTATAATCGTGTGAAGAGGAACGGGGCGGCGGAGAGGAAGAGGAGGAGGAGGAGGAGGAAGAAGAGGAGCGGGAGGTGGAAGAGAAGCCACCTCGGTCACGCTTCGTCTATGAAGATCCATTCGTGTATATTCATAACAGTAATTCTGCCGTGTCGTAGAGCTCTAGCCATTCGTTCTCTCGTTCTCATCTTCTCGTTGTCTTTCTCTCCTCGCAAACAAGTCTACTAAGCGGCTCTCGATGAGCACGCTGCTGTTGCTGCCTCTGCTGTTGGTTGCCGCCACCGCCGCCGTCGCTATGTAGGTTACTATCGCAACGGTCCGCGCCTCCTCGACCCGTCTTTTAAGAAGGTCGTTTACGGAGTAACCCGAACCCACTTCACGGCTCGTCTCGACGGCGAACATGCCTTTCGGTTGGTTCTCTCTTCTCTTCAGCTTCTCTTTTAACCCTTTAAACCTCTGGTAGTCGATATTAATCGCAACTTGATCGTTGCTCATTGATACTTGTTATTACCTTGATTACCGATTAAGAACATGTAATAAATGATTAATCTGTTGTAATCCTGTTACAACATTAATGCTTGATACTTTTATAAACGTGTTTTTCTGCTACGTAAATCGATAATTTCTCGGGTATTTAACTTAATAATAGAAACAACATCTTCGAGGAAGAACACACTGGGGTGTTGGTGGGAATTGAGCAGGAAATTGCACGCGCTCCAAAAATGGTTACACGGCCAGTGTGGTTTGGAAGGAGCGGAGGTTTCTCGGTGGGGATAGAGCGCATAACGAGAATGATACAATCGAAATCTCGCTTCAATATACAAATGTACCAGCGGGAAGAGCACTACCGATTCTACGATTCGAAAGTAGAAGGAGAAACGCAAAACTCTCGTCCTTTTATCTCCAAGTGTGGTATGACATTGGTCATTCTTCTCAACGCGAGCTATAGCTTTTATCGCGTAGCCGCGGTCCCACAAATCATTACGTTACGTTTTCGCATACCAGCGGTAACATCGAGTACGTGATTTCCGTCACGTGTCCATACCACTTTCGCGAATCACTGCGATTTACGAGGACTCGAAGAGATACGCAACGTGTCGCATTGTGTCCGCGTAATGCGCTTCTCTAGCGCGGCTGGTCGCCTCGCTTTTGTCGTGTATATAAACGCTCACGTTCTATGTGCGTACGTGTGTATGGACGCAAGCGCTTTTTAATCTCGGTAAAACGACTTCTCATACCAAGAGGCCTGTACATGTATAACGAGCTACCACTACGCGTTGAGCGGTCTGAAGCAGTCGAGGAGGATGCGTGTATGTGTAGCTGAGGAAGTCGGTGGGGACGCAGGGTATACATCACGTGATCGAGCCTTGTGGATATATAAGGTGGAGACGAGCTGCTAGAATCAGCCACTCGTCGACTGGCTCCGGGGCGCGATGCGTTCCGCGCTCTTCTCGCCCGCTAAGTCCGCACAGGGCCGCATCGAGAAAGAGAAAAGAGAGCACGAGCGTAATATTACGCTGACGATGCGAGGCACGGCGAGAGAAAACAAATAGTCGCAAAGTGAAAGAAAGGAGAGAGAGGGAGAGAGAGAGAGAGAGAGAGAGAGAGAGAGAGAGAGAGAGATAAAAGGATGGAGGACGCGCATTGACCGCGCGCCAGGTCAGGTGCATGCGGAAAGAGAAGGAGAAAGCTAGCTCTCGTACTACGTGCACACGAGGCTAACGACTTTGGAAAAGTCTCGTGCGCCTAAGTTATTCTAGACGGAATTTGGCTAAGATGGATGGACTGACATGGATATACGTTAGACACAATAATCACATTATCATCGTCGTCGTCAGTCTCGTTTTTCTCCTTTTTTGTTTTCCACCTCTCTGTGAAGAAGAGCGACACGCAAGTGACACCAGGATATTGTCCTATTAAGAGACAAGAATCGGGAAGCACGTGCCTATGCGCATCATCTAATTATCACGGAAGCGGGAGAAACAAATTGCAGAATAGCAAGGTCTCTTCTTCGGCATCTTGCGGGGATACCCGAAAGAGGCGAGGGAGCCTCGCGACACATACCTCTACTCTCATCCTACGCGCGCAGATGCACACAAGTGTGTGTTATCCTACTACCACATCGGTTCTCTCGAGGTCGATTTTTTTTTCGTCATCTGAGACGTCGCGGGAGAAGAGATCTTGACGGAAAACGCGTGACGATCCGCGCATCTGGATCTCCAACGAATTAGGATCGTAACATGTAGTATCGCAAATTATCGGCTTGTTAACGAACCGAGGTGTCGGTCTCGCGTTCGCGTCGCGCGCCAAGACTTGCTTCAGTCACCGTTGCCAATAAACAAATAATAATTTGAGTATATTTCGAGGAGCTCGCGCGCGACCGCGTTTCCTGGATCATCACTGACGTAAGGCGACTAGTAAGAAGCTAAGTAATCGGAGACGTAGACATTACGCGTCGTCTACCTGAATTATGCAACAATGCGGGTTGCATGCGTCCGACAGGTGAGCATCGAGATAACGTTTTGTTAACGTGTGACGCTAAGATGACACGTTGTTCCGGTCGCTAATTGATTCGCCGACGTCAGCGATAATTGATAACTCTTTTCTTCTAGACGAAAGATAATGTCTAGCTTAGAAAGACAGATTACATTGCTTTATCTTACAATGACATTTTCGAGAAATCAGCGTTGTTAACAATGTTTTGCTAAATTCCTCGAAACGCTCTATCATCTTGATTGGTGACAAGAGCGAGTTTATTTTTGTTCATGCGTGAGTGCGTGCCTTACGTTTGCGCGCAAGTGATACGATACAACCGAAAACAACGTTCGAGCGAGCAAATGATCGGGCAATTTCGCGATCGCCTCGGCCCGAGTAGTCGGCTAATAAAAGACGTTGCGCAACCGCAGTTGTTGCGCGGTGGATAATAATAAGAATGGACACAGACAAGAGTCGTTGGGAAAAGGAAAGATGTGGGATACGCGACAGAGAACCGGAGAATCAAAGGCAGGTTTGCGTCTCGACGGAGTTAACCGTACGCGAATGTATAATATTTCGTCGCGCATGAATTGCCACGACGCGAGTGGCATTGCGTCGCGTCGCGGTAGTGGCACGGATGCGCATTGGCGCAATCATATGAAAATCGTACGGAGGAGAAACTTGGCTTACTCGCGTAAAGTGACTCGCGCCGCCCGTAATCGCGGCCTTACCTTCGTCGGGAGGAAAGGTCAACAATTGGTGGGGTAATCAAATAAGTAGCGCTTATATGTGAATTTACCTCGCGATGTACAAATCCGGCAGTTAATTGATCATTGCGCTAATTTCAATTAACAGTTTATTCACAGGATTTTTAAGTTTTGGATTTAAAAAGGAAATATGGATCTACGTTCAATCTGACAGTGAGAATTAAAGATTTAACTTGGATTTACTCTCGCGGATGGACGCACGAAACTCGAAAATTTTTTATTGACGATGAAATATGGAATAAACGCCGTCGCCGCCGCCGTCGTCGCCGTCGAAGAAGAAGCGGCTGCATAAAGAATTCAAGATTCCTGGCGGTATATCAGAGATGGATCGGCTTCTACCGATGGTCGTTAGCCGTGATAGATGGTGACCTGTATCCACCGGCGGGGCTCTCCGCGTTCACCAATGAGAAATCCGATCGTAACTGCTTCCGGTTCTCGGGCCGATGCCTTCCGTGGAACGCTGTGAAAACGGAAATTCACTTTCTTTACCTTGGCAGCGTATCGCGCGTGCGCCACCATCTCTTTTTCCTTTTTTTTTCCTTTCTTTCCTGAACATTTCTCCCTCTCTATCTTCCCCTATGCACATTCACGTGTTTCCCCGTGACGCATCAACTCGTTTCGCAAAGCTGTCCTCATGGTCCGATCTCTCTCTCTCTCTCTCTCTCTCTCTCTCTCTCTCTCTCTCTCTCTCTCTCTTTCTCTCTCTCTCTCTCTCTCTCTTTCTCTCTCTCTCTCTCTCTCTCTCTCTCTCTCTCTCTTTCCCCCTTCCCTTCTCTCTCCCCTTCTTCCCTCGCACTCTTTCATTCATAGGCACACGCACATACGTAATACGTACATCGCATACGAGACACCTATGTCTCTTTTGAATTTTCGAAAGCAGCCATGTCCGTTTAATCGTGTCCGTATTATTGTTAATATAGTGATTAAATTATGGACTGTCGTGATACCTTGCAATCGAACTTTTGTTGCAGAAACAAATGACAATCCTTTGTCGCAATCGGTGCATACCTTTTGATCTTGCTCGATACTATAAAACGCGTCAATACATATTTTACATTATTTTTATTTTATTGCACGTGAACATTTTATTACTTTGGTGATTCATAAACCTTCCTTGATACCGAAGCCACTCACATTTCCTACTCGTCTTGGAGTACAATAAGTTTTTCTAATTAATTTTGTGTGTATTAAAAATTTTAGAAAATGTTTAGACAATTCCGGTGATTAATGGATTCTTGCAACAAGTCGTAACGTACAGGCTCTGCCATTCCTTCTTCTTCCTTGTCAACGTCGCGCTCGACCTGGCAAACGTTAGGCGACAGACAGGAGCCTCCGAAGGACGCGCGTGTATATACTCGCGCTAATACGCTCGCGCGTAAGTTAGATTTGCACTGACACATCTCAAAAGAGCGCGTCGAACGTGTGTAGAGACTCGACAAACGTGTAACAAGCGACTCGGTTCCGTTTTATCCTCCTCGAGCAAATCTTATCGTGTTTGTCCGAACGATTAATGTATTCTCTGATGTACATCGCAGTTGTTTTCGTTGCTCTTTCCTGAGAATTGTGTGAGAATCTTTAATAAATCTTATTCTCGCATTCTCGCATTGTGTTTAATTTATATTGTCGAATTTTATCCTAATATGAATATCATGCTTGCAATGATAGCGCAAAGTGTTGCTCGAACTGCCATGTTCAGCGCTAAATGCGTAACAAGAACATGCAAGATTAGCATAATTAAATGGCATCAGGAGAACGGCTCTCGGTTTCTGGTTTGTGACATTTAAAACGCTGTTTTTATCTCGTCTTTATTTATAACGAGCGAACATAGCCTTGAGAATTCTAAGTCCGACGCCAATTTTGTGGCGGTGTCTCTTGTTCATATCCCCTCAACACAAACTCATTAATAAATTATGCTAACGAATCGACTTATCGTTGCAATGCAAACCCTGGTAATTTTCAATGCGGAAAGTTTGTTGGTCAGAATGATTTTCTTTAGTTATTTCATTAGAAGCATTTATCCGAAACGATCGGAAAGTTTCCGACAGTTCGACTTGAAGTGGAAAGTTGATTTCGATCGGAACGCGGAGATTTCCGCGCCATAATTGGAAAAGATCGCTATCGCTTTTCTGTTTTCATCACGCTGAAAAATCAACCATACCATTTGTCGAATAGAATTCCGAGGTGTCACTTTGGGAAAAAGTTTCCGGAAAAGTGAAAAGGGAACTCTCGATGCCAAACGATACGATTCGACGAATCTCGCGTACCCGCGTAACCTCTTCTCCAGGGGCTTTTTGAGGACGACGCAGTCCGGAAAATACTGTGCTAAACTTAGTTACGAAGGAAAACATTTCGTCAAGAAAATATGTATACAACATCGAGAGAGAAAATGAGTATATCGTCGAAGCGAGTAAATGGAGAGCCACGTTGATTTAGAATTTGTTCACGATAACGAAGAATGCCGACGCGCGTCTTCGCTATGTGAGCCCGGTATTTTCCACGAGTGTCTCGTCGAGAATCATTTCACCGACTAAAGCTCACGCGTATAACGCGTTTAAAAGTAAATGAATTTTTGCGCGCGCGCGCGCACAGAATAAATTGTCGACTTTTTATGATATTTTCAGTAATGATATCCATATATGAAACTTTTATTGAGAAATGACAAGTATAATTTTTAACATGTAGAATATTATACGCATTATTCCTAAAATACTGTGTATAATATTATCTGTTTTATAAGGGAGTTCTCGTTTTACGAGCCCATTTATTAAACGATACGACGATCGAGTGAACGCGTGTCAGAAAATCGGAGAGCGCCATTATCAGAGATGATAATAATATGATTAATTGAGCTTCCACAATGATTGGTCACTCGTCACTAGCATTAGTTACAACGGCCCCGATGCAGATGTAAACGATGTTGAATGTTATCATCGAGCCGAGACAGAAAGCTTTCGACACGAGACGACGGAGAGCTCGCGGTGGACGAGCTCACTATCGTTTTTCTCACAAAAACAAGTATATTTGGCCAAGATCCCGATAAGAGAATCTACCTTCTCTCCCGGCTGTGCACACGCACAGCCGCTCACGTCCATGCATATGTCCGTACGACATGGGTTGCACTATCATCTGCTTGTGCAGACTCCTTGGTATGAGTTGATAATTTACACGGACGGATTACGCACACGCGTGCACGGATTGTCGAGTGAGACACACGCACACGAATCTGAACGCGATATACCTTACTTACAAGTCGAATGACACACCCACACACACACATACACACATACACACACAATCTACCTATTTCTCTACACATATGAGTTCATCTGACGCACGCAATTTAAAGTAACACATGTGCCCGCACGCATACACATTTATGGTATACACCAATCGAATCGATAAGGTTGAATTGGAAACAACATTTGATGTTACAACTTGGTCGGAAGTAATTTAATATTAGACTCGGACTAAACATATTGTTCATTATATGTAGTAGTTGCTGTCAGGTACATAGGTTCCTCGTAAACAGGAAGAACGTTTTTCTTCTTTGTCGAAACCTTGTTTCTCGACTCGCTTCTGTTTAATTTTATTTACATGATTGCAATTCTCTATCTCGCGGTTGCAAAGGTTATCTTGTATTTTTATACTTTGTCAGTACACACTCTTGCAACATAAACGTTTTTTTTTTTTCTTCCATTGCCTTATCTCGTCGATGACATTTGAAGTTTCACTTTCACGGATATTCCTAATGGGTTTTTTTAATTAGCTCTTTTTTTACTTACTGAAGATTTACTTGTTTTATTATTAAATTTATTCTTAACTTCTAAGTTTTTTCAAGTAATCAAGTGACATTATCCTCGAAACGTCGTTTTTTAATGGAAGATTCAAAAGTCCGATTCTGAGTTTTCCTTAGTGTCGAAGGAGGAAAACGGCATGCATCGGCGTTGCAAGGCCGACAAAATAACATAAGGCTCAGCAAGATCCACGTGAATTGAATTGCAAAGTGCCTTTTCTCCGACTGACGCGTCGAATCCTCTTAACCTCTCAAAAGGTCATCTCTCCCCCTCCCACACATACACATACATACATGCATATACACACAAAATTGCATCTTGTGTGCTCTGCATTATCGTGCGACTGTGGTAACGTAAGCAACTTATATCAGTCCTCATCGGAATGAGAATGAAAAAGAAAAAGGACACTTTCCTTGCGCTAGTTTCCTCTTAATTAAGTGATGTGTTTCTTCTCTGCGTAACCGACTCGTTTTACGTAATTGCGCTGTACATTTAATTGCAACTTTAAGTTAAGCGAATGAACGAACAAGATGGGAGATTAGGTATTTTTTCCTCACGATTCATACTGTCGGTTAGGTGCTTTATATCACTGATTTTATTCTGGATTTTGTTTTTTTTTTAATGTATCTTTGTTATCGTTCGGATTTGAATGTCTTTTGCCTCTGCAAAATGAGCGAATACATCGTATGCTTAATATAACGAGCGATTACTAGTGTCCCGACGAGTCTCAACGTTGAAAACAAAGGAAAAATGGTCTGCGATAAGATAGCCATGCCGAAATAATTTCGAGCGATACCTGCGTGATTTCCGACCATTCGTCTAATGTCGCCGACTTTATCGGTCAACATTATCTTACCGATGGATCTCGCCGAGTTGGTTTTGTATTGCTTATTAAGTCCATGCTAACAAGTAGCCAGCAGCGCGGCCGAATATTGTTCGATTTCGACGACGAGATTACTGGAAAGATTACTTATCGATAAGCGATCAAGCTCACTCGAGCGATTTTTGCTTTGAACAAAGGTACCCTTTGTATAAAAGGAACTGTGTTATCACGTGTTATTATATAAAGTTTATTTACGATACTTTGAATAATATTGATATTACATGACAAATAAAAACCGTATCTCCAGGCAAACAATTTTCTTAAACATTGTATGTTAATTATATGCATTTTTATTTTTATCATTACCTTTAATTTAGCATTCAACGATGAATAAAAATATTTGTTATATCCAATTAAATTTAAGCGGGCTGACGTCTGGAAAAATTTGGTAACAAGGGAAGATAATGAAAGCAATCCTCTCTTTTTGTCTTTTTTTCTCTCTTTTATTTGCATTTATGTGAACGATAAAAGTATTGTTATTATTTCCGCCTAAATGAGCAATAATGTTGACATTTATATTTTGTTTGTCTCAACAATGTTTACCGGGTTTCAGAATCGTTGGAACTTTTAATTCAAGTAACACGTAACTACGGTTCTTCAATGTACATTTGTCTTATCATTAACATATTGCTATTCTTTTGTTTATTTAGTCTTAATGATTTTAATTTAAATGACTTACAACACACACACACACACGTTACGTTCAATTGCCTCTGTACTAAAACGTCTCAGAAATGACCACATCGTATTTTATTAAATATTCGCTTCTTCAAACAAATCTGAAATTTTACTAAAAAGGAAACCTCGCGAACTCAAAAATTCAGATTTTAATGAAACTTGGCATAAATGTAGAGGGGGTAAATACATGAATTTAGAAATTTTTAGTTGGTGCCCAAAAACGGTTTGAAGGGGTAACACCACCCTTCAAAGTTGAGACGATTTTTGCGGTTTTTCGATATATCTCGTAAATTAAACAAAATATAAAAAAATGTTTTATACGAAAGTTTTACAGTATAAATACCTTTATTTAACTATGCTATTTATTAAAAAAAAATTTTTTATAATTTTTTTTTTCCGAAAAATAAATAACGTAGTTAAATGGAGGTATTTATGCTGTAAAACTTTTGTATGAAACATTTTTAAATATTTTGTTTAGTTTACGAGATATATCGAAAAACCGCAAAAATGTCTCAACTTTGAAGGGTGGTTTTACCCCTTCAAACCGTTTTTGGGCATCAACTAAAAATTTCTAAATTCATGTATTCAACCCTCTCTACATTTATGCCAAGTTTCATTAAAATCAGAATTTACGGAATCTCGCGAGGTTCCCTTGTCAGAGTATTGTAAAAATTCATTATTTTCCGCAATTGTCAGTCTATTGCAGAAATTATTTTTTACAACACTCTGTGTATTGTAAAAATCCATCTTTTTCCGCAATCGTGATGAATTTTTACAATACACAGAGTGTTGTAAAAAATAATTTCTACAATAGGCTGACAATTGCAGAAAATATCGAATTTTTACAATACACAGAGTGTTGTAAAAAATAATTTCTGCAATAGGCTTACAACTGCAGAAAATATCGAATTTTTACAATACACAGAGTGTTGCAGAAAATATCGAATTTTTACAATACACAGAGGATTGTAAAAAATAATTTCTGCAATAGGCTGACGATTGCGGAAAATGATGAATTTTTACAATACACTGACAAGGGAACCTCGCGAGAACCCGTAAATTCTGATTTTAATAAAGGTATATATTTAACATAGGGTAATTTGAGATTAATTCGAAATAATTTGTGAGGCCAGTAGGAAGACAATTGTCACGAATAAAATGCAAAAATGCACATTCTGTGTGCCTCGTGTAGAATCTTGTCATCGATCAACGCCAAATTTGGGCGACTCGCAATTTGAAATCGGCAACCTACTGACATACTAATTAGCACACTGTCGTCGTCGTCGTCTTCGTTGTCGTCGTCGGATTAAGAGCTGATTGTCGTGTAAGCATTAATTAGATCGATACGCAACATTCCAACATTTATATATTTCAATACACAAATGATAATTATACAGGTATGTGTGCGTGCGCACACATATATTTTAGATAAAAGAAATAAATTCACACGCGAAAGAATCCAATTGAGAATCAGCAAGCATTTCGTCGAGTCACATTATCCATATTTAACTACAATACTTTGGGGTCAATGAGGTGGAGGAGGAAAAGACGAAAGTGGCGACAAGGATACAGTGGCGAGAGATTTCGCGTAACGACGAGCCGCATGATTCACCCCGCCTCTTCGCAGAGAGTGAAGAAGTATGCCGCTATAAATATAATGCGTTTCTGAGTCATCGACTCGCGCGAGGTGCCACCGGTGGTGTTGGCTCAATGGCACTTGAAATCGCCGATCGTTGACGCATTTTCGCGACTTGCTCGCGTTGTAAGGATGCCGATTTTAACGAGCTGGAATTTTCTCCCTGCTTTATAATCTATTCCGTGCGAACCTAACGCGCCGAAAATCTGTGTACGATTTCGAATCGAGCGAGGACCGCGTGAGTTTCTCTTTTAAACCAAACTGAAGAATCCCCGTCGATCGAGATCGCGTCTGCTTTTCCTTCAGACCGCTGCCTTCCGTCGCAAATGACATACGAGTTCAAAGAACTGGAAAGTACATCGAGACTCAGAGAAGTTCAATATAACTGAGTAATCTAATCTGTTCTTCTTTCAAAGGACTTGATCTTAAAGTTAAAGTTAAAAAATGCGAAAATTCAGAATTGATTATCTATGTTTTACTTCTTTAAAAATTTTAAATTGATTTTATATTACAAATTCAATCTTTCTATGCAATAAAATTAATTTTTGTTTGGTGATTAGACTATTATTGTACTAAATTCGTTAACCATATTTAGATTTAATGGTGTAGATACAATATTACGATATTTGCTATGCAAGCGCAATGATCGTATGAAAGATCACTTAGACTTTCCGCGGGATAATAATTTGCGAGCAAGTCGCTAATAAATACCACGAGCTGATATCTCAATGATAATTATCTCCGTGCGCGATACGATGCGAATAGGTGTGCTCTAATACGTGCAAATTGAATATTTTTTTACATCGGTTTCTAAGAATTGGCTAATAATCGTACCTGCTATTGCTTATATTACTATTGTAATTATCGAGATCACTCGCTCATTCGCTTGCACGCTTATAATCGGCGACGTGTCAGTCTAAGCAAAGGACATCAAACGTGGATGATAAGCGAAAATATCCGATTAATTAGCCGAATCGCTCATCTGTATGCCACGAGACGTGCTTGATTGCACATAATTCAGCAATAGGAATATACCGATTTTCAACTAGCGTTCTTTTTAAGTGTTTCTTTATTTTATAATACTTTAATATTTAAAAAAGATCGAAAAATACTAACATTCTTAAATATTACTATTCATAAATTTTAATAATTCTTTCACTTTAAAGTGTGATGTGAAACTTGCGCGTAAATCTGGAAGAACGTAACAAGTTCAACAAATTATATAGAATATATTATTTAAAGTGAAACTATTATATTATTAAAACTATTATAATATTATATTAAAATTTCAAATCTACTAATTATATAGTTTCGAGGAAATATTTGAGCTAGAGTTTTATACATCTTATGAGAAATGCGCGAACAACTGATATATCACTTTTTAAAATGCTTTGATATACATAAAAATCATATGAATAGTTGAAGTAAATCTTTTTTGTTTTTGCAAAAAATTCAAGTCCATTATGTAATTTTTTTGCACACTTTAATTGATAATAAAAGTATTAGAATTTAAATACGTGCTAAAATTTTATTGTTATTAATAATATAAGTCACATTTTTGCTGAGATCTGTAGCGATCATACTTTCCCAAAAATCACGAGAAGCAACGGAAACGATATGCGTAAACAACTCACGAGCGGTGTACTTACTTGCCAAACATTTTCTCCGCGCAATTTTTAGGCAGTAATGTAACTGATCGTTTTCACTCGAGATAAAGACTAAGACCGATTGAAGGCTGTGAGGAACTTTCTAACCTAATTCCGCGCATTATTTGTGACGCTGTATTAGCCAATTGCCATTGGAAACTGGGTCTAGGTCCTTCAAGGAATATTAAGTCTCGTCTTTCATGTTTCGACAATTTGCTTATATTCGTCTATTTGTAAAATATGAGACAGGGAGATGATAAAAATCAGAATTTCTGACGTAAAAAAAATAGACAAAAACTTAAAAAATTCTTTAAAAAGATTTTTCCATTATAAAATAAAATCTGCGCGGGAAATAATATAATTTATTACTTATACAAAGTTAAAGTTTTCTATAAATGGTGAGTAGTTAATACAAGTAGCTGAAGCTAGCAGCCAAAGGCAGCAGCCAAACGTCAAGCGGCCAGGGCCGAACGTCATATAGGCGTTTCCAGGGGGCACCATTCAATCAAACGTTAAAAATTCCCTGGTTATGAAATTGTTAACAAACTTTGAAAAATTTGCATAGAGTTTAGTCATTATAATACATAATCAATCATTTGCGACAAGACTTTTAATTTACCAATTGTTATAAATTTTTTTAACTAATTTTTATCGTTTTCCGCGCCTCACGCCTAAATGCAAATTACGATTTCCTCCAAATTTGGCTGGAAATATCTTTTTGTAACGTACAATCGACTGATCGATTATTCGCGAGAGGACGTGCATTTTCCTAATTGTTATAAACATTTTGAAAATTAATTTTTATCATTTCTTGCGCCTCACGCCTAAACGCAACATACGATTTCCACCAAATTTGGCTGGAAATATCTTTCCGTGACGCACAATCGACTGATCGATCATTCACGGGAGGACGTGCATTTTCCTAATTGTTATAAATATTTTTTTAATTAATTTTTATTGTTTGGAGCCGTGAAACCGCTCGTCGTCGGCTCTGGGTGCGGCAAAAAGCGGTAATGTACTTTACAAAAAAAATCGCTGCATTATTCTGGTAATCAATTATGTTTTGCAAAAATGCATTTTCATAAAAATTTCTCATATACGGTTAATTAAGTCGTTCTAGACTTCAAAAAATATTTTCGTAAAAATATGGAGACAGCGTTTCTTGTATTTGACTAACGTAATTAACAATTTAAATAACCACTAAACAATTAATAACGATCGCGAATGAAAATCTCATAACCAGGGAATTTTTAACGTTTGATTGAATGGTGTCCCCTGGAAATGCCTATATGACGTTCGGCCCTGGCTGCTCGGCGTTTGGCTGCTGCCTTTGGCTGCTAGCTTCAGTTACATGTTAATACTATGTAGTTAAAACTTGTTAACAAATTATTATTAGAGAAATCAATCTAAAATTTAATTTGTTTATTTGATTTATTAATCTCGACACATTTTACATGACGTGTTAAACAAAAATTTCAGAAAATTAGAAAAATTTTAAGAAACTTACGCTATGACATACTTATCGATGAACTATTTTTATCTTGCAGTTTAAAAGCAGTGATACTGTTTAACTTTTAACAATGTCAATTTCATAATTGTTTAAGTGTTTTTCAATTCGTGATCAAGTCTGAAAGTTTACGACGTAATCTCCTACTGAAAAGATGCGCACAGAAAATAACATAGAAATTATTAGTTGTTAACTGTCATTTTATTGTCATTTTATTAACTTGAAAGTTCGAAAATTTGAAACTGCTCGAAGGGAAAGGGATATGTCGCAATGCAATGTGTTGCGTTACTACAAGATGTTGAATCCTTCTCTCACCAAATCGCCACAGTTTAACGTGCTACACTAGCATAACGACGATCGCCGACGCGTAACAAACTCAGCTCTTCGCGAAGGCCCGTCGCTGAATAAACGCGCGTCGCAAAGCCGAAGAACTCGGGCTCTGCGACTTAATTATGTTATTTTTCTGACGCCTGAGTGAAACTTCTAAGTAAATTATCAATCATCGCGTTGAGTATCAGTTTGCCTTTCCCACGGATACATCTAAAGGTGTCTATTCTTTTTCTTTACGAGAATCTTACGTCTCAGTTTATCTTAATAACATCTGATATTTAACAATGATAGCCACAAACTATACTTGGAATTTTGTGATTTATTACTCGCATTGTAACCTAAACTGTACTTGTAATGTAATTTTACGACAGGATATAGATTATCAAAACAAGTATTTCCAGGCAAGGTCCACTTTTGTGTGTAAAGTGCAAATTCATGGCAAATTCCAGGCGGAGAATGTCCTCGCCTCGGGTCTTACACGTTCGACGACGGGCAGTACATCGCACGCATGGCGGATAGTACCGTCGTTCCAGAAAATCATGGCGGCTATAAAATCTCGACAGAAGAGACATCGTCGGCGTTGAATAATCAAAGAGGCTAACAAGTCGTCTAACGCCGACAAAAGCAGCTCCAAAAGGCAATATCGGAAAGGGAAAACCAGACGAAATCACAATTGTAACGATTAGCGACGTGTCTCTTGGATTTGTCTTTGGAAGCCGTATTAGGGATGGTTTTGTTCTATCGCTTACACGCACAAACATCGCGAGATGTACACAACTACAAACGGATTATTCATCGTGCTGGAAGCAAAAGCAAGCACCTCCCTTTCTATGAATGCGCTGAAAATTTACAATGGCAATCATTTCTAATATTTGTTTTACGTATATAAAATTTGATTTATAACGTTATATTTAATTACTTGACGTAAATATAAAGGAACTTCAGTATTCATGAGTCGCGAAACGATGGCATACTACTCTTTGGACCGCTGTAGTAACGACCTGCCGCAATACTTATGACCAAAACCCATGTCTTCATAAAGGTTCACGAAAGCACTTGACAAAGTACTTGGTTACTCGCATGATCCGTCGTTTTATCTGCAGTTGAGAAAAGAAATTTATTCTTTTTATCGCAAACTAAACGCGTGCGCGTAAGATGTGCATCTTGTGATATTTCTCGCGAATTATGCACTAGCCATAATCATTAATAGGCGATATAACAATATACATACAGTAATTTCTTGCGAAAAAAAAGTACTTTATTAAAGTCTATTTAGTCTTTACAATGAATTTTTTGCTACCGGGTTTCGTAATCCCGCGCGGCTTTCACTTAACACAGCTTTATTTCTTGAATTTTCGAGGCACTATCGCCGTCAATGATAAAATTTATCGCGTATGCGTAATCTTAAAAATGAGATACCTGGATAATTATTGAGGTCGTACAATTAAATTAAAGTATTCAAATCCGAATTGATTTTACATATCAGATAATTTTGGAAGAAGAACAGGTTTTTATTTTTTTGTGTTATTTCAAACCCCTACTTCAAGGTAACCCCGAAAATGGGCACAGCTCATAAAAGTGTTCAAATGCCTGCGAACAAAAGATGCTTCGTGCGGATACCAGAAATAAATTATTGTGATATATTATTATACGTTATGTCATTTTTTTGTAAAAAGAATCGTTCACATAAAGGATGTACGAACAACATTTCTGCTTACTCTCGTGTCCCAATGTTCCAAAAATGCGTTAAATTTATTGACATCCATTTCGAGCTTTATTCGATTGTACACGATTGTACGCGAAATCACAACGTGCTGTTTTGCGACAATTCGTCGGCGCAATGTTACTTTCACTTAGCGCGATTTATTTTCTGCGCCGTCGATGCGCGTGCGAATCGAACGTGCCTACCGTTTGCGGTCAGTGGAGTTAGTTAATTAACGTCAACTTGTACGCGTATATGTTTGTGCGCGCGCGCGTGTACGGAAGAACAACAGAACAAGGTGGCTTGAGGTGCGAGGAGGAGGGATCCGTGAGAGAGAAAGGAGAAACAAAAATACGACGGTGAGATCACCGATTGGTTCGGTTGTACCGAAGCGTACGATGCACGTGCATCTTTTTTTATTATCCCACAGACGAAAGGGGCACCTGTGACGATGATGACCTTGTGCCAGATGGAGCCGCATCCCTGAGCCAGGGACAGTCGGTTTCTCAGAGATACGCCGCTTATCTTTTGCCTTATTTCTGTTGTAAAGATACGGCTGTAAACGGCTGTAAAAAAGCATCGGTGTATTCTCTCATCCGACGTAACGATCAATTGTCTTAGATTTTTTAAACGTTTCGTTCTGGCTGGTGATCCAAGGGATTTATTGAAATTACTCAATTCTCATTATTAAAGGAAAAGAAATTTTAATTTCGGTCGGTTTGTTGCTAGAATAGAACAAGCTCGAGTTTTTCCAAGCAAATAAATAAAAAGATACATATAAAGATTTGTTAAGTAAAATATAAATGAGAGAAATCGCGAGTTAGGAACTAAAAATTGCTGGGAAGCTCTGACCGCTGGACGGAATGTGAATTGAAATTGTAGTCAAGATGCCGAATACTCGTATACGTACATGGACGTGCTGTAATACATTTAAAATCATCCACCTAGCAATTCTATACACGCCTCAGTTGTATGCGCGAGCGTTTCCAAGGCACGTGTCTAAGGTCGTCACGTGTGTTCGCCATGATAAGCGATAGCCTAGGTCATGTGCATCGACGCAACGACGTGTGCATCGACGCGCCGATTTGATACTCACATTTTTCTAATTTGTCCAATTTACACGCACGCATTCGTATTTACACAAATACGCATAGCCGCGCACGCACATATCTCACCCATACACGCGTTTTCCTTTTTTCATGATACCCAGTTGACACCGGTTGCCCAGTGAAAGTTGCCCTCCCGCGTTCGATCGAGGATCGATTACGGTCGCAGAGCCATTGCAGTTGACCGTTGCGCTTGTTTTTCATTCTGAGTCAATCCGACTTAAGCTTAAGAATATTCCAACGGAGAGACCTTATAAATGGCGGAAGAGAAGATAGCGATAAATATCGAAAAAATTAATAATAATATTAAATTAATAATTAGGGGTCTTCCTGTAAATGTATTAACAGCAAATAAAATAAAATAAAATATTTTATAATACAACAAGTAGAAGGAGAAAATTTTACTTGATGGATAAGGATTTTCGATGTCTTCAGTTTTGAACATGTCGCGACACGTCTTGGAAGAATCCTCTCTAAAATGTCTTCCAACCGCGTTTTCCGAATAAAAACACGCCATTCCATCTTTCTCCAATGACATATGCCAGGTTATTATTTACACATATGTTAATCGCCGACTTTACGCGGTCTGCGCGATGCGTATGACGTGCGCACTTATACATACGTATATACGTGTATGTATCCGATTCTTCAAAGAACTCTGTAAACGTATATCGCCGTTTTAGACATAACGTTCATAAAGAAATAAATAAGCTCCATTATTAATATCCATCTTTTTGCGACCCGGTTGGAAGCGACCCTTGAAAGCGATCCGCACATGTGTATGTTGCTTTCGTACATAAAGCACAATATATAAAGAAGTTGTTGGAGCTACACAAAAATATAATCCTGTTTTGGATGTTCTTTATAAATCACTGATTATGGAATTCTGATGATGGATAACGGATGTAATGCAACGAAGTTATGGCAAATTACAATAATCGAGATTAGAATATTCAACGACGTGTAACCATTGTCAAGTAGCGCATTTTTCACATATTTTGATTACCGATAATATTTACCATTGAATACACAAGTTTTATCCTAGTTTACATATAGAATGACGATCATGCGAATCTAGCGAAGACATGACTGAAATTTGTTAAAAGATGTAGCAAAATGACGCGCGCGAATTCGAAAAAAAGAATTAATTAATAAAGTAATCTCCCAAATTCTCTGACAATTATGTAGATAATATTCTACGACATTTATAAACAGATTGATTTTACAATTCTTGGATGAATGTAAGACGTATCGATATTTTTTCATATACAATATCATTTTATTCTTAACTTGCGAATATAATAATTCAGCAATAGATTACGA
Organism: Monomorium pharaonis; assembly: GCF_013373865.1. NCBI lineage: Eukaryota > Metazoa > Arthropoda > Insecta > Hymenoptera > Formicidae > Monomorium > Monomorium pharaonis. Next base: position 6,514,897 of record NC_050477.1, read on the forward strand.
GATATGACTTGTCGACGGCGACTCATGGCCCGCAGGAATGTCACAAATGCAACGAGCAGCGGTTACCATTCGTTCATTCGTTCGTTGCTCGCTCAGCTGTTGCTGCGTCCTTAAGAACCGAAATAATTCCAACCTGGCAGCACGAGTAGGTGGGCGATCTACTATTATCTGCACTACTCGTACGTAAAAAGCCGTACCGAAATAAATCGCCAATGGTTAAAATTATTCTTCTGTCGACACAAATTGCGAAAAATACAATTCGATAATATGTATTTGTGTGCGAGAGAATTTAAGAGAATTTAAGTGGGAAAAGCAAAGGCGTCTGTACATTCGCACCTTATGTGTGTGCGCAGAACAAATAAATGATTAATAAAGTACGATTATTTCTCAACGTTTAATGACGTTATACGTAATAATACCAAGAAACTCTGTTAAACTTGTTGATCTGTGGATTCTCTGATTAATTGGCAGGCCAAGTTTCCCTCGACAAAAATTCGATTGGATATCTTTTTTTTTTAAACCTTATTAGTCAAAATTAAATGACTAAATCCCCGATTCAAATTTCATTGAATCAAATTTATTCACGTCCGGAGTGGAATATGATGAGATACTGACCGCTATAATAGCAATTAGAAAGATCAAGCACAAGTTTATGAATGAAAGACTCGAAGAGTCTTTTGAAGAAGACGGAGAGATCATTGTCCCCGCTGAGGTTGGCCTATGAAATAATTTCCAAGTACGTTCCCTTGATCGGAATCTTGACGCGATCTCGAGTCTGCCATATATTCGAATGATGGCGTGAGAATCCAAACCGGCTAGATGTTCCGGCGGTAATACTTGTACAATTCGCACAATGGACTTTCGCACGAATCTCATCTCGAACGATATAGCTGTAAGGAAACAGGACCAGTTAAGCAGACAAACCAGACTGACACAAACCGGCCATCCTCCCGTGCGCGCAGTGAAATTTAAATGAGCGCTCCCGGTTGCCCGCTCGCCACTGCTTCGCCGCACGCTGTGCTCCCTTCACAAAACTTTCATATCGCATTCTCGCGCGATTCGACCTTTCGTTTAAGAGATGACTACAGCATATCCATCCCGTCGCGGAAGAAAGAGGGGGTAGGGAGATTCACTCGTGAAGCCCATATGGCCTCGATATGCGAATGAGAGAAGTGCCCGTCTCCCCTCCTTCGCCACTCCTCAAGTATTACGCTGGCATAGTGTGTGTTGTCTCAGCACATTATCATCCACGTTTCGTCCACGGGCGTTAGTCTTTTCACCACGTGGTCTAGAATGTTGTATATCGATTTGTTCTGTCATGTCATTTCATTTTCCAAACTCGAATTAAAATGACTTACATCCTCGCACGCACTCGCAATTGTTGTGATATACCGCTCGTAAGAAGCGTAAGGGGAGAAAAAAAGGAAAAGATTTAGCACATGTAATACGCGAAGATCGAGAGTATAACGTGATGATGCAAGACGAAGGAGGAATGAGAAATGGCAACGGAACCTAGGGGCGTAAAGTCGCGAAATGATAAAGTCTTACTCGACTTTCGATGAAATTCATTCGCAAAAAAAATACCACGCAGCTCTCTCTCGTACTTAAGGCAATTGCTGTCAATTCTTTGACGATCCGAGAAAACTCGAAATTTTCTTTTAATTAACTCGCTAAACAGCTATCGGCTTTAAGGGGAGTACCTGCAAGATAAGATACGCACGAAACTGTTAGAGATCTTTGTACGGATTCCTTCGCTCGGCTATACAATTGAAATAAAATTAATTTAAAAGAAATTAAGATTAAAAGGCTCACAATGATTAACAATTAAATATTTAAAAAAGAGCAATACAAGATCTACGCGTACAACTATATTTTATGAACATTAAATTTCAGTATACGTTTTGGTCTGTCATCAGACCATTATCAATATTAATTTGGTCGCTTACAATTTCGCATACATGTTAATAATATAGTCGCTAATTATAAAAAATTATGCAAAGATGAGATATCATGATTTCTAAATCGACATATTGTGAAAATTATTGATTGTTTGAACTTGAAACAGACGTTACTCTTGTAAAACAGTCTAATATTTCAGAAGTCAAATTATCTATGTCGAATAACAAGAAAATCTAATAAAATATCTATTTATAATATCGTATCATGAAAACATACGTATTCAGATTAATCACAATTATAAAGAGGTGGAATTTTTAATCTTCGGATACAATATTGTACACGTAATTGGTAGCTTAAAAATGACGTGTTTGTTATTTGTTTTTTACATAAAGAAAGACCAATTCTTGGAAAGCAATATAATCTATGGCATATGAAAAAAATTTCCTTTATAAAAAATTAATTTATTTGTTGATTAACAGAATAGTATATTGCGATACAAGTGCGCACAAAAGTGTGTGGAAGTAGTGGATAGAGGGGGGTCCAGGGGGTGCAGCCCCCCCTGGTCAGGGGTCCAGGGAGCGAAGCCCCGGTCAGGAGTTCAGGGGTCGAAACCCTCTCCCGCCATTAAAAATAACTATAAAATTTATTAATATACTCTCTGGTTAACACGACTGACATTTCACAAAGACTATTGTGAGAGGCTAGCTTTATGAAGGTGTTGAAGTATTTCCAAGAACTTTATGTGCGCTGAGAGATAGCATTAAGGGGATGCTGGAGTTGTCTGTTTTACCAACAAAAAGATAGTAATTTTTGTTTAACAATATCTTTTTATTTCTTTTATAGATTTGGAAATCCTTCTCCAGAATAAAAGAATACGCATTGCTACCAGTCTGTGGAGTGGAATTTTCTCTAAAAACGAAAAAAAATTGTTAATTTGCTGTCACATCATAACAATGTTTGTTTAATATAAAAGATCTACAGTTTGTACCTACGAAATTCGTATTCACAGACTAGTGGACGACGAGAACAAACAGTGTCAAGTCTCGAAAATTAGATTTTAGTGCTTAATTTTAGTGCCTAATTGAGACGAAATTATGAAACGAAAATTGAGGGTATATACGCGTAAAAAGTCGATAAGTAAAGCAATAAAAAAAATATTTTTTGTCCTCGATTTAAAATCCAATTCACAGATGGATATTAATATGTGTACTTTAATTCTGGAAAAGAATTTCCAAATCTATAAAAGAAATATACACGAAATCATCTCATTAATGATGTGCATGAATGACTCTACATTATTGACCTCGATCAAGTTTGAGAGGCAGTCCAGCATCGCCTTAAGGGTATATCGGACATACAGTCTTAGACAAAAGTGCATGAAATTTGAAATACTTAAATATCTACGCCTAATGCATAGTAAATCTAGATGTAAGAAACTTGAACGATAGTTGGAGTCTTATTTTTACTCTTACAAAGGTATTTTTCACGTATTTGCGATTTTTTTTACTTATGAGTTTAAACTTTTGACAGTGAAAATGCACAATTATCTCAAGTTATATTTTATTTCTTTAAAACGGTGTTGTGAAGACAATTGAAACTTGGCAGATATTTTCATCTATTCATATACTAGATGTACAAAAAAATTCAAAACACTAGTACTATTTCTTCTATATTTTTTTAACTGTTTCATCCGTCAAGATCGTTTTTTTCCATAAGATAGAAAAGGATACCATGTAAAATCGGTGAAAATTAAAATAGTTATAACTCAGCAACCGTTTAGTGGATGCGTTTTCAATTTTTTGCAATACATTAGGGAAACTAAAAGAACAATTTCACAAATTTTTAGCAACTTTGTACCATTTTGAACTTTAGTCCGATACATCCTTAAACACGGTATGCGAAAAAGATTGGTGGCATGTTGTTGTGCAAAGTGTGCTGAGAGATGGCGTTAAAATCCGTGCGCACCGTCCTTTCAGCACGGCTTAACGTCACTTTCGGCACTGATGACGTCACGTTGCGTGCGAATGATATTTCCGTGCCGAAGGTAGCCTACTGTGTGCAATTGGTTACTTTCGATACGGAAAACTGTTAAAAAAGGGGCACTTTGCGACGCACATGTGATATAAAAATTATTTCCGGATTACCGCATACGATATGCTCTATTATAAAAGTGAGAAACCTATGCATTTGATATACAAAATATTGCATGTTGGCAATATGGCTAATTTTTTTTTTTTTTTGAAAATTTTAATTTTATTGCATACATGTAAGATTGGTTTATGTGTAAGATCGAATAATTGCAGAGTGCAGATAAAAAATATACTCGGGGAAAAAAAATAATACTCCAACAAAGCTACCATGATCTTTATGTGTGATAAAAACAAAGTAATTAGAACACAAAATAGGACAAAAACATATAGGAAAAAACGTGAGTAGAAAAAAACAGATTGTAGAAAAAACATCAACCAAGTGGAATGTAAACAGAGCCAAATGAACATTTGTAGTTTATAGTGGTCGAGTTTATAAAAATGCAGATATAATATAATTATTGTTCTAAAGGAAAAATTAAATCATTTAAGCTTACTCCATCGTCGCGAAATCTGACCTGAAAGTTAGACTCGCTACGTACTCTTTACACTTAGCGCTTAGCGATTATATCGAATCGAGATTGCTCGAATTCCTTTTAATCTGACGGCCTCATCGAAATGTCACCGTCGTGCTACCGGCGACAATCCGATTAGGATCTGTTTACTTCTAGACGCACGCGCATACTCCGCTCATTGGTATTATCTTCTCTGGTCTAATTCAACGTCGGCGGTTGACTTGTCGTACGGTAATCGGTAGTCGGGGACTATCCGCGATTACGCAAATTACGCGCTAATTCAGCAAACGACGACACGCTTCGCGCTTTCATCGCCGCAACGTTCTCGTTTCGCAACATCAATCAAAGATTGATCTCGTGCCCGATGCACATGCAGCATGTCGTTCGACATAAGCGACATTATCGTGAATATATTATACTCGAGTCTTCTCATACAGTCCATATATAATAATTCAATGTAAAACGCATAAATATCATTATTTTACTTAGAGAACTTATTTTTATTATCTGCTTCTACAGCTAGAGCTACGGTTCACTTGGTGTTATAAATTCTTCGAAGCGTTTAACCAATCGAAACAAAGAATTTTACAAATTGACCAACAAAGAATTCTTTGAAACGTCAAGCTGACCGTAACCTTCATGCATAAATATATTAAATGTTACAACATTAATGTACTTTATTGTATCTCAATCATTCATAAATATACACTATATTGTTTACATTTCAAAAACAATTGAATTTTTGACCCCTATGTTTTCTTACTCAATATAATTTTTTTATTCAATATACTATACTATTTACATACATAACAAATGCTGAATGCTTTTTTTAATATCTTATATATTAAAATTAAAGAACGCCAACGTCAATATTTTACGTAATTAAACGGTTCGAGTAGAATAAAATTTATAGACATGCGTTGAAAAGCACTTTGTTGTTTCGTAAAACTTTCTAGTTCGAAAGAGAGATAAAGTATAAAAGTAAGTTAAATTGACGCGTTCGATGGGATAAGTATTAAGTAGATAGTCGAGCAGATACATGGGTGAATTTCGTGTTTTATATATGCCGATTAATATACCCGCGAGGCTATAAGAAGAGAGAGAGAGAGAGAGAGAGAGATCGTGTAGAGACATACAGATAGACTCCGTCGCACAGATCGTTTCGTAATTTAATACGATCTTATTAAAAGGACAACGACTAAACGGCATACTCTGCATTTTGATTTCAGCATCTCAGCATTCCATCCGTCGACGGAGTGGCCAGATTCACCTTCAGCATGGGCATGGAGAATTCCCAAGGTGGGAACTTCGAGCTTGCCCAACAGACCGACTCTAAGTACGTATTGATTATTATCGGTATAAGTACTTGTGAGGTAATTTATGTATTACGTTTATATCGGGACACATTATTATATCATAATACGGAAGATTCACGGAAGAACAAGATGAATGAAAAATATGGGCTAAATTACTTTACACTTATTCGTTAATCACATGGTTGAATTCCTCGCTATTACATTTTTTAGCTTTTGCAAAAGAGAGAGAGAGAGAGATCTTATGTATGTCACAGTGGCTATCAGATTCATTGTAACCGAGAAATAATGCCTCGGTAAATGGACTCGGTATGCGATACGGTAATTTCGAGTAATCTTCCGTCGTAAGCGCCGTAATATAATCCGCAATCTAAATCGAGCGACGTAAAAAACTTTAGAGCATCCTTGAGCAGGTGGTTTTATCGCAGCAACTTGACACACTAAAGTGCTGTTACTGAGCTGGCAGGTGTCGACTACTGTCAACTACACTCATGAACGGTTACGCTTGCGTCAGCAGAACCGATTCAGTAGCATCGGCTACCAAGTGCTTACGGTCTGACGATACGGTGATTTGACGAATTGACATTAAAAACGTAACAGCGCGGTGATGATAAATTAAACTTCGCTCGCCAGCTCACTTCTGCTCGGTATTACTTTACTTTTTAAGCAAAAATGGGCCACGGTATGTTCGATACGTGTAATTCGCGTATAAATATAGTATCATGACGCATTTATTACATTAATGAATATACTAGCGATAATGTATGACAAAATCAAGTATTACGTTTTAATTTTATCTATATGTATAGTTTCGACTCTTAAAATCTTGTTTCGTTGATTAATTGGAACAAGGCTGCGAGTCAAATTACTTAAAAAATTGTCTCTTCTCTTTATCCCTATTATCTTCTTTTTATCTTTTTATTTTTTTTCTCGTAGAAGCCTCGAAAGCCTTGGTGCTATACCATATAGGATGCGGATACGGGCAAACGATGACGTTTACGAGACCACCAGGCACAGAATGGCGGTCGCCGAAGAGAATAACAAGAACAAATGGTAAGGATGCTCCCCTGAGAAGCGGGACACATGGGCCATTGGTGGTCGCTTGATTCTCTGGGCGAAAGATTTTTTTTGTTGCAGGGCAGACCACATCTCTTTTTTCCGTTTTCAGAACTTTCCTTCACGAAACACTCGCAACCGCGACGAAACTATAAATAATTCTCGCGTCGTGACCTTACTCTTACAAACTTTCGCCTATGGATACAGTCTTCTAACGGATGTTCACGCGATTCAAAGGAATTTACGAGCAGGTCTCATCCTGCGCATACACATTGTCGCGATGTCGCGAGATTCATAAAAAATCGTGTGCTTTAGGATTTTTAGTCGACAGACATACCTTGGATAGCATATCGTCACACGTGGATATGGTTTACTAATTTAATGAAATAAAATGAAATAAATTTAATAAAATTAAATGAAAACTCCAGAGATTTTCAAATTATTCGAAAGATACAATCGTGTTATAGAGACAAACTGCCTAGTACTAATTAGAATAAATGACTTCTTTTTCTCAAAAAACATAGACGATTGTTTTCCTAAATTTTCGCAAACAGATGAATTTTTGCGATTACACTTTTTAACCGTGTTAAATTGTGATTCGTCGCGCATGAGGCCTTTTACACTCTTGTCTGGCAAGATTCGCATTGTTGACCAATTTATTTAGTCGTCGTCCAAGGCCAAGGTTAAAAAAAGCATCTCACAAGTGCGATTTCATCTGAACCCTTTTCCCCGTCTCTCTTTGCCATTGCAATGCTTTATCACGGCGCATGTTTATGCACAGTTACAACGGAAATTGCATAACCACACAATCGATCAGAATTCTATATCAGCGATGCTGCAAATTGCAATAATTGTACGAACATAAACAAAATAAGAACATGAATACTTTTTATCTTTTTTATTTTAACTATTTTCTTTTCAATTTTTTAATATTACTTATTTAAATAGAATTAGCATATTAGGATCTCTTGTATACATTTTCGTTGGTTTCAATATAAATTATAGCTTTCTTTCTAGCACGAGGGTAATCAAGGCGAATGGTCCAGATATCGGACGTAAGGTGAAAGTGAAAGCAACCGGAAGGACAATACCTCCTTCGTCATCGTATGCAAGGCATCGGGAATCGACGACGAGCATTCCAGTTTCCGGCAATAGTCAGCCCAAAGCTTCAACCAACAAGCCGATTGCTAATAGTAATAATAGTAGTAGTAATAACCACGTAGCGACAGCTCGTAATATGGAGAAAAAATTTTCCGACATTATGCGCAGGCCACTCAAGTAAGTGCATTAAGATATAAGAGAAAGAGAATAAGTCCGATAAAAGATAGAGAAAGATAGAAAAAGTAAATGTAGTTATATTCTGCTAAATTAACGAGATAAGGGCTAGTGAAATTTAATTAGTCAATAAAATATAGATAAAATAAGAAATTGATGTATCTTATTATAGATTTAAATGTGTTTTATATTTTTTCTATATAATAGGGAAAGACTTATCCATGTCCTTGCTTTGAGGCCCTATAAAAAACTCGAACTCTACGATCGCATCATTAAGGGTAAGATCTGAATATTCATTCAAGTTCTTGAAACAGTCGGTCGACAATATTAATTATCTCGACAAATTGTAGAGGGCTTGAGAGATCGTGAACGACCTGTTATGACAACAATTCTGAAACAAGTGGCTTATATGCGCGACAACACGTATCATCTGTACAGGCACATCTGGAACGATGTGCAGGAGGATTGGCCCTTCTACACAGAACAGGAAAGGACAAATTTAAAGAGGCGAAAACCTCAGAATCTTACGCCACCCGGCTCGAGTGATGGTGGTTCCAGCGGTATGTGTATCAATTACTATCAATACATCATTTACATATATGTATACGAAATTTTTATCACATGTTTACACTCTTAGGTAGCGGTCAGTCGCCCAATTCCATTCATGCGGGCTCACCACCGGCAATCACGGCACCTCCACCCAATTTGATTAGTAATAAGAGACCAGGATACTTTCAGGGTAGCGATGGATTACCAACAAAGAAACCACGGATATCGCACTACAAGAAACCTGAACCTATCTCCTTCATCCCCGCTGGTGAAAGAGTGTCTGGCAGTAGCAGTTATAGTAATAGTAACAGCAGTGTTAGTGTAACCGGCAGTGGCGATCGTATCGTCGATCGTCCTATCAGCGTTAATAGTGGTTGTGAAAGCAGCAATAGTGGTAGTGGTGGTGGTGGTGGTGGTGGTGGTGGCGGTGGTGGTAGCGGCAATAGTAATAAGGGCAGTAGCGGTTTCGACAGTTGGGAATTGAGACAACAATTGCAGCGTGAACGCAGCAGTAGCAATCGTGTCGATTATCGAGCCGAAAGGACAGCAAACAGTGATGTATCTCGGGATACTGGGAATGTCTATAGTGATGCTGCCGTCATCGCCACGGTTCCAAGTGGTTCCAATCGGTCATTGAACTTGACACCATTATCACCTGATGATAGTGAAAGGGGCAATCCTCAGAACTTCCCAAATTATACTGATGGTGGTATCTATGGAACTGTGGGTAAAGTCATCGACCACATTGACTGGAGAGACAGAAGCGATTCTCAAAACCCTTCAAATTATTATCGCGCCGAAAGGACAGCTAATAGTGATATATCTCGGGGTACTGGAAACATCTATAGTGATTCTGTTGCCATCACCGCAGTTCCATGCGGTTCCAATCAGTCAATGAACTTAACACCGTTGTCTCCTGATGATAGTGAAAGGGACAATTCTCAGAACCCTCCAAATTATACTGATGACAGTATCTATGGAACTGCGAAAATCGACCACACCGACTGGAGAGACAGAAGTGATAGGAATCGAGGTGCGAGGGAAGAGAGAAACAGAGAAAGAGATTTTAGGAATAGGAGTAGTACCACGAGTGATGCGGCTATTTATGGTGAATCCTCTAACAGCGCTCTTACTTATGCTAGTAGTGCTATTGGTAATACCGCCGCAGTCCTGTCGCCGATTGATGGGTTTGAAAGGCTGGAAAGCACCGAGCCATGTCGTGACTACCTCATGTGAGTATATATTATTAATTATTATTCTAATTCGAGGAAATAGTTTTAAATGATAATAAAAAATTAGACGTTATTTTCTTACAGAACATTATTTATATAGTTAATTAAATATAACTTGTCGATTAATGCATTATTTATGTAAACTAATTGTTTCAGGGAATATACAACAATAACTCACCCAGAACAAAAAAGGCGTTACAAACAAGAGTTCTACAATAATTACGATGAATACCGTAGCTTACACACTGAAGTGCTTGTAACTGCGAATCGCTTTCATCGTTTATATGAGTTATATAAAAATCAGAACAAGTCGGGCAATACGATCGAGAGCGAGGTATTGTATTTGTTTATTGTAAACGATCGCAAACGATCAAATGGACAAATGCTCTTTTATAATGACGGTTTTCCTTTTTGTTACAGAAAACCAAGAAACGTATGATTTGCGAGTTTGATGAGACTAGGCGGAATCGAGTATATTGGCAGATGAAGAAACGGTTCGATTATCTGCACAATAAGTTGAGCCATATAAAACGACTGATTTTAGAGTATGAAAGTGAGAACGCCAACAGAATGCCTGCAAATATCATTAATAGTGGTATAATTAGCACCACTGTGAACAACGGTAGCAACGACATCAGGGATATTGATAATCGGCATTACTGACATAAACTGAAAAGACCGCCTTTTATTCCTTCCTTGTGTCTCAATACTGTCGACATTGCCGTAGAATCTGCATTTTCTCGGCAAGTTCTAAGGCTGATCTTTTACGGTCTGCACGGTTCCTGTGTTCTATCGCCGAAAAGTCCCGTCACTTTAAATGGCTCGAAGTTGCAAGATTTCGTGTTTAATGCTTATCATAAAGTATCTTGCAATGATAAATATACATCATATGGGAAATATTCTTCTTGCGAATTCTGTCACAAGAGTCGACCATCGCAACGATTTCCACGACGACGACGACCTCGCCGACTCTCGTTATCACGGTAAGGCTCGCGCGCATCAACTTTGATCAACATTAATACTTGCATGGTGAAGGCTGATGACAATCGAGTACATTCAGGAAATAAGTAAAGAAGAAAAATGCACACAGAAATCTGGAAATCCATACACAAATGGAAATAAGGGCATTCTGACAGTGAACGTAAAAAAAAATTACACAGGAACATACGGAGATTTAAATGGTCCTGTGGCGACTAAGTGAGACGTTGTAGAAAATCGAAGAAAAGAAAGAAGGCGTAACGAAAAAAAGTTAAACTCTGTAATAAGTTACTTATATACCGTGCGCACGTCCAAGTGTGTCGTCCACTTTAAAAATACGTAAATGAAAGAAAAGAAACAAAAAAAACGATTAGATGTGAGAAGAGAGGGTCCAAGAGATAATAAGGCTTATCGCGTGCCACGTCCGGATTTCTTTTTGTCCACCGGAAGGAAGAAAGAAAACTGGCTCGCAGAGATACATATACATGCATACACTTTATCCACGAGCTGACACGAATCTTTCACGCGCGATTTGTGTGTGCTCGTCGCAACTTGAAAAAGGACTTGGAAAAAAAAATAAAATCGTATTATCTTATATATGAGACAGGGATCGTAATATTTCGTGATTTTAAGATTCTTTGTTGGTTCTTCGTTCTTTTTTTCCTTCGCTGATATGTTTTATATTATAGTGATTATTGATTATCTAATAGGTATGGTCAGTTGATAAGGAAAAAGCGAGACGATAAACAGCCTTAAAGAAAAAGAAAAGCAAAACAAATAAAACTGATTAATCGCAAAAATAACTTGAGCAGATGAAATTATATCTTGAATTTTATTCGACTTTAAATTGTTTTTAAACAAAATGAATTCTTTTTAAAGAAATGGAGAGATAAAGATCTGGAGATCCCCAAATTATTTTGACTCCATAGTGATTTAGATTATAAAAAGAGACGTGGCATATACATTATACTAGTTTTTATGATTTTAAATATTAATTATCGATGAGGAGCAGCAAAGGAAGAAGTGTTTCGGTACAGTGCGATCTATAAAAGAAAGGGAAAAAATTAATATGAAATATATAGTTTTTATAATAATTGTCAATCACTATTAATAATTACTAAAGGACAATATCATATGTTGTGTATAGTCTCGTAATGAGTAATGTAAAAATACTTTTGTTTAGTTATTGTAATTAATAGTTATACATATAATATTATTGGTAATTATTATTATTGCTATTGTTATATTATTATTCAAACGGATAAAAAATACAGATGATATTTGCGTACATCGAGTATATTGCAATAGGACTTTCAAGATGATCTTTTCGATTGAATTTACATAGAAATCCACGGTGCCAAGTTTTTTAATACTTTATTTTTATAATCTTTCATACGCAGGATATCATTGAAAATTATTCATTGGAATATTGTGCAAATAGTTTACATATTCAATATATTATTATATTTCACATGTGTATGTATTGTAACGTAAGTTCCAAAAATTTTGGTAACACGTATTAATATCTTTTTGAAATTTATATATTATTTTATTATTTTAATTTACAGGTTTAAAAAGATTAACAATTCCGAAACGCCTGAAATTTTTAGCGATTGACTAACATTCTGTATGTTTTAAACGATTAATTCCGGTACGCAACGTTACTTTATTCGGATAATCCTAGTCTCTTATTGCTCATTAACATATTTTTTTATGACTGCAAATAATTTTTCCATCCATCGAGTCATGAATGTAAAGAAAAGAAAGCATGCGTGTCACGTGTATAAAATGCTTAGGAGAAATTTAAAAAATATAAATGGTCTACCGAATATCTTAATGATAAATTAATTGTATTGCCCTTATTTTTTCTTCGCAGAAATTTTATCGTTAATCTGCGTTTACTTCCTTTTTTACTTTGTTGTTCCTGAGCATATTCATAGAATTGTTGTGTGATTAAATTTACGATCAACAATAGGACAGTTTAGAATGTTGTTTAACAAGTTACGTTTTTTTGTCTGTCTTTTTGATGACTGTTCGGTGAAATACGCAATATTTATGTTACTGCCCGATACTATTAGTTGAGTTTGTAGATCCAGGACAACTGCTTTTGAATATCAATTCCGGGTTGTTTAGCGATTTTCCTCTGGGGCTCTATTCTGTACTAGCTACCGGCAACTATCGGTGTCGTTGCGCAGGCTTTTGGTCATATAAAATATCTGCGCAACGACACCGATAGCTGTCGGTAGGCGGGATAGAATTGAGCCCCTGATTTATCGTTTAGTTATTTACACACACACACACACACACACACACACACACACACACACACACACACACATACAATTATATAATGAAAATGTTAAGAAAGTCATTGTTATTGAATGAACCTTTTTATTACAAAACAGCGATATTGTAGAATTTTTTTTATAGTTGTGCAATACACATTGCGAAAGTCATTGTAGATATAAATAATTTTATGTAATGTTATAATGCGCATTGCATCATGTGAATTTTTTTTTATTTTTATTTTAAGAACACATAATGTACGAGAAACGATATTTCGGTTAGAGTCTTTAAGCAAAACGTCGGAAAATTATTGTACGTTTGAAAAAAAAGAAGAAACTTTGTCCTAATTGAACGTATGGTACAGTGTTGAACGTTAGCCGCACTAGCAAAACTATATTTCTACATCTAAATATTTATATGTGCATTGCACGTATATTAAATCTGTATTGAACTGTATCATAAATTTAAATTTGATCGGAAATTTTATTGGTCTTATTTAAAGAATGAAGGAATCTGTTAGATCAGTATATTCTCTTATAATTGTAGATATATATTTTAAATCCTCTATTCAAATCTCTTTGCATTAAGAAATATAATTTAAAGGAAAAAGATAAGATATTGATGCTTGTAATTTTTGTCTAATGTTCGTATAATATATATACTCATCGGTTTTATAAAGAATATACGTGCTGGTGATTTTTATTTTATATGACGCTGTATCATACAAAAGTTCGATACATAAAATATCTTGATAAAGACTCGCGGCCGAGTATCGAGCGTTTTTTTTCCAGGTCTGTAGTTACCACGTTATACCAGTCAGTGCCCTTTGTAAATTGTATTACTTGTAAATAATGTTTGCTACGATTACGTTGTAAATCAATAGACGGTGTTCTTCGTTAGCTATGAATTTACTTGAGCTACAGCAAGCACGTTCGATTAAGCACTCTCGTCCTCCATCGACCGACTAATCGATCATCTTAATAACCCGGCCGAGAAAGAATGTAAACAGTGCCAAAGAAACTGAACCGAAACAATATTCAAATAATAGGAAATACGATCGCGATATGTAACACGCTTGATTTAACCAAAGGCGAGGCGCAACCAATTTCTTTCGCGCTCGTCGCTTAAACTCCTTTAAACTCGAACGATACAAGTATTGCTCTGGTAGTTGCGTTCTTGCGAAGTAAGTGCTCTTAATGCTGCGCTTAGCGTCATCAAATGTTTCATGCCCTAATTAACGTCACTTCGTTATTGTTTTGCGAGGAAAGATAATCATTAGGGATCGCTGTTTTTTGAATGAAAGAAGAGATATCATTCTCTTGATTGTTTGACAGAACGAGCAAATTTAGGCGATACGTTCAATTTGCAGAGTATATAAACACAATTTATATGAATATAATTACCCGCACAAATGAAAGTTCCGACTATATGCTTGTTCGCGAAAGAGAATCAAAACTTACGCTAGGAAATAGTCTCGTTCCTATTAATCGCAAGATACAGGAGAGGACCGTTTGATTTTATTAGAGGAGGGATTTCCCTTGAATCATCGATTTCTCGGCAAACAGACATTATTCTTTTTCGGTAATTTAGATTGAAGCACTATTTTATTCGTGAGACATGCGACAGTTACAGGTGTACTTGTTCAACGTCTATATAGCCGGAAGTCGGTGCGCATTCAGGAAGATCAGTGCCCTTATTTCTCTCGCCGTATACGCTCGATACTGCCTCCAAAATTATCCTACATTATTTTGCTCCGTCCGTGTGCGGATGAGCGATGTTTTTGCAGATCGTATCCACGCTCAAAAGGTTCAAATGACGCTCGGACGCTTTGCGTCTCCTCCCCCCTTCTTTCCCGACTTGTCGAATAAACGAAAACTTCAAGTGCCAATATTAGCGTAAATTATATTGTATATAATACGCATACACACATTAGTAGCATAATCTTGCGTGTATTGTCTCTTAATGGTATGTGCAAAGCTGATAAAGAATATTTATGTGCAAGTTTCGACTTTGAGAAATCACGATTTTCTTCTCGACAATATAACAATTACATCATCTAAATTATCTAATTGGATCTCTAATCGAACATTATAAATGCATGCCGGAATTAAGGAATTTCGTAGAGATTAAAATTTACGTACGATCTTAGACAGACATCTTAATTATTTGTCTTTCTTCCTCTCTCGTATACTTGTCGCTTATTTTTCTCTCAATCAGAGAGACTCGACCATTCAATTTCTCGATATTCTCGAGCAGACATTCTTTATGTTTGTAGATTTTTTCTCAGAGACAAAACAAACTCGGAAAGATGTCTTCCCCTTAATAATCAAATTCTCACCTAATTGAAATCCTCAGCAAATCCTCGCGAACCAAAATTTCTTCCTGATCTTTTCTCTGTTGCAATTCTTCGCAGGAGTTTCGGGTCATTCCAATCGTATTTTTTCGTAGTGTCGCACAATAGGAAAGCTCGTTGCATTTTTAAAGAAAAAGTACTCATTTTTGTTGAAAATATCAGGATGCCGAAATAATACTTGGCGAGCTCACAATTTTCGCGAGGAGCAAGAACAATGCGCACGACTGCGACGCACTGTGGATTAAAAAACGGAGCAATCACATTCGATGTAAGATCTCGTTTTTTAACATCACAACTTGTCTCAATCGAATGAGAAATTTGATCGGAAAAGAACAGATGAACAAATTAATTCGGCAACGCATATCTTTCGGAATCATTAACCTGCAAATGCGATTCAGTCGCTGGGAGACTCGATCGCGGAGTATCATCTTACGAGTATCCATTTTTTCGAGAAGCATATCACATAAGATGTCCTTTCGCAAACTGTCCTCGCGAAGATATCATTTCCGAAGAAGAAGAGAATCGAGTTAAGAGATCAGAGACTCACTTTCCACCTGATCATAAAAAAAGATCTCCTTCAGTCTGTCTTTCTTGTTGGAGAAAATTGTCGAGAAAACGTGCAGCTACTACAGGTCTTTCATTGCAATATCATCTTGATACAAAAATTTGATCTCGAGTCTATCCTCGGTCCGGAAAAGAATCATCGCGCGCGACGTTTCTTTTTCTTCTTATAAGAAACGAAGCATCTGTCTTACTTGCAACGTTTCGCCGTAAATTTCGTGAGTTAGCGCAAAAGCTAATTTGCAACGTGACACAGCTGCAAAGGAACGTATATGGACAACGAAAGTCATTCTTCGTCATTCTTGAATATTTATCATTTTTTGCAAAATCCCGCCGCTCCCACGAAGCATTCGATAACACTATTGTTTTCTACTCCTTATTTTTCTTCGCGCCACGCTCGACAGTCACCGCGTAACGGAATGAGATTCCGTTCGTCATGTAGCGATGTATTTTTTGACTGTGATGTGTTGCTAGAAAACTTTGTAATAATATAATTTGCTCGTGCACCGAAATGATGCGCGCGACGACATGCGTTAAGTTTTTCTCTTGAAGAAAGAATGTTAACCCTCTGTCTACGGTCCGTTTGATTCCCTACGTTTATCAACAATTATATGATCAATTGAAACAAATTAATAATGATAAGAACATTTAATTTCTTTCAATTGCATTCAAATAATCTAAAATTAATTATTTCAATTACACATACACACACACACACACATTTTTTTGACGCTTTATTGCAAAGTCATGGAATTACATAAATAATTTTATTTGATTACAATTTATTTAAGAAGATTTTCGTTAGAAACAGATACTTACTGTTTTAATGGATCTAGATAGAGCATCTGTAGATAAAGGGTTGACGCGATATTAATACGAAAAAAGTATCAAAGGTCGAAGGCAAAGAACTGAGGCCCGTAGCAGAATTTATGTATTGACTGAAAAGGCGTTTTAGAGATTAAAGCGAATCACGAAGGAGAGAACGAAGAAAAACGAAGAAACACGCAATGTTGCGGTCAAATATCGTTCGACATCTCAATGATACGATGATCGATCGATTCGTGATGAATGTGCTCGCATTTTTTTCTCCCGTTGTGAATTTATATCAAAATAAAAAAGTCCACGGCACGCTGGAGATCGACCTCGTTAAGGCTTTGAAAGCCCATACTTGCATAAGATGAATATTTGTTTTCGGATGGAATATAAAATTCTTCCTGGTTTTTTTAACCGTCAAAATTTTTTAGAACGTCAAAATTGTTTAGAAATTTTTAGTCGCAAATCTTCAAAAGATAAGAAAACGTTGGGAAAAAATGATTCTCTCAGAAAGAAGCCAGTTTGATAGCAGATCTCAATGCGGAAAATTGACGAAAGCAAGCCAAGCTTTTCCCTGCGATTGATTGTCGCTGAATGGTTGAAGAAAGGAGGATCGATTACTGCGTGCCAAATCAAGGAGCGAAGGGATATTTTGTATGTGCTTAAAAAAATATAACGAAAAGAAACTTAAGATGCTTTCCGGATGACTGACAATTGTGACTTAAGGACCGCGAGAAAGTAGTCTTACATTATTCAGTACCGATCACAGAAGAATATAAGCGGTGGAACGACGAGAGAAATGAATGGATTTAAATACATGTGTGTGTATGTGTGTATATACCACACACACACACACACACACACACGTATACGTGCGTATATATATCCATAAGAGTGCGAGAATGCGAGAGAGAAAGAAACAGAGCGAGTGAGATGATAATTATTACGATGACGACCGGGCGACTCAATATTTGCATGTATAGGTATATATACAATGTACCCCGTGACTTTTATTGACGACGACTGCATTGCTCCCCTTGACAAAGGCTCGTATATTCATTACATAATTGTATTTGCAATTATTACCTATACATATATATATAAATATATAAATATATATTATATTTACTAATTAAAGTATACAAAACGAAAATGCGAATAAAGAGGAATTAAATATATTGTTAGCGAAGAAAAAGATTTTGCAGGCCAGCTTTCGGGGCTCGCTCGTGTGGAACACTTAGCGCTCCCTCCGTGCCGTCTCGGGGGAACTCGCGCGGATCAGTTTACAGGGAATGCGAATTTTCCTCGTTGACTCTCCGATGCGTTTTGAGCTTTCGATGAAAGTTTTCTCGCGTTACCCGTCGCTCTGTCGCGTCGTGCGTTACGACTCTGCGAGATTAAGTTTTAAACTAAGACTAAGGCTGTGGCCATCCCGTACACTTTATTCCGCACAACGGCAATCTAATTATTTAATTATCCCTTTTAATTATATTAGGTGTAATTTATGGGGAGGTGAATCGGAGAGTTAATCCAATCGTGTCAATCTTTTTCTCCGTCTCTCTCTTCCTCGTGCCTTCCTTGCGACGTCACCGTCGCTCTTATCAATCATATCTTCGATTTTGTATACAATCGTCGCGTTTACGAGACGATTTATAAAGCGCAATTTTCCTAAGGTTTGTTGGGACTGATGTTCCTATCTTCATACAGTCAATTTTAGCGATCGGGAGTTCAAATCGAGATCCAGTCTTCTTTTTCCCCAGCTCTCCAGCTATCCCCTTCGTTTCCGTCGTAAAAGTAGCTCTCTCTCTCTCTCTCTCTCTCTCTCTCCCCTCCCCTTTTCCTTCTCCCTCTCTCACTCTTTGTATATCAAAAACTGCACTTACAATATCTATTCGCGAATGGAATTATAATAGTTTCCACCTTGCTTCTAATTCAGAAGTGAAAATTTTGTGGCTGATATCGTCGATTTTTCTTCAAATTCGGAACGTTGAATCGTTCACGTCATCAATTTTTTATTGTCTCAAAGAGAAGCGAAAAACTGTCGACATCAACAAAATATAAAAGAAGTTGTAAAAATTGTAATCCTTAACTATTGGCGCATCACGGGAAAAGAGGGAATCTCCATATTTATCTTCATACATGAAATTTTCTTGATTTCCACGTTCCTTTTTTTTCACCTCAATCCATCTTTCGAAATCTTCATACCGATCTCTGCCATAAACTCCCTCAAATATATCGTTGCCTAGGCGCATCGTATACCGCGAGCTCTCTGGCCGGTTTCAAGGCCAGTCGCGTACCATTCTATCTCTACTAAGCGAAGAATTGTCAGTGCCCTTCCTCGCGTATATATTTACACGATCCGTTTCGCGATTTCCCCGGAATAATGTACTTTCATTGCGTTCCACACGAGCCTCCCCGTCCCCGAACTCAGGCCGCGCTCGTGCTTCTGTTTATTCGAATTGTGCATGAAAGAAAAAGCGTAGGGGAAAAAAGCCACGCGACAAAAAAAAGAAAGCGTAACGATAACAAGATAGAAGGGCAAAACAAAAAAAAGGTAAAGGGAAAAGCGAGTGAATACGATACGACGATAATCTCGCATTGACGAAATCGATGACGGTAAATTGCGATGCGATGAGTTGTAAAAGTAAAGAGCGATGATGTGTGTATGTTTGCAGACGGATCGTCCGTCCATCCGTCTGCCTGCCTGCCTGCCTGCCTGTGGTGCGCAGCGATCACGCGTATCGATATACCGATTAACGTAAATTTGCGCGTGACAATATAGAAAATGTGTACATATATCGGGAGTGCGATTTTAGTGCGGAGAATCGGCGGGTTTTCCCGTCTTCAGCGTTTCTTTGTTTTTTTTTTCCCGTTACATTAACGTAATTTGTACATAATTTCCTTGTTTAACGATCTAAATCTTCGTCGTTGTTGATCTTCCGATTGCGTTTAATTCGATTGGATGTCACGCGAGTGAGAGGAACAAAGCGAGCGACTGTTCCTATTCGTTGTTGCTGTGTGGATCGCCTTTTGTTATCCACGCGAGGACTTGGTTTGTAAGATAGATCGAAGGCAGATCTATTAAAAATGAATCCTGAGTAAATTTGCCACGGCTGTGCCTGATTCGAGGGACCGAGAGTCAAAAGGACGAAACGCACCTGCCTCGATCGACTCGACTCGGCTCGTATGCGTGCGGCAAATTAATTGGATCTTGTATTATTAACGCTAATTGATTCGCTAAGTAAGGACATGCGAAATGATCAGAGCGGCGAGCTCTTCCGCGAACGAGTCAAGAGAATGTTAAGGCCACATCCGGTCCGCATTTCCGTCCGCGTACGCATGACACAAGTCCGCGGCGAGGAAGAAGCGAAAAATCTTTCCCGGAGACTCCGGTGTCCTCCGCGAGTGTCCCAACAACAATCTCTGTCCATTTCACGCGAGAGTCGCGTTGGCGAAGCATGCAATGCATAGGGTGTCCGAGACGGCTGTCGGAAGAGAATGCTAGAAAAAAATTGAACTCGTTCTCGACAAATAAATTTTTTGTTATTAATATTAATTTTATCTTTTGAGAACAGCGACACGTTCAACTTTCGCCACACAACTTTGGACACACCAAATTCCTTTCGTCTGTCGTAAAATCTATCGCTGAAGGATGACCGACGGTTCGCGGACACCCTGTAAAATAAGTGAATGATCTAAGCATCGAAGAAATACCCTGGCACACCTCGACTCACTTCGCAGTAGAGCTCATTCGCATGGTGTGTCTCGAACGTCCAAGAGATATTCCTCTTTCCGAATTTGTGACTTCCAAAAAAGCGAGGCAAGATCGCGGGAAACCTTCCTCGCGAAAGGCAGACTCAAACGCCGGTTCTCCGATTCTCGAGCGAGCACTCTGAGATGCAAAAATCGGCGGGCAAATTAAAAAATATATATAATAACTATATTTATTCGAACGACTTGCCAAGTTTTGTTGCATAGTGTACGTGAGATAAATTTAGACAGCAGTAAAAAAATCATACAAAAAAAGGTAATAAAACGGTTAACAGATACGATGATCTGGCGGGATTTAACGGACATAAGTTAGCTATTGTGAGCAGTTTTCACGAAATATTGATGTATATATCTTAAGTTTGTATTATAACTTTCCTCACACTTAATTTGTATGAGAGAAATGAAGAATTTCGAACATTAAAATCATGAATGAAAAAACCGTTTTTATTTTTGTCGCTCCCTGACCTGAATTCTCTCCAATTTCTTCTACTATTTCTTTTCTAAAAAAAATGACGGATCAAATTTTAATTAATTTAACCGACGAGTAATTAAATCTGCAACATTTAATTCACAGCAAACTTTCAAAATTGTTTTATTCATCATCCTTAATCCTTTTTCCGCGCGTATGGTCAAATAATAAAACGAAATATTTTTATCCATATTGACGAAACGTATAGATATTGTTCAACAAGTTAATTGGAATTTGATCGAAAACGTAGAAATAAAAATTGGCAAATATTTGCACATTTACATGTATTTGTAAAAAGAAAATATACCGCGCGATCCATCGACATAAACATAAAGCATGGACTGCGCAATGGCAGAGAAAACATGTCCGACCAAAAGAAGGAGACAGCAACTGGTCTGGGTCAAGCGCTGTCTCTGTCTAACCAGTAGCACAGTAGGCACTAGACAGAGAAAGAAATTAACCTAGATCACGTCTCCTCTTTGTCTTTCTAATAAGTGTCTGCCGGACACTTTTCAAGGGCTTTTTGCAGGGAATGCGCAGTCCATGCTTTATGTTGATGACGCGATCAAAGAAATAATTTACGTATGAATCAAGTGCATAATATGATCCAGTTCTATCAATATGAATAAACTTTAATCTTAGTTTAATTTGTTCATCTTTTTCTATTAAAAAAAAAAATTTTTTTTAAGAAGAGCATCTCAGAAGTAAGAATAACTTAGACTAAACTTGTATTAAAATGTAAAATATCTAGTCTATTTTGTTATTGTCAATAAATGGAATTATTAATTCTTTCTTATTCAGCTTTTAGCTCATCCAAAGTAAAATTAGATTATAAATGGCGAATGTGATGCAATTAAAAATTGCTTTATACAATTCTGCTTGTTGAATTAAGTTAGACTAATCAAAATTTGACCGAAGCCACTCTCAAGATTCGGGAAGTATTGCTTTTCTTTCATAGATGACATAAGTCGATTATTTTCAAGTAAATCGGGTGTGCTTTCGTTAGACAAGAGAATTTTCATTATGACATAATGAAAAATGCGTGCGCAATCACGTAAGATTCACGTACCATACATACACATGTGTGTATGCGTTCCGTGCGCATGCACCATTGTACCTATATACCGGCTCTGTAACATGTATGTATGTTAGGTGTTCGTCTGCTCCTCACAATTACGTTCGATCGAGAAAACATCCCGAGAACAGATCTTTTGAGTGCAGAATAATCGATTCGTCATCATTTTTTCACGAAAGCTACTCCTAAAGTTTTCCTTGCTTCTGAAAAACTAGGATCACTGTGAATGAAAGTATGAATGCGTGGGAGGCAAAGGTGAGAATAAACTTATCAAAGCTTTTGTAATCGTACCTATCAACATTAATTAATTAGTTAATATATACCAGATAACAATTCCAAGAGAAATTGTATGCCTCTACAATACTTTTCAATTATATTGCATGTCAAGAGACGTGAGTTTTCTCTCGTTAACCTCCAAATATGATATACACAGTGTGATAATATGCACATACATATACACATGCGTATATATACATATGTACATACACGCGCAATACAACGTAAATGAATAAAGTATATTTTTCATTTAGGTGGAGAACCTTAAGCAGCAAGGAAATGCATGTGTTAAGGAGAAACAGTATCAAAAGGCAATGCTTCATTACTCACACGCAATCAAGTTAGATCCACAAAATTATTCTCTCTACAGCAACAGATCCTTTACCTTCCTAATGATGGAACGGTATCGCGACGCTTTCAACGACGCTCTCATAACCATTCAACTGAAGCCTGATTGGTCAAAAGTATGTAAAACAATATTCTTGTACAAATAATTTATAAAGTAAGACTGATTCATTAAATATAAAAAATTAATTTCTTTAAGTCTTGATTTTAAAACAAGGGATAAGTATATTAACATATATTTATTTGTTTCAGGGTTATTTTAGGAGAGGCGAGGTTGAATTGAAACTATCCTCTTATGATGAAGCTCTTAAATCATACAACAAAGCTCTATCTTTACAACCAAATGAACCTAAAATTTTAGAAGCAATGAATAAAGCATCTAGATTATTGATTAAAGACAGAAGAGGTACTTGATACAGAGTTACCTTGGAACTATGAAAACTGGAACATAATAAAATAATGTTTCACAGCTGATCAGCAGATTCCATGGGTGGGAGCTGGTGTTGGTATTATATTAGGAGTCACGGTTGTGATCGCCGACTATGTTTTTACAAACAAACCTACTCTAACGGTATTGAAAGATTTGTATCTAATATATTTAAATAATTGTCAAATATGTATATGATAATCGTAATTAGATTGCTTCTACCATTGCTGTAATATATATTATAAAATTTCCATCTTCTGTTGCAGCATCCTCTATTGATGGCGTTATTAACAATGTCAATAGCTATGATTGGTTTTGGCATCGCAAAGGGACTTCGTTACTTCCTAAAACATCAAAGAGAATCAATCCTAAATTTAGAAAATTTTTCTATGTGTTTGCGAAAGATCCTTGAATTGAATGATACCTATATAAAAGAAAATACACAAAGAAAAAAGAAAAAAGTGCGATAAAGTAACAAGCAACTAGCAGCGATTCTGCAAAGAAAAATATAAGTCTTTTTGATAATTTATAATACACTTTCAAAAATTTAATTTAAGAAATACAGTAATGTTTCACCGTTATTTATGCATGTACATATAACTTAGCTGCATAAAACTAATGCATGACTATGACGTCTGTTGAACGATATACTGTGTGTTTTTTATTGAAAATATATATTTTACATATTTTTAATATTACAAAAGAATTTATATATTTTCAAAGTACGTGATGAATAAGTTTGTTTCTATAAACTAAACTGCAAAAGAAAACTACGATGAAACAAATTAATAATTAATACATTATTAGTGTATTTAATTATCCTGACTTAATATGAATATATTCTTTAAGAAGTAGTATTTATTTGAAACATTAATAAGAATATTGTACTTGCATCACACACACACACACACACACACATTTAGATTACTTACAAGTTAGAAATTTTATAAGAAGCTCGTCTCTCATCATTGATTCTTAAATAATAATAAGCAATGAAATATAAGGGTGATAACTTAATAATAAAATAATATATCTGCGTATGCGTGTATGCATGCTGTATGTTTTTCCACTTTCGCACTTTATGATATATCGAGTGTGAAAGTAGAGTATATTTTGAAATTGAGATTTAAACTCTCGAGTAAAGTATATTTAAATATACCTAAGTTTTCGCGGTTGGACATTGGATTGCATTTAAACTTGAAAAGACAAGATTCTAATTATAACTTTCTTTATATGTATCCAATAAGTATGCGAGGCATTTAAGTACAGTAAGCATTTAACTATAGGTTATATCTGCTCATGGTTCATAAGTTATCGACGATACTTGTCCACGATTTGAATGCATCGATGCCCGATGCCACATGCAGCCTGTGAACTATGAACCGTGATTTACGATATCGCAATGGTTCCCCAATAAAAATAAAATTAAAAGCAGTATCAACGAATATTACAGCTTGATTTTTAAAATATCGTCCTTTGAAACTTGTCGTTTTATATATTTTGCATGCAACTGAATTGCGCAATACGGGAAAGTAACATATGGCAAAAATATGCGCAGTGCCACGGGACGAGAAGTAAAAAGAGATTCACCGACCAGTCAGATATCTGATTCATTTGCAAAATTATATTTTAAAATACAAGCAGGAAGGAAAGCAAACAATGCTAATATGAGAACAAGTTGATCAGAGCTAAGAAGTTGCTACGAATTAAAAAAATCAATATAAACTCAGACAACATATATATCTAAAAGATGTCTTTACAATGTCTTTTTAACATGCTTATTATATGTATAGGGGGGGAATAGTATTGGAGAATGTAAAATGAACTAAGTAACTTCACGAAAAGTCTATGCAGCATCAATAAATTAAAAATCAATAACATCTTTCTACAGTACAGTAGTGTATAAATAGTTTAGAATAATCCATTGATTGTGGAAGTGAAAACAAGAGAATTGATATACATGAAAGAATAATGGATAATTGTATTTCCATTTAACTCCATTTGACAAAATAATACTGAAATGAGTTCTATCCTTATGTGCAATAAATGAAATGCGCTGTCTGTTCTGTATAGTTTTTGTTTCCTTTGTATTGTTGCTTTCTACATTTTTAAGCATATTTAATGCCCTTCCCTCGCCCCTCTCTATTCCTATTTTTTATATGATCCTAGTGTGCGATTATTTTTTCACTCGTGTATTATTGCGGTTCGCAGTATAAATGGAAAAAAATAACTAGATCGTATAGGTTGTAACAAACAAGGAGAAACAGTGTAAAAGATTAAAAGTATGAACGATTTATAGCGAATTCGGTTGCTTGCACTAGTGCGCACTGAGTGTATATTAAGGCTTGTTTATAGTCAATTTTTTATTTAAGAATCATCTTAAATTCTTCTTAAAATACTTCTTAACCAGTAAAATGATCTATACAACATCCATAGAATTATTTTTTTGGTTAAATAGTTTTTGAACATGTATTCTTAAATATAAGAATACTGATGTAAAGTATGTAAACAAGCCTTAGTGCGCACTCAGTGCGCACTAGTGCAAGCAACCGAATTCGCTTATAAGATTATAAATTCGTCACATTTCCACATCCAATGACTTTTTAATGTTTTGCTGTAAAAAAAATATCTCGAGTTGTATTTGAACTTATATATCATCCCCATGAATCCTGGTAACTCAAAAATATACATTGGAATCAATTTAAATTTTTTTTTTGTACATTTATACTCAACTCTATTCAAAGTAACGGTCAAAGGAGAATATTTGCAAAAACGTGGTCATTAAATCGCGATAATATATAATAATATCGTATACATAGTATGAATTATCGATAAGATAAGCAGTCTGTAATAAGAATCTAATCAACTGTATTAACGATGAAATTACACGAGTGCTAAAATTCCACGCAACTCGTGACCTAAAAAATTCCTACTCCGAGAAACTTGGACCGCAGGTACTTAAACTTTCGAAAATTAGCGAAGCATGAATCGACACTCCGAGCATTCTATTATTACGATAAATTTATTTATAACAAGTATCAGTACAATAAATTTATCGTCATAAATTTCCTTTGAGATCTGTAAAGGGTTAGGATAGGTTTATTATTGCCGTTTGTATTCTTTACGAACGATCGCCGTGTAACTTCCACGATTACAGGCGCAATAATGCGCACGTGAGTTACACTCGTCAAGAATGCGATCGAATTGTATACATAAATTGGCTGCGCGAGTTTTGTTTTTCACGAGAAATAAAGCGTTCTTTTTCCCCGATGTTCCTCTTTCGAGATTTCGCAAAGCGACAAAGAACACCTCCACCGTTTAGGATCCACTTTTCTCGATAATTTTACGTATTCGCAAGTCGCAGCCACATTTGCCATGATATTAAATCTTGCGCGTTTCCTATATGAACAAAATGGCGTATTCCCTTCCGTATGGTTTTTCTCCGACATCGGACGTAGGCGCGTGTACATAGACGTCATAGACTCGCAGGTCGGTCCAGTTGTATCTTGCGTTCACAGCTCATGGTAAACGTATGACCACGGACCGAAGACGTGAGGACTGAGCTCGTTCACTTGGAAACCTCGGAATTGCGCGCGCAAGAGAGAGAAAGAGAGAACGCGCGCGAGCGCACGGCGCGTCACTTGTACATTACGTTTGCACCGAACGGCGAACGATCTTTATTGCGAGCGGTGATGCGAGAATCGCCAATGATAATGTAATCTACAAAAATAGACATTTTAATATGCACAAACATCCCGTCCGCGCATTTCCGTCGCCGTATTTACAGCAAGCAGAGAATAGGTTTTCATCGGCGCGAGGGATACAAGGAGCAGAGAGAATCTCAGGTGTCCAAGTTGCTGCGAATTCGCGACGAGTGCCATTTTTTGCTGCATCATCGCGCGGGTTTCCGTTCTCGCGGAAGTAGAATGAAGAGAGCGAGGTAGCGAGTCGTGCGTTTTGACTCGCGCGATTCGTAAAAGCCCGCAAGCCCGCATCTTATCACTCTCTCTCTCTCTCTCTCTCTCCGAGAGAGAGAGAGAGAGAGAACGAGGTCTAGGAAGCCAAAAGAGCAGAAAAGATAATCGCTTCGCGACTCCGTTAATGTCAGTGCATGAGTGCTCTCTCGCAGTCTCGCGTCAGTAGAAATGAGCGCCACGACGACAACTGACAAGGTTATTGCGATGTGGCCGCAAGCCGCAAGCTGCAAGTGAACTTGTGGACTTGGCGGAGCAGTTGGGCTAAAAACCGTGTCCTCGCATCGCGCGAAAAATGGCGACGGAATCTCTCTGCCTCCACGAGGTATCTCGTGGACGAAACCCGTTTCGGTAGCACAAGCTCGAGCGACGACGGGAGGAGGAATTCCGCCACGGAAGACTCCGGAGGGGTTAGAGTGTCACGAACCGTCTCTGAGGAAAGCGGGCTGTCTGGAGAGCCGCCACGGAATGACGGAAGCCTCGGCAAGCTCCTCGTCGGAAAGCAGCTGCGACGAAAGACGTTCCGCGAAGACGCTCGAACGGTTAAACGAAAGAAGCGTAGCCAAAACACTCAAGCCCGACGCGATTAGCGATGGCTGCTGTTGGCTGCTGCTCAATGCCTCAATCCCTCGATCCCTCAATGCCCGTTGCTGGTTGCTCGCGGCTCTCAGGCTCTCACTCCTCACTCATCGCGGATCGCGGCTACGCAAGCGCGCGCGCACGCGCCGGCGGCGTTCCCCTCGATGCACGTACGACTCTATAGCCGATGAAACCGGGGTAGGGGGTGTTTTGCCACCTTCGAATCTAGCATTTTTCAGCATTAATCTTCTCAATTTTCTGCCGAATAAATATATAATAAAAAGAAATAAAAAAAAAAGAAATGTAACGCGTATTGCTCTTATACGTTGAGACTCCCAGAATTATAATAAAGTTAATATATCATTATTTATCATTATTCTGTGGATTTTTTTTTATTTTAAATAAGCGACCTTTTCTGATTACAAAAAAATGTATATAAAAGAATATTTGCGCTGTTGCAAACTTGAAAGGATTGAGACATTAGATCGAGACAAGTAAAAGTTTCTGTCGTTATTTTTGTCGAGGAGAATATTATTCTCGGTTGCTATAAAAGAAAAGCTAACTCGATTACGCGAGTCGCGCCCTTTTTCGATTCGGTTTTCTAAATGGAAAGCCTCCGATAAAAAAGCCGACTCCTTCCGCATGCGCCGAGCACATAGTTCATCTTAACTTCTTGCGACGACGATCTCCACGATCTCCTGAGATTGATCCTCGTTCGGTCGATTCGCCCCCGTGATTGTCAGAACCGTCAAAGTTTCTGCACGCCTTGTTACAACGTTCCGATCCGACGTAACTTATTAATAACGCGTGGTGAACGAAGGACGAAGTTCACGACTCGTCGTTGCGCTTTACAGTAATTGCACAAAGCCTTGCGCTACGGCGCAAAGAGACAAAACGTAATCCACCATGAAGACGCTTTCCGTTATTCGCTCCGCTGTCTGTCGGGTGATTAACCGGTTAAAAAAATTCCTAGGGCGAAAAAGTCGCGCGCGAACGACAAAACATTGGAACACCAAGGACCGCTCTCGCAAGCATTCGCAGGTGCGAACGTTAACGGAAATGTCAATCTATCTCGGATCTCGCGTTCGTTCAATTGGTGCATCTGATACGCGTCAATTTCGTAAAACTGTTGCAAAGGATTAAAGGAGCGAAATGACGTTTGATGACCAATAACTTGTGATTAAACATAAAATTATTTCTTATTTTCTTAAAGAGTTAACAAGAAATTTTTCTCTCTCTCTCTCTCTCTCTCTATCGACCGAAGTTGAATGCGTGTCAAAATCGATTCCTCGATCCAAGGTTGTCCGTGAATTTTTAGCGTAGAAAAGACGCTTTATTCGATCAGCCGGGTCAGCCCAGGGCACCTCGCGTGGGCAGCCGCCTCTGCCACGGTCGCACTACTTTTCCATCGTACCCCACTCGGGTGGCGTCGTGTGTACAGGCTGGTGGTCGCTGATTGGCCAACAACGACTGCCGGGGGCATCGCGACACGAAGCGGGGCCCTCTCGGCGACTGGGCGCATCTATCAATGCGCAATCGCATCGGAGCTGTAGACGGAGTCGGGGAGATCTACCGAGACGAGGAGTAAACACGGTCGCTACTCGCTGGTCCGCGCACGGCACACGGTCATCGGAGGTGGCGAAGAGAGGCAGGGAGCTGGAGCGGGAAAGAGAAAGAGAGGGGAGACATAGTGGGAGAAAGCGAGAAAGAGAGAGAGAGAGGGGGAGAGAGAGAGAGAGAGAGAGAGAGAGAGAGAGAGAGAGAGAGAGAGAGAGAGCGAGCGAGCGAGCGAGCGATACGAGCCGTGCGTGCGTGCGTGCGTGTGAGCGAGCAAACGAGGGAGAGAGAGAGGGAGAGACGTGAGAGCAAGATAGAGCGAACGAGTAGGCCAGCGAGACGATCACGATGCACGGAGGCGAGCACAAGCGGCCAGGGGCACAGGGCTGAGGGCTGAGGGCTCGACGGGGCCTCGATTAACGTTCACGGGCCGGCCGCGGCGCAGCCAGCGAGTGATGGAGCAGCCGAAGACTCCGACGTCCCGGCTATTCAACGTGACCTGCATCGAGAACAAGGACGAGCTGGACGAGGTAACATAAATATTTGAAATAGTCACCGAGTACGTATCGGGTGCGAGGGCTCCGCCATTGTTGCGACGGTCGCGCACGTTGACGAATACGCGGCGCCACATGCGAAAACGCGCGTTCCCACGCGGTATTCGAACTCTCCGAGAGCGATCTTTCCTTTTCTAAAGCCTTTTTTAGGCGACAATTAAAGAGTATCGGAACACTCCCGGGATATACCGGGACTCGATGGCCTTCTCAGATGGTCACTTTGCCACCTTCTCGATCTACGTGTGTTATCCTCTTTTTAAAGCTTCTAAATGTCTAATAATTCTATTTGTCTTTCTTTCTTCGTTTTCCCTCTTTGTTTTCCGAAGCGACATGTAATTTTTCTCAATTGTTTCGCGTGGAAATTGTTTTTTCTTGTGCACTCAAAGACAACTTGCTCCTTGAAGGGACACATCTGATAAAAGTTTACGCAATTATCTTTTTGTTTTGTCCTTTAAGATTAATGAAATCAAACGAGACAATATGTTTTCAGAAATTGGAGAGATGTTACTCGACGTTACAAAATTTGATCATGGGACTTTCAGAGAAGGAGGCCCACGATACGTTGAACAATGCCATGTGCAAGGAAAAGACACATGAAGAGGTCTCTCTTGGGTTGCTAATGGTCATCTTAACAGATCCACAAAATGCTGCCAAAAGTTATAGGGACTTGACACTGATCACACGAGATGGCCTGAGCATTGTGCTACTCCATCTCAATCAATTAGTACTGGAGAAATATTTAAAGTTAACTGACATCACTAGGAGCCAGTTACTATGGTTGCTGAGGGAAATGATAAGGACTAGTGTAACTAATGTGGATAATCTTTGTTTAAGTTTGTTGAGGCATGCAGCAGGTGGGGATATTTCTCCAAGGAACTTATTTCTAGTTGACGCCCTGTTAGATATTTTTCAAGAGAATCGAGCGTGGTTGGACAAATTTCCTTTTTTAGTAGCATCTATTGTGTATACGTATTTACGGTTAATAGAAGACCACAATGCACCTCATTTGACTGGTTTGCGGCAAAAGGAAGTGACCTTCACGATATCTTTGATAAGGGAACGAATGGCGGACTGTCTGGTCATCGGAAGGTATACATCACAGCCGATTAGAAAGCTTCAAATTACAAATGACAGGCGGACTAACGTGGTTAATTGTATTTTTCAGAGATTTGGTTCGTTTACTGCAGAACGTCGCGAGAATATCAGAGTTCGAGGCACTCTGGAAGGATATATTAGTTAATCCAAAAAATCTTTGTCCAAACTTTAATGGTGTCCTTCAATTGCTACAAACTAGAACCTCCAGAAGATTTCTGCAGTCTCGTTTGACACCAGAAATGGAGAGAAAGCTTGTGTTCCTGACGAGTAATGTTCGTTTTGGCAATCACAAGCGTTATCAGGATTGGTTTCAGAGGCAATACTTGGCAACACCTGAATCTCAATCGTTGAGATGTGATCTTATTCGCTTTATCGTTGGAGTCATACATCCCACAAACGAGCTGCTGTGCTCCGACATTATTCCACGATGGGCAGTAATAGGTTGGTTATTTACTACGTGCACTTCCACTGTGGCTGCTAGCAACGCGAAGCTGGCTTTGTTTTATGACTGGTTG
Organism: Monomorium pharaonis; assembly: GCF_013373865.1. Lineage (NCBI taxonomy): Eukaryota > Metazoa > Arthropoda > Insecta > Hymenoptera > Formicidae > Monomorium > Monomorium pharaonis. The sequence goes on from NC_050477.1 coordinate 6,546,451, forward strand.
TTCTTCGAACCTGACAAGGACAACATCATGAACATTGAACCAGCGATCCTCGTTATGCACAATTCAATGAGGTCTCATCCACCTGTCACTGCCACACTTCTAGATTTTTTATGCAGGGTAAGTTGCATTTACGTCACGTAATTGTCTTTGGTTTCTTTCCACTGCGAAATTTTATTAAATTCTTTTTACAATTCACAGATAATACCAAACTTTTATCCCGTGCTAGCAGATAAAGTGAGAAACGGCATATTTTCATCATTGAGACAAATTTTGGAAAAACGCGTTTTGCCTAGCTTATACCCATTATTTGATAGCCCGAAACTCGATCGAGAATTGAGGAGTAAAATACGGGAGACCTTCAAAGAATTTTGTCTACCACCAAACTCAGAACCTGGTAAAAGGGCTTCCATTAATACATTAATCTCATTACATTTTATAATATTAAATAGAATTACATAAAAGAGTATATTAGATAGGTAAAATTTGGCATTATGGATAAAAATATTTATCCATAATGCCATAACTTGATGCGAATTCTCAATTAGAGATAAATTACTAAAACTTTTTTCGACGACAGATAATTTGGATATAAATTTTAGACAAAAATCTTATTTTTATGTTATCTCATTTTTATTGCTAATTACTAAACTTATATTAATTTTTTATGTAGCTAATCTTCACGTTTCATAAATAATATGTTAAGCATCGGTTTGAAGGAAATTTTATATAAAAAATTTTGTTTATTGTAAAGTTTCAAAATTTTTTCTTTTCTTGATAAATATTTGACAACTGTTATTTTGGTATTTTCAATCGAGAATTCTTCAAAATCAAAATAAGTAATAATTTAATGTAGTAATTATTGTATATTTTATAAAATAAGATTTATTGTTGTAAATTTTAAAAAATGTTAACATGAATGAGTTTAATATTGTAAATTTGAATAGAATTCTAGCATCGTATAAATACAAACTCCATTTTGATTATGACAAAATTTCTTCATTATCAAAGGCTAGGCATTATTAATGCTGATTAAATTCCAAGTTAAATATTACATATATGCAAATGCTTGTGCATTATGATTTAGAATTTTTTTATTTTTTAGAATAGAAAGTACTAAAGGCTTTTAAAATAAACGTAAAAAGGAACAAAGAACAGGGACTCGAGAACAAGTTAAATATTACATATATGCAAATACTTATGCATTATGATTTAGAATTTTTTTATTTTTTAGAATAGAAAGTACTAAAGGCTTTTAAAATAAACGTAAGAAGGAATAAAGAACAGGGACTCGAGAACAGTTCAATATGTTAAATAAGAAACAATTTTATACATATATTTTTCTTATTAAACTATTCTTCTTGCTTGTACTTTTTATTGCATTAAGCTTAATGCATTCATGATAATGTATGTATCTATAATCAAGAAGACACTAGACAATATTACTGTTGGAAGTTATTGGAAAAAAACTAGAATAATTTTCTTATTAGTTACAACAAACTGAGAAAAAAAAGTATTTTAACCATTATAAAATTGCCTTTTTATATGGGGTACTTGACGAGAAGGTACTTATTTAGAAAATTATATATATCTGTTAGGCACATTGAATAAAATATCTTTGCACTATTTAACACAAGTAAACTAGTTGGATTTCATAATTCTGAATAACATGTATAGTATTTGTCATATAATATAATAAAATTTTTTATTGCATTTTAATGGTAATTTGAATGCTATAAAATGTATCTCAACTTGTTCGATTAATAGGTTAAAAAAGAATGTGTATTTCTCGTCATATACACCACAACATTTCCGAGTGAAAGTTTGTTGGAAAGATTTGAAGTTATATCACTTATAGAATTTGTGTTTCTAGTATTAGACCGCGAAGTTAAAATAATATTTATTAAAGTTGAAAGTTATTAACTTTTAGTGGTTAAAACGAAACTTATTAATCTGCTCAGTATTAAATATTTACTATGTCAATCGCTGAACAATCATCAGTAAATAACTATTTTAAAAAATATTGCAATAATAAAGCTTTAGAATAATACATTGCAAATTAATTGACATTTTTTAGATCTTTTTTAACCTATTAATCGAACAAGTTGAGATACATTTTATAGCATTCAAATTACCATTAAAATGCAATAAAAAATTTTATTATATTATATGACAAATACTATACATGTTATTCAGAATTATGAAATCCAACTAGTTTACTTGTGTTAAATAGTGCAAAGATATTTTATTCAATGTGCCTAACAGATATATATAATTTTTATATGAGTTTGATTAAATATTATTTTGAAAATGTTTATTTATATTAAGTTTAGAAATTGTTCATTGAGTGACTCTTCTTTTGACTTATGCGTGAGCGGAATACTTTGCTATTTATTTCAATTTTAGTTTAATATTTTTATTATTATTAAAGTTGGATGTATAAATATGTTCGTAACATTTATGCTACGTAGCATTGGTTTAATTCAGTGTTTAATTCAGCAGGCATGTAAAATTGTCTATCACGTTCACAATGTGCTACTTGCTGGACATGTTTATTAATTTTACAGTAGTGAAATATTTATCATCTGTAGCACTTAAAATTATAATAAATAAAATTAAATTGTTTTCATATAACAAAATAAATTTGTTTCGAATTTGCATTTAAAAATTATCTCTAATCTTATTTACCATTTTGAGTAAGATTCTTGGAAAATCTTAGACCTCTCATGGAATTTTTTTACAAAACTTGATTGAACATCCTCAATTCTAGTCTTTTCTAGATTTTCTAAATAAAAATCTAGCTAGATATTTTATGAAATAGGTTTCTAGATTTTTCGGAATTTTATAAAAAATTAATATAAAAAATTCTAGAAAGTAAAAAAGGCACTAAAAATTGTACTTGAAAATACATTAAGTTTATTTGTGTTGCTTGAAATTTTCACAACTTTTACACTTAAATGCACGAGAATATTTCAGGGTATAAACTTTCTGAAGAAAACCAGAGGACAGTTTCATTGACTTTTAGACTTTGACTGGTGAAACTAAAATCGATCACATGATAAAGGATGGAGAGTGATGAAAAATTTCTTGAAATTTCTTTGTTAAATGTTTTGCTCAATTTTACTGCTCAATATGTGTAATAGCCATTCCACCCATTAGTTACTATTATAAATCGTTAGGAAAAAAAAAATAATAAAAGAGAACAATGAAAAGAAAATTAAAAAGAAAGATTATAAGTATAGACTAAATGGTGATGAACAACATAATGCTGTCGTCCCATGACTCTAATAAATATAGGTTTGTTTTTTATTCCTGCACTGCTGCAATAAGTTAGAATGAGAAAAAATATATTTGTCTTATTATAACTTATTGCACCAGTGCAGCAGTACAGAAATAAAAAACAGACCTTTTGTATATCCTAATACATTTAGCTGTTGGAGAGTGAGCGAGAGAGAGAGGGGAGGGGGGGGGGCGGAGAGAAAAAGCAAACATTCTAATCACAAAAAGTGCAAGCAACACAAACAGATCTATTAAGGGAATAAGGCGATAGTTTTGCATTGCCGTTTAAATATATTTTTCAAAGAATTTTTTTGTTGATTATACAGAATTGTAAATCCTTTTGTATAATTAAAGCATAAATAATAATACAGAGAAAAATCAACAATTTCATATGAAAAACGAAAAAAGGAATAGAAAAACGAAAAAGAAGATTGCATTCCTTTAATGTAGACATTTTTGGACGTTTTGGAGTGCAGATTTCGGACATAGCCGCGGTTATGGGAAGAACTGAAGGCAATCATATTAAAGAATCATTGAGTGCTCACTAGTTTTTAAATATGATTGGTTCTTGCCTTTAGTTCTTTTTCCCTTCTACAACCTATATGGCAAAAGTCCGAAATCTGCATCGTTATTTGGAAGTGGTATATGATATACATTTACATATGTATCACTGTAGGTCGAGTATTTTCTTATAGTTTTCTGTGACAAATTTGACGATTCACTTTCAGCTTTCAGCACATTTATCACTTACTAACTTTACATCGTATCCTTAAGCAGGTAATAAGGTTCTGAAATATTCAGGTAAAATGGAAGAGCTCAACAAGGAGCACAATCCAGGGAATATAATAGAGAGTACCACGAATTCTATGATGGAGAACAACCACGTGGCACAGGACCCAGAACCAGCATTCAGTGACGAAGAAGAAGAATCTCCTCTCAGGTTAACTATTTGTTACATAAACTATATTGTATATAGTAATAGTATATTAGTTGCATATATAAATTTTTTTGATATGGATCATAGAACTTGAAACTGTCATCTATACATTTGCTATGGCTAAGATGCTATGGCAGTAAAAGACATGATTTAAGATTTAATTTTAACTTCGATTGCCAGCAATTGTGACTGTAGTTACTTTTCAATCGAGATAAATCTAGCAAATGGTTATGGCTATTTTTTGTATTGAAAAAATAAATTTTATATTTCAGAGATGGAGACTTAATTTTACGAATTTGTTTATTTTAGAATAGTGACGAAAGTGGAAGATGAAGAGGATGAGGAAGATGTACCATTGTCTACGGTTAAATTAAAAAACGAGCAAAGGAACGCGAATTGCGTTGTGAAAAAAGAGGATATCACGTCACATTTGCGTCTCATATTGGAACCAGAGGAGCTGCGGACTAGCCTAGAAACACTGCATATGGAGCCTGACAATGAGTCGAGATGCCAAACGATGGAAAGGATAGTACAAATGGTTGTGGAGGATGAAATAGACGCAGAGACGATATCTGCATTAGCGTCCTGCATATCAACTATCTTATCGCCGCAGATCACGGCACAGATCTTTCCGTCGGATAATTTGAATGAAGAAGCATTGGCTGACAGCATAAGCACGCCGTTGTTTGTTATGTTTCGAAATCAATTTCAATTATGCAAGGAAGAAGACAATAGGCGAAAGCTCTTGGCCAGGGTACTAGCAGAAATGCAATCAGTTCAGTCCAAAATAGGTTATCTCCTTCTCTATTTTCTAAAAGTTTGGGGCAGAGAAGAGGAAAAGAGAGAAGGCGAACCGAGGTTAGAAAAATATTAATATTTTTCGACGAACAAAGAATACGATCAAAAATATAACTTTTGAACTGTTCCATTTCAGCAATGTTCTAAACGATGTTAAAGCATCAGTGTACAAGGACTTTTGCGTGCAGCGAGAAAAAAAATTAGACGTGTGTTTAGTATCAGATTTAAAGGTACAAGTTTTATATAAAGATATAAAAAATTAAATATTATATTTGTACTAGAAGCGCTATGTTCTAATATGTTGTTTGTCTTTGTTGTAGCTTTGTCACGAAGATAACATATTCATGTTGTGTTACCTCGTGCCCGATGTGTACACAGGATTTCAAAATGTCGCTCTTGGAAACGTTCAATTGTTGCATCTGGTCGTGTCCACTGTGGATTCGTATCAGTTGCAAGATCTAGTTTGTCAAATAATGCAAGGCCATCTAAAGATGTTAAAGAAGGAATCGTTCACCACGCTATTAACAGCCAGCTTAAACTGGGAGACATTCGAGCAATACTGTTTCTGGCAGCTTATACTCGCACATGATTTTCCCATTGATTATGTACTGCCGGTTTTGCCTAAATTGCAGTTTCGTAATCATGCGGAGGCACTTACTTCGATCTTGTTAATGCTTAAGCAAGAGAAGTGTGTTAAAATAATTGCTACATAACACGAAGCTTATTGTAAAACAATTCACTACATAACTTTAAATTCGATTAATATATTATAGGCCAACGTTGGATCTTTTACGACAACTACTCGCCCGGCAGAGCGTTGACGATGATAAGTTTGTCGTGTCCGCGTTACGTTACTGGTGTCGTGACTATGAAGAAAAACTCGGCGAGCTGCTCGCGAATCTTCTTAGCACCCGTTATCCCGCAACTAGCCCAAACAAACGGAAACGTTCTGGAGCCAAGCAGAATCAACAATCTGGTCCACCTACCGGTGAACAGGTTCTTGGCCATTTAGATCAACTACGCCAACACTGTATGTCTTCCGCGGAACTGCAATTGTATCATTCGGAAGGGATGCAAAGAGCATTACAGCAGGCACAAGCGGCGAGTAGTGATTCACTAAGGAAAAGCTACGGCGATTTATTTGCGCTTGCGGAAGTTAACGAAGAGAATGAACCACCACCGCCAAGTAGTTCTGTGAGAAAACACACTACTGCCTCCTCTGGGGGAGGTGGTGGCAGTGGTAAGGGTGGTCATAGAAAAACCGGTGCTAATACAAGAGAAAGATCCAATCTGAAGAGACCACTTCCGCGATATCATATTGATAGTACCTCTACTAGTGAGGTAAGTTTTTTAAAAATTCTATTTGTATATATGTTATACATTATTGATTATATTATATGACATATATAAAAATATTGAAAATTTGACGATAAACGATTTTTCTTATCACTTACAGGAAGAAGAAATTGTTAATCCAAAGCAAGCGAAAAAAAGAAAAAAGATTAATCCAGTGGGCTCGGACAGCGACTGACCACCCAGTGTCTTCATACGTCACATGGACCACGTCACGTGTGTGCAGCAAGCTAAATTAGCCTTAAGAATAGTAAGATAATATGATATATATATATATATATATATATATATATATATATATATATATGGTGTGTGTGTGTGTGTGTGTGCGCGCACACACACACATACACGCACACACACAGAAACTTTGTACATATAATGTATGCTAAGGATGAACGCGGAAAGGTATATACATATGTAGGAAAGTAAAACCTTTAATATGTTTCATATATACCTGTTGCAACAGAGCAACAGCAAAATTGCCAGACTCTGATTGTTATTGTTAAAACATTTTGTTAAAAATTTAAAATCGAAGCGTATAGAAACTACTTAATCGTATTCTTAAAAAATTAGATTTCTTGTTTTAAACGCGTTTTTTACACGGACAAATACTAGTTAATGTTTTTTTCAGTAAACTCAACAGACACAAGTGATCAAGCGGTATATCAATATATTATTCTACTCTCCCACGTTTCTTCTCGAAATATATACTAAGCTATCGCTTATGTCTGTTAAATAATTTAAATCGGAAAGCAAGATTACATTTTGTAATTGCTAAAGGCTCCTGTTTCTTCACAGTATCATATTTAATTATAATGTCGAGTGTAAGAAATTATGAATATTTTCGGCAACATGTATTAATAAAACTTTCATGCATCCATATTTGAAAGCATGGATTATATCGCATTTCCCTTTTAATTTATAAATTAACAATTGATGTAAATTTTGATCAGTTATTATTGCATGTAATAAATACATACAGATTGAATTTTATATGAATGTGTGTATGTGTGACATACATATATACATATGTGTAGAAAGAAAAAATACACACATTATAAGAAAAAACTTGACATGCTTTTCTTGCTTCTGACATTACAGTTAACATGCTTGTGAAAGAGAAATAGAAGCCGTGAATATAATATAACCATGTTTTTTCGCAAGTATAAAAGCGAATAACAGAATCTGGCAACATTGCAAGGAGTATAGTAACGTAATATATCCCTTTTGTATTTTACTTTTTTTAAATTATGATTATAACCGATTTTTATTTATTGTCTAAATATGTAGTCGTCTGCCTTTCTTTATAAATTTTCTATTGTCAAAGTAATTGTCGGGATTGGATATATTCGTTGCCATGACTCCGAACGCAATTTGAATGAGTTGTTAGCTTTTTCTAGGAATTAAGAACCTTCCACCGGAAACGTCGCGACATAATTCATGCATTCCGGCGAGAAGTGTACAATTTTACGACCAAATGTATTCAGTTCTTAATTGCGCTTAATATGAGCACAATTATTCGCGAGAAACGCAGGGATACTTTTTATAATGTTCTGCATGACAAACGTTATTAACGGTTATTAACAATCAGAGCGATTCAATGTTAATTTCAAATAAATTCCTTTTTTTCATTTCAAATTTTACTAGAATGATTTAATTTGTTACGTTGATTATAAAATGCGACACTGCGATATGACTTGTGTATTGTACTTTTGTATATCTTTTTACATCCTTACATTTGTAGATAGATATATAAGGTGAAATTGATTCGCGATGACCGACTGCAAGTACAAGTCGGTCACATCATTGTACAAGTATTCCATTCTCTTAAAAATATTCGAATGATTTCTCATACTGATTTGTCGTTTTATTATCATACTGCATACGAGATACACGTGTTTTTTTGAAATGTTTAAAAATTCTATTAAAAAACTACGGTACCTTCCAATAAAAGGAAAAAAAGAAAAACAGCGTTAATAAGTACTCTTAAAAATAAATTTAAGTCTCGAAAGTACGGAGAATATCACCATTTTACTTACAATGTACGTTTCTTGCAAAATTTTTTAATCCAAAAGTTGATTGTAGTATATATATCTTTTGATTGTATGTGTATACGTACACATGTGTTACATATAGTGTGATGAGAATACGTGTAGGTATGCATGTATGAAAACATTGTACGTAATACGATCAACAAACTTGCAAAATAATTACGCGAGATATATATATATATATATATATATATATATATATATATAGGTTTTTAGCCCTTTACGTCTCCACTTTCGATCTCAATTTTATTTCGAAAGTACGAGTGCGCATGAGATCATGACGCTAATTGGATTTTAAAAAACTCGGAACATGTCTAAATGTTCATATGAACGATTTATATGACGAATAGATGTGTATAATCTCTCTGGCACGTAACGATAATGACGTTAATAGAATTTTTTTACTTGTATATAAACAATTACGATACGACAGAGAATATTAAAAAAAAAAGATAATTCGACAAGAGAGAGAGAGAGAGAGAGAGAGCGCGCGCGGAATATGGGGCATGCAATGCGTTTGCGAAAAGAAGGTAATAAAGAAAAGCAAACCTGTAAACATTTCATGTTTTTAAAGATCTTGTACACAGGAAGAAACATGTAAATACATGATTTATCATAACGCGAGTATAACATTTAATGTTTTTAATGATCTTGTACACACGGATTACACGTAAAATGTAAATACATCGAAAAATGATCGGAAGCAAACTTGTGATATCTTGTACTTACTTTCTCCTTCTCTCGATTCTCCTCCGTCCCTCAAGGTTATGAATATATCTTGCATTAATTAATAATAAATTATCTCGCTGCAATATTAACAAATATGTACGGACTCTTTTTCTCTTTTTACGTTAATTATAATTGTATTGCTGTTTCGCGATAACACTTATTTCATCAAAGAAATAAACGTGATGATCGTCTATATTTACAATAAACAATATTTCATTCGTGATAATCCTTGACTTGAGTATAATTGCTGCGTTATATCCTATTGTGCAAAATATATGCGAATGACCGAATTCGTCATGCGCATTGCGACAATACGTTTTAAGAAAGCGCATTGCAAAAAAATTTTATTTTTCTTTGAGAAAAAAAGAAAGAAAATTAAGAAAATCTACTCGATTATCGAGACAAAAAAAATTATAGTTATTAAAATTTATCATATATTATTATTACTAAAAATGCAACAGAAAAAATGGATCCGTATTTATTTCTTCAAAAAATTTGCGGTTACGTTATCACTAGTTACATGACATATCTTTTCTCTACATATAACGCATCGATTAAATCTTTTCTTCGCCATTTCGTCATATTCACCAGTAAGACGAGAATCACGAAAACTATTTTCATCGACTAAATTCAAATAAAGTATAACCATCTGTTTCTTTCCAAAATTCATTCGGCTTTAATATACGTTCAAGAACATAATGAAGGATTGTATAATTTAATGAATTTACTCATTTCAGTAATGCATTATTACAATTCGCTTTGTTTGTTGCGAGTTTTTATTCAGCTAATTTCTGAGCGAAGATCAATCGAAAGCAGATTGGGAAATAGCTTTTATTTTATTGTACAGTCGCACTAAGGGCCAATTGTCCTAACTTCTTAGTAAACTTACCCATTAGATAAGCATGTGCCTATCTTTATCGTTTTTTTTTCTTAAATAAATAAAGACAGATAAAAAATACCTTGGGTAAAACTTCCGAATAAAATGGAACAATCAATCGGTGTCAATCATCAAATTAATCTTTTTTTTTTAACATAGATATATCGTGAGTTTAATTCTGCGTAATGTTGAATTTATTAAAGGAGAGGATAATTTGTCGATTTAACTAATATTAAACATTGCAACAAAAGTTATTCGCTTCTATTGATCTCCGCACGCGTGTCGAGTGTCACCTAATTAAAGTAGAGAAATAGTTTTGTTTCGATTGTGCACGGGGGATTGTACTTTACATAGGTATATTTAAAGAGTTCGTGTGTATGCCGTGTGCACTGTAGCGCGCCATACACCATACGTCTCGTTATAATTGTTAATCACAATCGTCGAATATGTACAAGGATTCTGTACAGGGATTTGTATTTGCCATTCGTCGTCACGCAGACGCGCTATATCACGTAGAAATTCGGTTATTACACGTAGGTGTCGCGTTATATTTATGCAAAAAGATATTCGCGCACAAACTAGTTTATGCCACGAGTCGATGTTTCGAACAGCGTCAGGCATCGTGACATTGATATTGACACTGACGAGATCGGAGGAGACGGCTCCAAGTCCGACGTGTCATATCGTTCCGCAGGCAAATTATAACTCGATACGTCGTAATTTTTCTCCGTCAAAATGAGAGATTATCGAATCATTAATCGAATCAAGAATCTAATGATCTGCGTGATTATTCATAACGAATTATTAGTTTACGTCAATAAGATATATCTGAATAATGAAAGTCTGCCAATCGAGCTTTAAAAAAAAAACACGCATGTCGCAAAGACGATATTGAAAACGTTCTACATTTTTTAATATGCTTTTTTAATTCTTAAACTGTATCTTTACTGTTCAGGAAGATAAATGAGAAAAAAAAACACGATTTCTTTGAAGATACAGTAGTTGCAAAATTTCGAAATAATTTGTCTCGACGATCACATATCTATTTATTAAAAAGCGTAATGCGGTTTTTTCAGTGATTAAACCAGGCTAATCTTGATGTCACCATTTTATCGGCTGTCCATTTTAGGCGCGTTATAAGCCTACGTTTATGTAACTACAAGATCACATATATAAAGTGAATCTTAATTGTTCGTCAATATTTTAGAAATCTAGAGTCCAAAATAAGAAGAAAATATACGAATTGAAGATAGTGTCATCGGAATGTCCATTCCTTTTACTACAACAATGTATATGCTACGATATTTATCAAAACTGTAATATGCACAAATATTAAGTATAAAACATCGAATTGTAGAACATAACGTGTATCACAGCGAGAAAAGTGTTTAAAACATACTTTAACTTATTAACTTGGAAGAGAAAAAAACTTTAACTTTAAAAGCTAAAAAAACCTATGCGCGTATTCCGCATCTTTTTCTTGTTTTGGACTCTAAACTTGTTGCCGGGAAGTATCGTTTCCATAGAGGGAGCGTGCAATCAAGAATCACTCTGTATATCTAACATCACCGTTTGCGAAGGCTCTTCTCGTTTACTTTAGTGCGTACGCGAATCGTTCCAGTTGGATGGAACCCCGTTCCATCGTTAACGCGTACGCTCGTTGTATACACGCGATAAATACGAATCTCGTCCGCGTTTAGGATATTACGCATACGTACTGCGTAATTGGAGAATCGGGACTCGCGCATTCGCGAAATCGGGACGCGCACGTGCGAGATTAATATACATCGCTGATCCCGCTCATTCATAGAAATGCGCGCACGCACGCGCGCGCGCGCACACACACACACACACACACACACACACACACACTTTTCAGTCCTCTATTTGTAATTCTGTTACAATACAGATTCGCGTATGCGTATATGTACACATTTATCAGTCAAACTCTCTAACGTCGCCGAGGGTTTCCTCAATTGCGGCAGCTCTTCATGCCCTTCTTCCTCGAAAGGGTAGAATGCACAATAACGAAGTTTATGATTTTAACGTTTATTAAAGAGGAAAAGGCAAGTCTCTTTATTAGGAATAGACTTAGTAAATCACTTCGTATACAGTGGCCTTCTTGTCGCCGGATCCGGTCACAATGTACTTATCGTCCGCGGAAATGTCACAGCTCAGCACCGACGACGACTCCTTGGACTGCAAAGAACGTAAAAAAAAAACATAAAAATTAATAATACAAATATGCCATTATTTTACAAGTTAATTCGCCGTTTGGAAAAAAAGAGAACTCTGTTAAAAATCTTTACTTTCAATCAAATGGAATCAATCAATAAAAAAAATTCAACAGATAGAAAAAGAATAAGGAACAAAAAAGTAGATTGAACGAAAAGAAAGTTATTTTATACTTCATATTATATTTTATTTACGCGTACAATAGTCTGCGTATCATATTTCAGGTTTTAGCGACTGTGAAAAGAGACGAGAATCGCGAGGTATCTTCGCCGAAAATGTAAATGTAAATTATCCTGTCGATAAATTAAAACAAGTCTGCACTCGAATACTTGCCTGAAATATTGAAGCACCGTAGGGCGTACGCCACGCGTTCAGCAGATTATCTTTGCCGGTCGAGACGAACCATTTGCCGCAGGAGGCGAAACGCAGCGAGAGCACGCAAGAGTCATGCAGATGCAGTTGATACTTGTCGGACTTGGTGGCGTGGAGTACCTCGACGTTTGAGTTCTCCATCCCGACGGCCAACCACTCACCGGTGGGACAGTAACCGAGGGAGAATATCTGCGAGGTGAAATCGTGTTGCTGCAACTGCCTCCCCTCACGAAGGTCCCAGGAGCGTACGGTATTGTCGAGACCACCGGTCCACAGTTTCGATCCGTCGGCGGAAATGTCGATGCAGGACGCACCGTCCGTGTGACCCTGGAACTGCCTGACCAACGTCTGATTCTGGAGATCCCACACGGCGATATTGCCGTCGCTGCAGCAGCTGAAGCAGACCTTTGAGTCTGGCGAGATCGCGAGGGCGTAACACGCGGGCGCCGACGAAGTCAACTCCGCTTTAATTCTAGGCGTGGGACTCGCTAGGTCCCAGATGCTCAGTTGGCTGGCTTCTCCGCCGACTATCAAGGTCCTTCCATCAGGCAAAAGTTTCACGGACCTAGAAGATCCAAGATGCCAATTTCGCCGAATGTCCGAACGTTCGCCATCTTTTCATCAATTAGCTTCAATTTTGATAAATATAATCTGTATAACAACTTCAAGGCTTGTTTTCCTTTAAACAAAATTACTTTTGAGTTGCTACCAAAAGAATCACACAACTCTGCTAGTTACCTATTTTATTAAATCAACTTGCGCACACGAGAGCATCCGAAAGGAAGCGAATGGAAAGCATTTTGGATCTGAGAATCACTCAGGGCACTCACCTAATGTAATTGTCACGTTGCAAACAGTCTAGCTGGGAAACTGGTTTCACGCTGGCGCTGCCGACACTTTGGCCAATGTCCCAGACCTTGACGCAACCTTTGCCGCCGGTGTAGACGTACTTGGTCGGATTCGAAATCGTAACGGCACAGACCACCTCGCCATGCGTCAGGGTATTAATCTGACGTGCGTGACGCGGGATACCCGGTCCTACCAAAGCGTCCGTGGGGAATGGTACGGGCTGTAGTTGCCCCTCGCCGTTCATATGGTAGGAATACGCTCTACAAAGTGCAAAATAAACCCAAATGTTTAACTTGAGAGGACGACTATCCTAAGACGACTCGGTGTAAATTGTAAATACGTACGGCTTGCCACCTGCGATGTTGTTCAGTCCGTTACTCGCGGGTATCCTCATGTGACCGTCGAAACCGATCTGCGAAAGAGATGGTCGCTTAGTATTGTGTCGCATAGAGATGACGAAAAGAAAATAAAGGTTTCGCGTTTATTTAACACAAAAAAAAAAAAATGCGAAATAAATGCTCAGGCCTTAGGAAAAACGGTTATTGTCGATCTGAATGCACGAGTTTGATACGAGATTGATTGCGCTTTAACCCTAGAGGACCTCTGCCAATTTGACCTTTCTGATCATTCGACATACATTCGATATACATTCCTGCTAAATTTAGATTTCATCACCTTCGATCTAAGTAGCTTTACAATATTCAACGATCGAAGGGACTAACGCCGTTTATAGAAGTCCTTCTATGGTTAAAGGAAATTATATGCGATTACGCGTCTCCGTAAAATCAGTTGGTACATTTTTGTTTTCTCAATAGCGTATATAAAACTATATATCAATTAATAAAAGCGTGGTAACGTAAGGACTAAGGTGTTACGGGGTCGTGAATCACCATGGAGGGCCGCGCGTATGGCAAGTTGCTGTATGGCGAGGGCGACTGCGGCGGCTCATTGCCGCGGGATGGCAAGCCCTGATAACCCTGCGGTGGCGTTTGCTGCGACGATGGCGGATGATAGACCCGCGCCAAGGACCCAGGGATGCCGCCCATAGTTGGCGTACAACTGCGCGAGCCCCTCGCCGCCGCCACAGGTGTACCCGGCTTGTCGACCTGGCGAACGCACGGTGTTTGCACCCACTTTTGCAGACGCTCACTGGGTCGCAATCGTACTGAGCTCTCGCCCGTGCCGATTGCGATTTTGGATGTCGCGATTTTGGATATTTCCCTTCGTTTCGTTTCGCATGCGGCGGCAGAGAGCCGCCAGCCTCGAGACGATCGATCGAATGAGTAAGAAAAAACAAAAAAAGTGCCGCAAAGATGTTACGATATATATTATTATAGGATCGTCAGACGCGCGAACTGCGCCGCGCGCAAAAGTTGGGCTGTACAGCGAATCCTTTGCGCTCGATTGAAGATGCTTTCACGATTCTCTCGACAATCGCACGGATAATGTATATGTAATTGGAAAATAAATAAGCGAGAGACAACAATTAGAAAGCAATTAAGTGACAAGAACGTCTGACGAGCCTAGATTGAGACCACGCAAATAATAGAGATCGACTTTCACGACTTCGCTCCACGAGAGGGTGATAATTTTCGGTATGTATGGGCGACAGAGTCACACGACTGGGCCGGGTCGCAGCGCCGAATAAGCTTACTCTCCGCGAGATCTTACATCTTTACTTTTCAGAGACGGTGTACTACGGGCGGAGGAGCTGCCGCTGCGCGACGGCGGCCTGTCCTTTACGGATGCCGAGCCCGCGCCGGATACCGGTCCGCCAACGTGGCCCGGTGCGCCCAGCTTCTCCAGGGTGCCGTTTTCACGTGGGTCCGAGTGCTCTCCGTTCGCGTGCGGCGACGACGCCTCCTTTCGCGATACGCAAATATCAGGATATCGTTAAGCGAACACACGCAATATCGTACTTAAGCGTAGCATGCGATAGCAGCACGAGTCTTTTAGATTCGGCAATGTTTCTTTAGCCGCGTAACTGTTTTCCTACTTTCTTGATATACATATATATATATATAAAGGTTCTTTACTTTCTAGGTACTAAAGGAAAACTGGAAGCTCGAAACAAAATTATTTCGCGTCATTTCTCTCGATAAGACGTTAGTTTCAATATATTAAGCAAGAGCAAAGTTTAAAACTTGCATGCAAAGTAATTATAATTGCGTGTGTACAGAGACAGAGGTTTAATCATATAAATAGATACATATTCATCAAGAAATTAATGGAAGCAGAGCTTTTTTAATGATAAACCCTTACCTCGTTCGCCACGTCGACGACCAGATCCTGGTCGCTCTTCTCAGCATCGCTCTCCTGAAAAGTTCGAAATGACATGTGAGACGATGATAACGAGACGCTCCACATGAGCAGTCGGGCAGTCTACCGAGTCGAGTACATCAACGAGCTTTTGATGCACCTCCCGTCCAAGTAGACGAGCAACTCGACCCATATTCTCGTGCGCGTCCTACTGCAGGCGGGCGGACGCACCCTCCGAGATGCATTATTAATCTCGGTGCCTCGCTCACGCGATGTTCCGATTGTGCTCGAACAATAAATTAACCGGCGCGAACGCCTGGAGGCAATAAGCTCTGGCGCACGATGTATCGACGTGAGCCCGTGAATACATATAATTCAACTCATAGTCAAGGCATTTACCATTAATTAAGTAGACGATTAAATATTAAAATATTTCTTTTTAATTTCGTTTATGCATTATATTTTTTGTTGGCGATAATTTTCGTGCACTGCACTCCGATTTGACAGGGTACAAATAATTATTAAGTAAAAGTTATCAGCAATTACCTACATATATTTCATCATTTGCGAAACAATTTGCGACTATCGTATACAATGTTTATCTTATATCAGGCTATATAGTCTGATATAATATAACAAGCCCGTTACCGGCCCCGCAATTTTACCCCCGTGTTACATGCGGCGTGGCACACGTATATCGCGTATACGGCTAATTTATGTGGCATTTATCTCATAACACTACTTATCGGTTATCTTTCACTCGGTGCAAGAGCGAAGCCCGCTTCTTGCTCCGCTCCCGCTCCGTTCTCTCAGAACGTGGGGCACATAACGAGCTCAAAGCAGGGCACGCGATAGTAGCATTGCTCGCCTAATGACGTAATATTATCGCGCAGCGTATAACGCCCCATCGATGCACATCGTGCATCTCATATGTTATACGTATGCGCGATGGTGCACACGCAAGATTGTGCGGGTGCGTCGCATACGGACGCACGAAACCACCTGTGCGCGTCGCGAATGTTTTAAGTAATTCACCCTGCTCTGGCGGGTATTTAAAAATTTCTCCCGTTAATTACCGTGCGGGCGCCTAACGTCATTTCATCCGATCTCTCAGAGCATGTATAAATTACATTCGACTGCTCCGCGGGAGAAAATTGTTTGCACGGTTTAAAAAAAATTGAAATAGTGAAATAGATTAATAGCTCGAAGCAATTAAAAGTAAGGTAAGACACTTACGAATATTTCCCATTTTCGTAGATATATATCGGTACTTGAATATATTTGCAGCGAGTACTAGTACATACATTTAGATGAAAGAAATAAAATGAAATAGACTTCTCTTAAATTTGGCCGAGTTAATCACTAAGTAGACTGAATTTCAAAATTATACCAACATGTTTTTATTTCTGTAGGATGATAATTTGTTATTTCGTTTTATTTGACGTACGAAAAAGAGAGAAGTCTTGCATTAAAGAGCAATATACAAGGGTCTTTGACTCGAGTCTTCAACGACCGACCGACCGATACACACACACACACACACGCGAAAGACACGAGAGCAGGCAACACCAAACAAAATAATCGGAAAGTACTTTTCGACAAAGATAGCCGGGCGGATTTCCGCAAAGAAGCGCGTTAAATGAGCCGCATGACATTAACCGGGCTACTACGAAATCGCAATCTGGCCAGATATCCTTGGCAGCTCGGGAGGGATGTTTCGTGCTGCTAGGGACACGCAATAAATTTGTGTACGGATGATGAGCTTGGGTAAATAGAGAAGGCAGTGTGGTGGTATTGATTTCAGTGGTATATTACTCGGAATGGCGAGAGCAAGGCGGAGAAAGGGGGTGCGAGGTGGCGTGCTGGGGTGGCGGCGGAGGAGCGCGGTTATGAGGGAGACCGAAGAGCGGAGGGTGACCAAGAGAATGGGAGAGAAGACCGAAGGAGACGACGAGGAAGAAGGTGGCCGATGGGTGGAGGCTGTCTTCCACCCCTTAACCCGCTCGTTCTAGCGTTAAATATGATACAAATGTTATCATCCCTTCTATTCCGTTCTCCTGTTTCCCACCCAGCGGCGGCGGCGGCGGTGGCGGCGGCACACGAACCACGAGCGACCATTCTGACCCCCTCGGGGTCCCTCCAATTCCTCCTCTCACCAGCCTCGTCCTTCGCTTCTGTACCATTGCCACCCTCATACCATCCCTTCCTTCTCTATCACTCCCCCCCCCCCCTCTCTCTCTCTCTCTCTCTCTCTCTTTCGTGCGCGCGCGCGATGCTACTTCCTCGCCGACCTCTTCCCTCGTTTAACCCCGGGATAGCGCGGGGATGACGGTATTAAGGGCAGCTCTATTATTCGACCACCCAACCACTCGACTCTTCGCCTCGAGAATTCTCGAATCCTTTTTTTTTTCTTTCTCATCCTCCTTCTTCTCCACTTCGGCTCGTTCCTTCCTCCGCGACCCTTCGTCTCACTCTTCGCGCATCTACCCTGGGTACTCTTCTGTTACGGCCCCTCCGCTTCGAATCCCTTCCCCTTCCGTTACCGAGGTTCTGTACCCTCGTTCCGCCCCAGCCACCTTCTATCGAGGTCCTCTGTAAACAAACGCACGAGAGCGAAAGAAGAATCGAAGGCTTTCCGTGTTCCCTCGACCCGTCCCGTCTCTACTACTACTACTTCTTCTTCTTCCTCTTGCTAGTCTCGTCTCCCGCTACGTTGCTGACTTTCGCAAAGTTAAGCGAGTGGCTACGATGGGAAAAGCGGCGTGTCCACTCTCGGATAGGAATGGGATTATCCGACCATACGAGCGCTCGACTATTGCGTCGCATACGAAATCCGTCGAGCGTTCGCCGATTGCAAATATGCAGGGATATCATTTGCACATTGACATTTAATTCTCTCGCTGCAAAACCTAAACTCTCGTGTATGATCCTTATGCAAATTCAACTACTTTGTGCAATTTGTAAAACTCAAAGTTTGTAATCTATAACATGAGGTAGTAACGCGCAACAACAGAAAATATGTGAATATTCTCATTAATAACTTGAAAATCAATTTCTCCGAAATATCTCTCTCAAATAAAGAAAGAAGAAACGTTAAGATTTTTAATAGATTGAAAACAATTAGTGGGCACTATGCGCTTTTTAATATTCATTCAAAACTTATGATCAACTTGATGATACGTGATAGAGTATTCAGTATATTCAGTTTATAAGGCGACGACACGTTAATAAGTATTGTCCCATACTTTTACGAGATAACCGCTTTTATGTTTCGAAACGAGAACGCAGTGGAAATGTATTAAAACGATTATGTGTCGCGCACGCTGGATATACATGGAGCAACAAAAGACAGGGCAGAGAGAGAGAGAGAGAGAGAGAGAGAAGGAGAGAAAGAGAAAGAGATTGCGAGAGTGAACACGCTCAATAGCAAAAATGGTCCGTCACCCATCGTCGAGGATAACGCAGGTCAGAGGCGCTTGCTATAAAGCGGAAAGAAAGTAATAAAGATAATAGTAATAAATTTTTTTGTACTTTAGGAGCATAGAAATTTGCTAAAAATATCAAAACTCGAATATATGAACATCAAGATTGACGCGAGAAACGCATCAATGTGAAAATCACCTTGATCACGTTGGCGCTGTAAAGCGAAATATAAAGAAAACGCACGCGCGATTACCGATAATGACGAGGAAACTGACTTCGGAACTGGCTTAAAACTAACATCGAACTCTGGCAAGTACGTCTCTTCGGTGCAATAGTAATCTTGGCTTCGGACTTTAGAACTCAGAATCCGTTTCACAGACAGTCCGCTTCAGAACCCACGCTTTGCTGAATGCGCTCCTTAATGCGTCCTTAATGCGGGGTTTGTACGCGCGTCGCGGAAATTGACGCGTTTCGAGACTGCGACCTGGAGGTGATATTTCTCTTGTTTTCCCTCTTTTTTTCTCTCTTCGCGCGGCGACGAGCGGCAAAAATGTATTAAAGCGTTTTTCCAGCGCAGAAAGGCGCGAGAGGAAGGGTCATCGAAGGAGTGGAAGGAAAAGAAACGAAGACGCAGACAAGGGTGAAGAAACGGAAGAAAAGGGTAGCAGTCGTTGACGAAGAACGGGGATAGAGGGGGATTTAGCTCTGGGAAAAATGGTCGTAGGGCGGAGGAGAAAATAAAGGGGAAACGGTTCGTATGAAAATGTAATTAGGGGAAGCGTGGAAAAGCTCAGCTCATTGCGGCCTCCACCCTTTTATTCCGCCACCTTTTCTCACTTCTTCCGCTCTCTCTTTCTCATTTTCTCTTTTGCGAGCGTTTTCGTCTTTTATTTTTCTCCAACTCCTCTTCCACTTTCGCGCGATTCCTCGTTGCCGCCAATTATGATTCATTAAACGCAGCACGCGCATCAATGGCAAAATTTATCAATTCGCAATAAAGTACTCAGGATACAACTAACGCGATCATACATATGTATTTCCCGTCGATGCAAATTTTGCGTTAATTTTTTGTCGAAAGTAACTCTTATGTTTATTATGATCTTTCATCAATTACCATTGAATAGATAAGTAATATAGATTAATTAAAGTCAGACATTAATATCAAATCACAGAAAGATCAAGATATCTTATCACGGCATGAACTTAAAAAATTTCTTATGTACATAATTTTTTCTTCATATTATAGAAATCACACACACACACACACACACACACACACACACACACACACACACACACACACACACACGCACGCACGCACGCACGCACGCACGCACACAATTAACAGAAACATAGAATAAAATGTAAAAAAGTTTCTTTTATATTTCGAAAAAATACATATCTTAGTTAAATAATTAATATTGTGTATAATTACTAATTTAATTTTATTCTAAATGACTGTGTTGAAAGTCCGAAAGTAACGGCGCGCAATTCGAATGAAGGAAATGTATAAATCACTCAAGAAAGACTAAAATCCGCTTTAACCATTTATTCGCCCACCTCTACTTGAATTGTATTATAAAATAAAGTATTACATGATAAATAAATACTTGTATTCTTAAAGTATTCATCACAAGAACACAGTGTAACAAAACAATTTAATTTCCTATTAAGTACTTTTAAGTGCTTTTATTTCTGAAAATAAGGAATACAAGATTGGTACCACTGTTCCAAGGCTCAGATATCGTTACCGGCAGCGAGCGTTCGATTACAGAATTTCGAGACGTTGGCGTCGCGACACGTCTCCCGACGTCTCGCCGCCGGCATTCGATGTCTATCGTCGCATCGCGACATTTTACGTCCCTCAAAGATCGTTCGACGGTAACGTTTGCCATCTCTGGCTCGTCAGTTTTGCGGTTAGATGCATACGTCTCTCTTCTCGTTTCCAGCCAACTTTCTCTCTCTCTTTTAACCATAGTTTGCACTTTCCATCGGTGATCCTTTATAGCCCGTAAATGTTTTTCGGCATCGCCGCTGTGTGAGAAAATTAAATTCGAAAGTGGCCAATAGCCTCGCGCCGCGAGAGTAAAGGGTAGTAAGGGAGAGAAGGGGGAGACACGCGGCAGCAGAAAGAGAAATAAAAAGGGGAAACAAGCGAGGGGGAAAAAAGAGAGAGAAACTGAGTTCGAAAGAGGGTAGAGAAGGTAGGGAGGACCTTCTGCTCGGCGAGAGGATTTCAACAGGCTCGTGCATGTCGTTTTTCCACGGTGTGGAAATTTACGGGCTCCTTAAGCTCCTTCCGCGCCGAAAGCACATTTGCTTCTGACATCCACAACAGACCCCCCGCTCTTGCCACCGCCCCCCTCGCCTATCACCGGATTTCGCGCGCATGTATGGGGCGTTGGCGTTTTACTAAAAGCGCCGTGTCTTGCGATGAGAGTCGTTTCTCCGACATGACGCGCAGTCGACAAGTATTGCACGCGCGCACTGTGTTATCTCGTAATTTTTTATATTTCTATTGCTTTTTAATCATTATAATTTTTCCATGGGCGTACACGGAAGGGGGGTTAATCCTCCCCCCGAAATTTATTATTCATTATTCTTTTTTTTTCTTCAATTATAGAATACGATTCTTACAACTATGAATAAAATTTTTCGTATTACGTAAAATAATATTCTCCTTATTAATCCAAAAAAGCAATTATGCATTAACACAAAAAATTGCTGCTCTATATATGTATTAACAGAATTCATACCCCCTCCCCGAAAAAAAAATCCTAAGTACGCCCATGAGATTTTTTCTAATTTACTTACATTAATATCTTAATTTTACTAAATAAAAATAATGTATAATAAAAGAATACGCCCGCAATTTCTTATCCAAGAATTTGTGAAGACAAAAAGGATAATATATATCTTTTTTATGTATAAAATTTCCTTTCATCCACTTTCAGGTCACACGGTGTGATACCAGTCACTCTCGTTCCAAGACACCGATGCATTTCCGATAATTACTTGACGTATGGCGCGTGAATGGGGCGGTTCTCCCTCGTCATTCGATAAAAGCGAATTACAGTCGGCCCGTACAGCAAAGGGTGATGGCACCGTATCCGAATGTACTCGCGGTCGCAACCACCAACAACGAATATTTGCGCCTTCGTCTGCACAAGCCGAGTAGTAATCGCGTCGTTATAAATCCACTTGTTGTTATGCCAAGCAGCGCGAATGCGGCGCCAGGCGCGCGATATTAAACCTCCTATTAAACGTTCAATCAGCGCGTCCTTATTGCCTCGCTTTGAACAGTATTCATAATTACCTCCGGCGAGCGAGAGACGACGAGATGAGGAGGGGAAGAAGAAAGTGGAGGAGAGTGCCAATGATAACTCGATCCTCGTCGTCAAACGATTATACTACAAAGAGTCACAGCGGCGATGACGACGACAACGACAATGTCATTCCCTTCTCGTACCCTTAGTGAGCTACCCTCAGCAAAGGGCCCGGCCCGAGGGCGGTCCGAGTGTGTCCCGAGTGTTATAAAGAGCGAAAGAAGCATTCTCGAAAGGTGCGAAACGTGCACGCGTACATACGTACGTACGTACGTACGCACGCACGCACGCACGCACGCACGCACGCACGCACGCACGCACGCACGCACGCACGCACACACACACACACACACACACACACACACACACACACACAGAGAGAGAGAGAGAGAGGGGGGGGGTCAGAGTGCGACGAGGTGAGAGAGCAAGTCGGAAAAAGGGACGCGCTCGCTCTCTCGATGCGAAAAGAGGAGGAGGAGGAGGAGAAGGAGGAGGGGGAGGAAGTGAACCGGCAGGAGGCGTTAGCTCGAAATACGCGGACCCGTCATACAATAAATACGATATTTGCACTCCCGCTCCATCCTCTCCCACCTTCTCTCCTCAGCTCAACCCCAACCATCTATCCATCCATCTCGTGGTGCAACGGTGACGAAGAAGAGAAAGACAGAGAGAGAGAGAGAGAGAGAGAGAGAGAGAGAGAGAGAGAGAGAGAGAGAAAGGGGAAGTACACCCCTCTCTCTATCTCTCTCTCTCGGTGCATAGCCAGGATTCGGATGCGTACGTAGGGCACGGGTGATGGAAAGAGGGATGGGAAATGAGAGACGAGGGTGAGTAGGTCGTGAGAGGAGCGGGAGAGAAGGTGCTCGGAGATGGGTGGTGAAAGCGTTGGTCGGTCGCGGCGAAGGGATGCGAAGCTCTGGCGCGAAGCGAAAACGGCGTGGCAGTGTTGTGCGTGGTGTGGTGTGGCATGGCGCGGTGTGCTGCTGTCGGTGGGCGGGCGGGAGGGTTGGCGATGGTATAGATTTTTATGTCTGCGAGAAATACAAAATGATGGATATAAACCTCCTCGCCACGTCGCCGTGTTCCCTTCCTCTCACTCTTTCTCTCTTGTACTATCTATCTGTCTCCTATCTTTCTTTTTCTCACTCACTCACTCACTCACTCACTCATTCACTCTCTCTCTCTCTCTCTCTCTCTCTCTCTCTCTCTCTCTCTCTCTCTCTCTCCCTCTCACACTCTCTCCTCTCTCATCCTTCGCCCGTTCTCCACACACTCGCCGAGGGTAGTACACGAAGTAGTAACACTCGTGTACACAACCGCGCGCGACCATACGCGTCCGTGCGCGAGATACACACGTACACGCGCGTTTCACACGAACGACGCGAGCCGACCGTACAACCTCACCTCGCTTACAGGGAGGAGGAGGAGGAGGAGGTGGAGGAGGTGGAGGAGAAAGAGGGTGAGGGTGAGGTTGGTGGATGGAGGTCTCTTTCCGCCCGGCGCTCACGTTTCCCCACACCCCCGCGCGGTCACCCCTAGCCCCCAAGAGCAGCCGCGAACCTAACCCAGCTCCCCCCGTTTCGCCACCCTTTCTCCTCCCGCGCCACCACCAACCCCTTCGGCTGTACATCGAGCGGCCCCTGCGCCCCGATCCCCTGCGGAAGCTCAGAGCGAATGTTTTGTCATCATACCACCCTGCACACCGCCCCCAACTCCCCGAGCAACCGCCCTGGCCTCCTAGCACCCTCTTCCTCCCCTCTCGCCGCCTCTCTGCCCCAAGGCGCCGCGGCAGATACACTCGCAACCACGTACACACCTCGAATTTCCGCTTTAGGTATCCCAAGTGCTTCTTGTGCACGTGTACGTACGCGTTTCATCGTTGACGTCAAGGGGGCCTCGTTTCAACGCGTGCAGTACATGCGTGCAAATGTGCACGATACAGAAAGGCGTCAAAGCGCACTGGTGCGTACACGAAAGCGCACGTTTGCAAGCGCGTGTCGATTCATAGGCATTTTTCTTTGATTTAAGCCTCACTTTTTCCGGCCCCCCCGTTGTTACAGCCATCACAATTCGCCAATTGATATTGTAAATTGTGAGCGCAAAAATACAACGTTAACAATTTTCAATTGTAAATTAGATTGATACTTGCGCTATTTGCGTCATGCGTCGTTTATCTGTCGCGCATCGCGATTCGTACGATAGATTATTAATGTACGTGTCATTCTACTTTAGAATAACACACATTAATTTTTAAGTTTAGAAATAAATACCGTTATCAAAATAAAATCTTTTAATGTCGATCTAAAAACAATTAAACGATAAAGAAGATAATATTGTAAATGTGTTAATAATTGAATAATTTTAATGCCACACAATTTTGTCAAATTATATTTCTCGTATAATAAACAAAATTAATAAAAAATGTATATCACACGACATAAATAAATGTATTATCAAGAGAAAATTTATTATTAGTATTATTTTACGTCTCAACATGCGCATTACAATGCAGAGTTTATAAAAGCTCCGCAAGAGCTTTCGTGTTGACCGTCTTTCTCTTCGACGCCGAAGAGAACGACGACTGCGCTTCTTTTCCCGACGCATCTCTCTTACCTCACTACGGGAGAAAGAAAAATATCAACGAGATACGAACGAAACACGACCGTCGGAAATCTTACTCTACTATTTTTTATACGTTCCAACTGATCGATTAATTAATCCGTTAACTTAGGCTAACGCGTTGATCGGCTTCACGTCGCGCTTTCGGTGGGACTTATTCATTTTTTTAAATTATATTAATTAAATACTTGTGAAAAGTCTTTAATCTTATTTTTCTATCAATTCCAAGCACTATTAATTTTTCTAAAAATTTCGCTTAAGAGAAGATCGATTTTGAATGTCTGTAAATTACATCAATCAAATTTTATTTGTATATTTATCTAATTTGCTTCAATATTGCAGGCGATAAACTTAATGAAACGTTATCGATTAGAACCAAAACGGGATAAGGCACCCGCGAAGGGTGCTTTTCAGTGTTGAAACATCGCGCGTCTTAAAATAGAGAAGCTTCGAAATTCGTAGTTACGCCATTGGGTTAGCCGCTACAACTGAGATCGTCGAGATCTTTATATTCCTAGCGAGGAGAACTAGTGGAAGCGGCACCAAGGGATGCAGCGGAGGTGGTGGGCCAGGAAAGAGGAGGAAAGAGGAGGAGGAAAAGGAGGAAGAGATGAGAGGAGAAGCGGAGAATAAGGAAGAGACAGACCTCACTCACGGGGGCGAATGAGACAAAGAGAGACATCCCGGTATCCCGCTTCGGTAAGAGAAAGACAGACGTCCACCGACGTCTCTCACAAGCGATTGTGAGAGGTCGACAGAGCGTTTTGTAACAAGAACCCGACCGTCGGAGATATCGACTGTTCCGAGCGCTCGTGTCTGAAAAAGTAATAAGGCGCAAAGAAGGATATAAAATTTGTTACGCCGACTCGAATTGATGAACCCGGCTCGGACTCCCTGGCGAGAATCCCTTGAGACCAGGAGCCCATCTTTTTGTAATCGATAACCAAGTTATTTACCACTTAGTGAACGACGATCAGGAGATTGACAGCAAGAAGTGACGAATCTCGATCTTACTTTCTGACTTTAGAGACATTGAAATTCAAATCGAATAAAAGACTAAAATTTCTTCTGCGAAAACTTAATTTTGTTTGTCTTACCAAAATATGACAAAATTCATTACAAAGTAAGTTGTTAAAAAATATCTTGAATAAAAAAAATTTCTCAATGTGTTGTAAAAACTGACTTTGATTTAAGTACCGAAGAATTTTAAGTAGTCAGTAAGAAATTATCGAATGCAAAGAATAATCCGCGAACGTGTGCGGTGCGAATCGGAAATAGCGCGAAAGGATGATGAATGAGGGAGTCTCATGGACGCGCGGGGTTCTCATTAGTACCACTACGCGCAACTAGTTAAAAGTCCGGTGGCGTGGCCGAGTGCGAACCATAATCGACCAAGAAGTGCGCAGCTGACATCGCGTAATACCGCCAGTGAACGTATTATTGTTATCTAATCGACACTGTTAATACGCGAAGGTGGATCGATAGTCGCAATTCAAAACGACGCCCGCGGTCTACGGAAAACTACGATCTTACATTCGCCAGCTGCAAAATCAATTTGATTGTCTGAAGCAACAAAGTACCAAGCTTCGATATCCGTTAATATTGTCAAGTCTTGTGTCGCGAGTCATGTACGCTCGGTTAAGGTGTCATAAAAATATTCTTCGACATAATTCTTCAAAATAAAAACGTCGGAAAAAAGATTCAGTAGATTTTCACAACTGCAGAAAACGTTTACGTAAATTTCTAAGATACAACATGACAAATGAGAATGAAGATACAGAGACGTGACGTAAAGCGAGAGGTATTAGAGAATTTCTTTCCTTATAGTATTTTCAAGTCACAAATTACAATTAGCGGAAAGATTAAAGAAAAATATATTTGTTTCGTGAAAGTTATTGCGCGCGAGATCAAGGGATATACGTAGTTTCATTGTTCGCGTTCGACAAAGACAGTTGTGGAACGACGACAAATCACACCGAGGATCTTTTCAATTTCCAGCAGAAGGCGCAGCCCTCTCGGCGAGTTGACAGGTGGAACAGGTGAAGGGCGGAGCGTCGGCGCGCGGGGGTCGGATTGCACCGGGGAAAAACCGTGCTCGCGAAGTAATCGAAAAATACAGGAGCGGATCCATCAGGAAGTCCCGAGTTTTTTTTTATTTTTTTTTTTTTTTAATATTATATCGGCGTTGCTGTGTTCGCGTGAAGCGAAAACGAGTGGGTTATATTATATACGTATACAGTCGCGATAGAGGGAGATGGATAGAGCAAAAGGAAAAAAAGATTGGGAGAGGGGAAAAAGAGACAGAGCGAAAAAAAGAATGGTGATACGTATAAGAGCGAGGAGGATGAACGGGGGAGGAGGAATGTGGGGGAGGGATGCAAATACAAAAACGAAAGAGAAAACAAAGCTGCGCTACAGAAGAAGAAGAGAGAGACAGAGTATACGGGAACAACGTACCGACTGACCAACGAGGTTGGACAGTGACGAGCGGGTAGGTAGGACCCACAAAATAAACTGAAACCAACCCCCTCTTGCCCCTCATGCTCTCATTCTAGCCGCGTCACCTCCGCCTCCGTGCCGCCTCACCTCTGCCGCCTCCACCTATTCTCCCGCGATATATCCCCCTCGCACCGACGACCCAACCCCCGCTCACTTCGTCGACCACCTCCGCGGGCGCCTCTCTACCTCGGCCAAATAAATTACACCGCCTCGTGACGCGAAAAAATCCAACGAGTTGCCAGAGAGTGAGTGAGTGGACGAGGCAAGAGAAGGAAGACGAGATGGAAGGAGGAGGCGCGCGGTGCCGGGACGAAGGGGGTGGCTGACGGGTTGCGCGACGTGCAGGAGAGAGTGAGATGGAAGAGGGCACATCCGAGAAAGAGAACGCTCTTTCGCGTTCGTGTGTGGGGGGCGGGGGGAGGTGCAGAGAGAGGGTGGATAAAGGCCAGCACGCGGGGCGGAAATAAAGAGAGAACGAAAAAAGTGGAAGAGGTTGGAGGTGGAGGTTGGGTACCGTGGTCCGCTTTAATTGGTTCGACGTGGTCAGATGAAAAATTCAACCACCAGCCCATCCCAACTCTTCCTCCACCTCCTATGCTTTCCGCTGTCTTTCTCTCTTTCTCACTATCCCATGTATCGCTCGCTCGCTCGCCCTCTCTCTCTCTCTCTCTCTCTCTCTCCCTCCCTCCCTCCCTCCCTCCCTCCCCCCTGACGCCTCAATTCCCACCAGACGAATCTACCGCACATCTACGTGCGTCCCGATGTCTGCAAGTTTCTACGGATCAGGGCGAGGAGACAAAGTTAAACCGGCCGGCCTCAACCGCGCCGCGCCGTCTTCGTAAACACCCGGCATCGATTCCGCCTCGAACCGCCTTCAACTACACCCATTCATTAGCGCATTTAATGCCACGAGAATTTCGATTAAACCCGATGAAATCTGTCAACATTTGACATTCAGTGTTACGGTAAACAAATGGAATTTCTTTCGAACCAACTAAAAATGATAACATTCGGATAACTTTGATTTTTGTTACAAATAACAAGCGCGTTTCTCCCGAAAGAAGGTCCTGAATTATATTCAGTATTGTAGGGTCGAACAAATTTTAACTGTACGTTTAATTAGATTTTTCTACCACCGAGTTAAAGTTACTTTTCATCATGTAGAAATACGTATTTCTTTCGCGCCGTTGCAAAAATTTCACCATTTAACACGTTTGAGATTTTCCGTCTTCAATTTCATTTCGACCGCTATGAAAAATGCACTTTGCCATCCGACACGCTTTTGAAACGTTATTTCACAACGAGCACTATGCTCTGTCGCATTACCGAGACCGCCGCGGGCGCGTGAGGCAGATCCCCAGGATTTTATCGGGAATCTTTTTTGCCTCTCCTCCGTTCGTAACGTAGTAACACCAGTGACAATGGTCGAGATGACGATTACGAGAAAATGAGGTCATAGTCAGACATCCAGACACAATCCCTTCATTTACACGATAGGAGTAATCATGCCAAATAAAGCAGCAATCGAAAATTGGATCACTATCCTCGAAATATTGTCACACAAATATATATATATATCAGATCGATTTTTTTCAGCCATATAACTTGAGAAATTAAGAGTCGTAATAATTATAATGAGTATTCGATGTGCAAGGCTGTGCTTTCGATCTGATTTGTACAAGACGAAATAAACCCCTTTCCCACAATATACCGATTTCATGTGGGGAAACAGGCAGCAGCTTTCGTCGCAACGGAAACAGGGCATACGGTTGCTCCTTTGATTAATGCTTCCTCGGGGATGAAGCGAAGGGGTTAGGGAGATAGCGGTAGTGGTGTGCTGAGCTACGACTAATCCTCTCTCGGCGTGTAGGTACGAAGCTCGACAGCAGTCCTAAGAACCTGAACGTGGACACGAGCGAAAACTCATTTCCGGATTCGCTCCCTTCTCTCTCCCACCTCTTCCTCTCTTTTCGTCTTCGTCGTTCTCGTGAATTACATACGATCGGATGCGATATCGCGCTCGTGTTCTTGATCAAGTCTTTCTGCACTCGAGACACGTGTCCACGTGGCAGACTTCTCAATAAGTACACAAAAAGTGAGTATTTTAAACGCTATCATTCTTATCAATTAATGTAAAAAAATAATTTATTGAGTAAACGAAACTAGATTAATTATCGAAAAAAATGGCAAAAAAATAAAAAATAGCACTTCCACAAAAAAAATTTATTTTAGTAAAGGAAATGATATTATGGCCTCCATAAAGAGATTAACGGTACAACTGTAATTAACTTATCGAATAACTATTTTTATGTTAAAACTTTAGGGAAAAAAAGACAAAAAAATTTTCCTTTTCTAGTTTTGTTATCTACCTATTTCTCCAAAATCTCTTGTTCTGATCTCTTGTTTCTCCACTCGTCTTTCTCTTTCCTCAATTCTGCCGATCTTTTGTTTATTTCTTTCTCCTTCATTTGTTCACTCCACATTCCTCTATTTGCCCCCATATTTCTCCATCTCAATCGGAGCCACTCATAAAATGTTAATAACAATTTAATGTTAATTTTATGGCTGCTGACTGATGAAAATTCGGCTGATGATTGAATCTAGTGTCTCAACTTGAAATAAACTCTCCGAAATTCTTGGAGCCGAAGGGATTGCCTGTGTAAACAACTCATCGTTAGTACATCTAGAAAGAAGAAAGGACAATGCAAAAGCGATTGAAAAGGACCGCATAGAAAGATGGGAATAAGACGCTAGATTATCTACGATTCCTTGATTTTCACGAAGTTTCAATAACTCGGCGGTGACAATTGACCGTGACAACTACACGGTTGTGCCGAAAAGTAATTTTAACAATTCGGGTGATCTGAAATCATCAGAACGCGGACAAGAAATATATTACCCGATAAATGAAAAGCCAATAAATAAAATCTGTCATATTCCTGATTCGAATTGTATCCATAATTTCTTTTTATTTGAATTCAACATTGTAGTTAAAGATGAAGAAAATAAAATTTATAATAATAAAATTTATTATATACATATTATAATCGAATTTATTTCGTAGATTATTTTCTTCTTCCACCCGCCATGTAGAAAGTGAAGTCATGCGATGCGAGAGCAATAATTTCATAAGAAATCAAGCATCATTAAATCATTCAATTAGTTTTTTCCTCTGTCATTTTTTCCTATCATCAATCCTGAAGAAGGTATAATCCCGTTCGGATTGCGCGATTCATCCTGTATAATAAATAGCCATCACGTTTCGCCACGATTTTATAACGTCCTTTAAATAAATAATTAATGCAAATCAACGAATATGGCCATACAAGAAAAAAAAGACGGCGAAAATCGGTATAGCGACCTGATGAATTCGCGTAGAATACGTTCTAATCGGTACAAGAAAAAAGACGCAAGAGAAGAAAAGAACAGAACCGGAAGAGGGAAAACAAGATAAAGAGAGATGAAGGGAGGGTAAGTAAGGCGCCTGAAGAAAGTAAAGGAGCAGCTGAGAAAAATAATCCAATTTAGTTGGTGCGCGCACGGCGACCCGGGTAACTCTTCGCCTGTTTTCACGGTTTTTAATTATACACCCGCCTCCTCCCCCCCCCCCCCCCGCTCTGCCCACTCGTCCTCTCCCGTTTGTGTCTCTCGCGAGAAACTCGCGCGTTCTTTGTCGTCGTGATTTAGTACAGAGAAACACACTTCCATGGAACTTCGTTTTGGATAGACGTTAAACAAAATAGACGATCGTCCGACTTAACAGACGGAAGGAGACTCGCAGGTTATACGGTTCTTGACCGTCAGGAAACCAAAGTCCTTTTTTCCGCCTCTGCGGCGAACGAGAGTAATCTGATTTCGATGGGAAACTTCCGCGACGCATGATTGCATTTGGGATGCCCATTCCTGCCGAAGAGAGGCCGACACAGACGACACGCGAGACTATCGAGAATACACCTTCCATCCTCCCTTCTTTCTCTCCCTCTTTTTTTATGGCGAATTCGACGGTTAAGTGGAAGTTAGCATCGGCGCTCTTCTATCCTTTATCACGTGGCTCGAACTCGGTTCTAACTCGATCCTTTT
Source organism: Monomorium pharaonis (assembly GCF_013373865.1). Classification (NCBI taxonomy): domain Eukaryota; kingdom Metazoa; phylum Arthropoda; class Insecta; order Hymenoptera; family Formicidae; genus Monomorium; species Monomorium pharaonis. The sequence continues at coordinate 6,578,134 of NC_050477.1, forward strand.
ATTACTCTTACGTTTACTTTTCAGCGATATAACGCAAGCGAGCGCATCTCTTTACTCTACCACCCTTTGCTCCGATCGCCGAGAGTGTCGGTCGTTTTATCGGCTTTCAACGTCGCTGCAATTAGCATTTTAATTCTCAGCTAAACGCGCCCTCCGTTGTAACTTTTTCGACGCCGACTTTCCGTAGTTAAGTGTGCACTGACCAACGAGCAATATTCAATGCAACAACACGCATCCGCGTTACCGATGCGTTGATTCTCCTCTTTTCTCCCTGTTTCTGCGAAACGTGGAAGAATCTCAAACGAAAGAAAACGTCACGATTTTTGTGAAATTACAAAGAGTTTGCGCTTTCAACATTTATGCTTTTGCATCTCATCTCTGAACAAAAATCCGAATTTCTAATATCTATAGAGTCTATCTGTTATACAATAGTTGTGTGTGTGTGTGTGTGTGTGTGTGTGTGAGAGAGAGAGAGAGAGAGAGAGAGAGAGAGAGAGAGAGAGAGAGAGAGAGCGGATGGTGTAATGGTACTCACGTGTCCTAACTTCTCCTCCTTCCGCCTCTTGGAGTCGCTCTCGAGGTCGGGCGTGCGGCTGCGAAATTTCTCAGGTGGAGAGACCGAGCGATGGCCGAGCCTCTCGTCCGGCAGGGCGATCGGCTTACGATCCTCGGGCGTCTCCGCGGCCGCACGATGCTGCTGTAGATCGGCGGGTTTCAGGAGCGCTTGCGCCTGTGCCTGGACCGCAGCCGCGGTCGCGGGATGCGGCGGCGGCGCCAAGTGCGGCGGCACACCCGCGGCTGCGGCCGCCGCGGCCGCACCTGCGAAGCCCAGCAGACCACCCGGTGGAAGACCGCCGACCACCGCACCGTGGGGCAGTTGCTGCGCATGGATCTGTTGCTGCGACACGTCAAGATGAAAAAAGCATTTCTATTACTTTCATCCCCTTTCATCACCCTTTTGCCTCTCTTGCTTTCTTTAGCCAATGCGTTTTACGACATTTCATTTTTCTTTTTATTAGTACACGTCGATTAATCATACCATATCATATCAGATCAGATCATCGGATCAGATTGACGCTATAACATTAATCGATAACAGCCAATATTTCCGACAAGAAAATGGATACTGTCGTTAAATTAAAACGAGTATTAAATTTAAACATTTTGTTTCTTTCTTTTTACTATCACACAACGTACAATTTTTCCAGCTAGTTTCTTGTAAAATTAATCGTTTAATTTGTGCGGCGATCAATGTATTGTTTTCCTTGTTCTTATCAACGCGTATCTATATACCCCTAAGGGATAAATTTTACACGAGAGGATTTCACAAACCCAGCAAATAAAATAGAAATTTCGTAAATTTAAATGTCATGTCTTATGCATCAAACGTAATGTAAAGTACTTACCAATAGCTGCTGAAGACCTTGCTGCTGTTGCTGCTGCAAGAATTAGGAAAAGTCGCACTCAAATAACACAGTTACTCAATTATAAAATTAAGTTCAGCAGTGCAGTATGTAAACTATTGGTATTTTTTAATTCCGGAGAATTTTTTTTCTGGATCCATTTCTTACGATCCATCTCATTAAAGTTGATGACTTAGAAAGTTAATGGTGAACGGCTACTTACCCCGATAATGGCGTTCAGTTCAGACATGGTGACTTGCTTCGCCCTCTCCACAGCGCTGGCCACCTGCTGCTGATGCTGCAATGCCATGCTATCATTATCGCGTCGTCGTCACACTCGATTGTGAGACCGCACGGCACGCGTGCCAAACAGAAAGTCAAAGACTCACCTCTTGCGCCAGGAACGGAAGCACTTGCCCGATTATCGCGTTCAGTCTCTTGGCGATTTCCGTCTGCGAACACACAAATGATCACGAATCATATATGTCTTTTCAAATATTATACGATAGAGATTTATCTTACCGGTCACTACCTGCATGGGAAATAACGCGAACAAATAATAATCAACTTTCAGGAAATAAAAAGCACTTTAATTCTCTATGCTTGCTTTCAAAGAGAGTAATGTTAGAGACGCGCGCGCCGCGTAAATGCGCGTATCTATAAAACATTCCATCAGCCATCTCCATTTCCCAAAATTACAGAACGGCACATGTCGTTTTCAAAATGACCGATCTCCATTTGTAAAATTGCACAGGCAACACCGGAAATTCACACGCGAAATTTAATGTCGCGTGCACAGGTTTAACGACACGCAGTTATGCTTTGAATAATTCGAGGCTTAATTGAGAAATCGAGGACGATTGTATCAGCGGAAGGGGATGGGGTAATATACGAATTGTGTCTATATAACGCATAGAACACGCGCGTGTCGCAACGCGCGAGACTACATCGTGGTAATCACGTATCGCATGACGACGAACATACGAGTGCTCGACGAACATACCAGCGTCGGTCGCTCGGTTCACTCTCGTGAAGCACAGCTACCGGTGAGTGACTACTCATTAATGTGCGTCGATCGAATCGGATCACGATTAAGCTCACACGTGACTTTCATATAACCGCAATGCACGAGAAACAAATATTTATACATACTATTTATTTTCCGACTGTAGGACGGACGACAATTTCAAACAAATTTGCTCCTTTCAAATGAATAATTTGGAACAAATTTAATAATCACAAAATTACTATGTAATTACATTTTTTGTATCGTCTGAATCGTTATTTCAATGTACAATGTCAACGATTCGGGATGATAAATTGGCGAGGGTAACATCGTATATAATTATTAAAGTGGGCTTACGTTGACAGAAACGCCGCGCCGCGTCGATATCGCTTCGGCGGGCGATATTTTCACGTCAAAGGAGCCGACCGCGTAGATCTAAAAAGTTGAGAGACCGAAAAAAATGTCATCGCCCCCACGGGAAACAGAAAGATGGAAAACTGCCGCGTCCACGTCAGTTCGATTTCGCCGTGTTCGACAGTAGGCGGCAAAGGGGGCGGGAGGGAGTGAACTGGGATGGTTAGGTGGGTATAGAAGAAGGGCGGGCGACGAAAAAAGGTTCGACGAAAAAATGGACAGAGGATGTGAGAGGGATAGTGTCGGGGATTGCGGGGAGGCGGTCGGAGGCGGCGGTCGGGAGTCGGGAGACGAGGAGAATTTGCAGGACGCGGGCGACGCGGAGCGAGTGTTGTCCGGCACGAAAAAATGGTTATTCCTTCTCGAATGTGCCCAATGCACATGCACGTTTTCCCGCAAAACGGATGGCCGAGGTGCGGGTTGGAGGTAGGGTGAGGGGAGGTAGGGTGGCAGCAGGGAGAACCAAGTGAGTTGACGGGGGGGTGGGACGAGGAAGGGGATGGAGATGACCGAACGAGGAGGAGGACGTGGTGGATGTGGAGGTAGATCAGGAGGAGGTGGAGGTGGAGGAGGAGGTAACATTGAGATTAGCAACGGGTAAAAAATCGATGTCATCGCCCCCAGCCCTCGCGCTCTCTCTCCGCTCTCTCGCTCGACTCAACCCTCTGCTACCTCCATAGGGCAAAATAAAAGAACTCGAATACACGACCCCTAGGAGGGTGTATGCGCGCGCGGCGTAGGTGTTCGTGCGAGCAAGCGCAAGCTTGCGAGTGCGAGTGCGAGTGCGAGTGCGAGTGTGTACACACGCGCGTTCTCTATCTCTCTGCCTCTCGCTCGCGCGTTCGCACGCTAACACGTGTGTACGAACGAGAGAACCCTGGAAAAGTGACCCCCGACCGCCGAAAGAGAGCCCATGGGAGACGGAGCGAGAGAGGCCACGCATCCCGTGAAAGAGAGACGGAGTAAGAGGATCCAAAAAAAGGAAAAAGAACGAAGGTGGGAGAGGGAGAGAGAGCACACACGCGCGCGCAGAGAGAGAGAGAGAGAGAGCAAAAGACAGAGAGCCCGGGTAGATAGACGTATATATGCATGAAGGCAGGAAGAACTGGAAAGGCAGGGTGAGTTATACGCAATTGGTCAGCCTGCACATTTTTTATCGGACGCCGGGCGAACCCGCGATGGGGGAATGGTAGTTACTCTTGTATTGACGAACAACGCCAACAACAACGCCGTGGCAATATTCTTCCAAAGAGATATGCGCTTTTTCGAGAGTACGCCGTCGCCGATTCGACATTTCCGTTCAAAGGATTCCTACGTTAGAAACAATGTGATTCGCGTAACAACTTCTCAGCGCGGCTTGATTCTTATAACACAAAAAAATGATGCTGATTTAATTCTTCTAGTTTATTCGGAAATAATTTTAATATAGAGAGAACAATTGATAAATTTGAAAAATCAAACAATACTTAATATTTTTGTTACGAATAAATCGAAACTAAAAATCCTCTTCCTTTCTCGATTTTTCATTACGATAAGATTTTAATGAAAAGCGCCCGCGTGACTAAATGTTAACTAACACGTGACATCATAGCATCGATACCAAGTAATTTTTTACTCCCATTTCTTTGGTATGTGCCGTGGTTATTTCAAACTTGCTCTCGGCTTTCCAAGACTCGGTAATGACCCATTTTGTGATCGCGTGCGCGTAACGTATCCGCGACATATTAGCGTGGATCACGGCTTAATCGAGCGGGACAACGAGCAGGCGGCCGCCTGCGCCGCACCGAAGGACGTCCCTTTCAATTAAGCGATAAGCGTTATCGGACAGATACGCCAGCAGCCGAATGTACGTACGTACGACTCGACGGATGAATAGAGCGAGAACGTAATGCGCGACCAGTCGCGTCGCGATGAGTTTTTAGCTCTCCCATCTCGTCGTCCTCGTCGTCCTCGTCGTCGCGCCGCGCGCCGCTCTGATTCGCCCAGTTTATCCCACCCTTTCTCTCCCGCGCTTTTCTTTTCCGTAGTCGCGGGCGCTTTTTGCGAGCCGCCCATTTTTCTCTATCGCCGTGAATCTCGTTTCCCATGAAATTCGACAGACTCGAGAAATCCAATGGGACGACTGATAAAACGTTTTATTATTGATATTAACGAACGATATCGCATCTTAACCTGAAGATTAAGAACAGTATTTTTGATCGAGTCTTATCAACTTTGCTTGTGCGGTGGTTGAGAAATCTTTCCAAAATGTTCGTCACGAGCAACGTAAAGTGATATCCAAGCGTCGCGCAACAAACTTTATTTCTTCACTATTTCACTGAGTCGAGATGAAATCATGACGAGTGATTGGTCAATCTGTATCGTGCAATTAAATCGAACGCGAGCGAGCCAATGTTCGCGAGTAAGGGTGACCAAAGGGAGAAAACTCAAGATCGTTATTGGGAACGAGAAACGGATGGAGCGAGAGAAGTAATCGTACCTACAAGAACTGGGACATCGCCAACAAATTCGAGTTAGTCGAGTAGAGAGTGGTAAAGTGGTGGCTGTGTGCGGTAGGGTGGGTGAGAGGCAAATGTCGACTTCGAGCTGTGGCAGGAGATACGAGGGTCGCAGATGCGAGGGATGGCTAGCATTTTGGGAACGGCGAGCGGGGAAGCTTATAGGGTAGAGAAGAACACACAGCGCGGGACGAGATGCGACGGCAAATCAAGGGGAGAGAAACGGAGGCAGAGAGCTGCACGAAGCGTGAGGAAGAGCAAAGAGGGTGAAAACGAAAGGGGTGGTGAAACGGGAAAAAGAGACCGAGGCAGAGATACACAAGATTCTAACCTCGTAGGGGAAGATTGTTTTCATTCGGGGGCTCAAATTGAAAAGGAGCGAGAAAACCGCGACGCGAAAACCTGCTAAGTGGCGGGGATTGACTAAAGGGAGCTTGATTTATTTATTTTGTTTTTTTTTCTGAATGAGGGAGGATCTGTAGAGACTGACGCGCGGGATTCCCGGACGAAAGTAATAAATACATTTTTGGGATATTCATTAAGTCGCTGATGGCAGATAAAAGAAGCGAAAAATCGAAACATGAATGAATGATAAAGCATAAGTACTTCTACTAAACTAGCTATTAAATTATTTGCACAAAACAGAACTTTTTACAAATCTATCAAGTTATTTTTTTTTTCTTCAAGATATTACCCTGCATCACAAAATCATCATCTAATTCGCTTGGAAGATGGCATTTAATGTGAATAAGCTGGCAAAAGAGATTTAATCGTGCGTTCACGAACGCATGGCATCGGTGCGATATTATCACGGTTAATTAGAGAGCCGCCAAGAACCGATAACTTTTCATTTCTCTTCCAATTAGCGTCAGAGAAGCGAGTTCACCGTGTTACATTATCTCTCCGCTGCAATTTGTGCAGTCGCGATGTTCTGACTCGATTTCCCAGCGATCTCCCCCGAGTGCTCTTATACTTTTCCGATTTTTATTAACATCCAGCGCATATTATTATCCGACAAATTTATAAATTACGAACGTGTGCAAAGCGGGTCTTTCAGAAGTTTTATCGCACTCGCACATTTGCGAAAAAGTTAACGGAAAGGTAATCTATATCAAAAATTATATTTTTAAATTTCTCAATACACACAATTTAGTGAACTTACATTAGTATACGGAAAGATATAGTTTTATTTAATTATTCAATGTATTATCTTTCCAATATAAGCCATTTTTCATCCAGCATCAAGCAAAATCCTTAACTAATTGAAAGTTGAGATATGACATGTAGACGTATTCAATTTTCGTTGTTAATAAATCAAGTTCGATAACCTTGATTTAATTATAAAAGACTAGTAGTTCTTGTAGTTTGAGTCGCGAGATCTACGAGATTAAAATGGCACGCTTATTTTATTATTATTATTATTATTTTTTTTTTTTTTTTTTTTTTAAGAGACGCCTTGATTTCTCGTGTATTATTCGCCGAAAACAATTCCGGCGGTGATTCTAGTGCCGTGTTACGTTCTATAACTACCCGAGAGACGTAGTCCCCCGCGCCTCGGCCCATTAAACGTCGCCTCGAGGTACGAGGGTGAGAAATGATCGGCCGCTAATGCTAATGAATATCAGCTCGTTGTGCTGGGACGGCGGGAGGGTTGTTTGGAGTTCGGGAGCTCCACTTTTGAGCATGACCGCGTGGCAACGAGGGACTACCGTGGCCGCTTTTAAGAAAATTGCTGACAGAGGGGACTGCCCTGCCGCTGTTTCCCCTGATTAGCCGAAATTACACGATTTCCCGGCCTAAACGCCACGCACGCCGCCCACCTCCCTCATTTGCGGCCGTGGCCGATTCCAACGATTCCCCTTCCTCCTCCCGTTCACCATTCCTTCCCCGGACTCCGGGCTCAATTAACGAAGGGCCACTCGGATACTTAACATCGGAGTTAAACGTGATCTTGATTAACTTGACGCGCAACGCGAGTTACAGATTACATTGCCCAATCTCATGAACTAACTCTATACGCAATGTTCGAAGAATACATATTAAGCATATATTCGAAAAGGAGTAATCATCCCTCCATCAATATTCTAAATATTAATTATCTCTATATAACGCTATTTAATAATAATATAGATAATCTTCAATCACTGGATGGTAATAATTACTGAATTTTAAATCGCTGGATTAAAAGTGTTTAATCATAATTTGAAAAAAAAAAAAAAAAGGTATTAGAATGACAAACTTACCTGTTTGTGCATTTCAACGTTGAGGCCGTATGACATCTCGTAATACTGTAACAAAAAAGATGCAGCCTCTTAGTTTAGATAAAGTATCGTTCAGAGATTTTAAGTATTATATGATTAAATTATTAAACGGCACACCGGCACTTTACGAGAGAGGTATATTGGAAAATCATTGCACATTTCAAAGTTAACGATCGTAAAATTCGTATCTAAATTAGGTTTTCGCATTCTACCATTATCATAAATTGACTATTAATTGTAACTTGACTATCAAACTCTTAGATATGCATTATTTACAGAGTAAGTTTTAAAGTCATTATCTTTAGCTTAACATAAAAAAGAAAAGTTGTAATTGTAGTGTAACTTTTCGTTGAAGAGATCCTAATTCCATGATCGTATTTATGACACTTGTTTTCTATACGTTCTTGTTAAAAAAAATACAATTTAATGCTAAAAGCTGGAAAATCGCAATATTTTTCATTTAAAATAGAATATACATTAAAGTGCGGAATTTTTGAGACGTATCGAATCATTTGGAGCGATCGATGGATCGATCGGCGCGATTTTCTCACGCCGTTGGCATTCTCGTGGGCAAATTTCTGCGGGCGAGGGCGAGACCAAAAGGGGCCCGCAGTAGTAGTAGTAGCTGTTCGATCCAGCGCGTACATACATGCGTCTCGGTAAACTACATCCGAGTGTAGGATGCAGTCCGGTGGATGCGCTTGCGCGATCGTAAATTGGCTAGTGGCTGTCGCTTAGCGCCGCGCGTGTCCGCCTTTAGTTGCTCTCGTTCGGAAACGAATGGCTTCGGGGGAGACGGTTTGTCGAGAGAAAGATACATACATACATACATACATATATATATATAAAGAGAGAGAGAGAGAGAAAGAGAGAGAGAGAGAAGAATGAAGAGAAGGAGAGAAAGTGCAATACACACGTCAGGCCAGGCTGGGAGATACTCGGAGATCGATAGCATCGGCCACGGAAATATACCGACTTAATAATGCAGTCGATAACTGCGCCTGGCGAACTTGGGGCAAGGCACGCGCGGAACCTTCCTCCTTTACGCAACAATTCCGGCGATATGCTTCGTCTTATGGTGATGTACGTTAATTCGGCTTGACGATTATATTAAACATGATAAGCATCGTCGCATTTGATAAAGAACGATCATAGTTGATCCTTCGAAATATCACGTAGGAACGTAACGTTTAATCTCTGTTTCTCTATTTCTATTTACTTCTCTTCGTGTTTTGTCTTTCTGCCTCTGTTATGTTTTTACATAATTATGGAGTAAGAAACCTACTTTGCAATCTATCATGCGATTTGTCAGCGTTGCTCGCGCCGTGGATGCTTTGCACGCATTGTAAAGTTCGATTTACACAGCCGCAGGCAAGATATCAACGTAAGTCGATAATCAAATAACAAGAAAACTCTTTCTTGATGACAGAAGGCGAGAGAGAGAGAGAGAGAGAGAGAGAGAGAGAGAGAGAGAGAGAGAGAGAGAGAGAGAGAGAGAGAGAGAGAAAGAGAGAGAGAGATCGTGGATATCGATCTCATCTACCCATTTCTCATTTTCTATTTTCACGTGCCTGGGAACCCAATAATAGGAGTTGTACCGATAATTTCGCCCCCTCCGATTACTCGATATGGATCTTTTAGTAGCAAGCCTTTGATAGGATGATTGGACGACCTCGTTTGTCGCTCTCTCGACATTTTCCCTCGTTTTGTCCATTCCCTCCCCCCTCTCTTTCTACACTCATCCTTCTAGTTGTACTACATTTCGATTCAGTCTATCGTTATTTCGCTTTTCCCCCTATTTCCACTTTCCTTTTTCATTCGCATCTACTTTCTTGACTCAACTCGCAGAAATTTACACGGTGTACCCGTGGATAATTAACGGATAATTAATAAGCCGCTGCGAATCATGTCAGGCGCAAACCAATGCATCTTCAAAATGTAACGTGCAACTTTTCTTTGTCGGTTTTACGCATTTTTATATTTTGAAAGAAAACCTCTAAATTATTAAAACAAAAAATATAACACTTAATAAAAAATAGAATAAAATTTTTTTACGTTTTTTTATTAGAATATAATAAATTATAACCAAATGTTTTAACAATATAAATTTATATTTTGAAAACAATATTAACTTATTCAAATATTAGTAAATTGATCTAAAATTACGTGTAATAGAATTCATAATTTATTACACACACACACACATGCGCGCGCGCGTATATATATATATATTATTTAAAACCTAGGTTGTGTAAAGATATTTTCTACACATAAAGGAACAATATTGCCGACCGAACACCTGTCACAGTCGAAACGTGACAGGGCAAAATTTCGCTAGTGTTGATGAAAAAAAAATTTTTTTCGAGACAAGGACAACGTAGAGCGGGAGGATAGAAATGCAATCTGCCAGGTATACCCGCCGCGCGCGCGTATAGTCGAGGGGTGGAAAGCAAACGGCGAACCGTGGAAACAGGAGGAAAACAAAGAGTAATCGAGAAGCGTGCCCCAGGGATGTGGGTTACGTTTAATTTGTTGCAGCGCGAAAAAACGCGGCGGAGAAAAAACATAGATAATTGGAAAGTCTTCTCGTTCGCGGGCAGGTCGGAGATGCGCAACGGCCTCGGGCCCGTTTTCGATAAGGTTTTTTTCGTTCTATTCCCCCTGTTTTTTTGTCCCTCATCCATACCATCGAATTTTCTTTCTCTTTTTTCCTCGCTCGCTCGATCATTACATTCACGTATCGGAAATCAAATTAATTTTCTGACGGCCCGGGGATTCGAAGCTTTCCGTTTATACCCCCGTCTGTTTTTGACGATACCCGTAACGGCACCCCTTGCCATCAATGCACAGAAATTGAGGGAACGACACGTTTCGTCAAGGGGGCCATCTCGATCAAAGTTACATTCCGGAGAATTAATACGCTGATACGATGCACCGTTATCTGTCGCGATAAAAATTAATATAAAACTCCTGCGAGCAATCGGCCGGAAGACGATTATCAAATCGAGGAATGCGAACAAAAATTTCACGTAATAATTGGAGCATGTCAAATGTTCGATTGTTGGTTATTTTCGTCATAATCAAAGGAAAATTTTTTACAATAAATCAAAAATTTCCTCGTTCTTTTAGTTTTACGAGTAAACAAACATGTTATAACAGACAAGCAAGGAGAAAACATATATTCGCGAGAAAAGGTTAAATTAGATCAGTCTTTCTGTTGTACCGAAATTTCAGGATAAAATATCATTTTCCGAAAACATATTCCTCAAATCTGTGCAACAAAAATGTAAACCGTGAACAGAAGAATATCAAATAAGTAAAAAACGAAGATAAAGATCGAATTCTTCAATGCGATCTCAATGTATTCTATGTTTTTCATTAATAAGTGTAATTAGAGATATAAAATAAAGAAGCATAAAAATTTTAAGATAAAAAAAACTATAAACTAAATTCATAGAATAATTTATTTTAAACTTAAATTAAACTTAATGAATTACGTAAATATGCAAAAGCGCCAACGACAGCCGAGGCTAGATCTTGACCTTGTAATATTTTTATGTAAAATTTTAATACATTTTTAATTTTCATTTTAATACATTTTCTCTAAACTAATCGCGCCGCGATTATTGTCGGACATGAAAAACAATCATAAACTAAAGCTGGAAATACATTCTAAAATTAAATTGATCCTTAATTTTAATATTGATGCTACAAGTATCTAAATACTTGTAAAGAATTTATTGAGAAAAAGATCATCTCAGCCAGATTAATTTATACATACCAAAGTATGTATTAATATTTTATTTATAAATAAATCAAATACAAGTATATCAATTAAGTTTCTGAAAGCGTGATATGATTGGCGGTTTTGATAAGAGAAGGGAAAGATATCTCATAACGACATAGAAAGGCGATGATCCGTAAGACGAAGCGGACAAAAGAGTGAAGCGAACGAGAGGGAGAAGGGAAACTCGGGGTGGAAGGGGCAAAAATTGAAGCAGCGCGCGGATTTACGCGGCGCGTTACCCTAATGAAAATCGCGAAGGATGAAGTTGCGCGCGCGTGACGGCGCTGGCGGTGGCAGTGGTGGCGACGGCGGGAAGAGATGGTAGGAGAGGCGGTCGGAATACACGAGGGTGGAATTAGAATATCAGAGACACGACTGAGGTAACGTGGTGTACGTACTGTGCGCCGTGCACACTAATGCTCCTCGCCCCTCGTCCGCGCACGTCTCCGGCTTGCACGTATATAATACTTGTCAGTGGTTGACAAACCCTCGACATCAATTTCTCTCTCTGTCTCTGTAATTCGCCCCCTCCCCTCCCTCCCTCTCTCTCTCTCTCTCTCGCGCGCGCGCGCGCGCGCACTCTCTCTCGTAAATCTATCTCTTTCTCGCTCCCTTTTCCCTCGACGAGCCTTGCTTTTCTCTTCCTCGCTACTTCTATCACTCCCCTCTTGCATCCCTCCAACTACTCCTCCACCTCCTGTTGCCACCCCCTTCTCTATCTCTCTCTTCGTTTACTTTGGAGATATCGATTACCGGCTCAACTCCCAACCCCCATCAACCCCTCTGTCACCTCCGACCCCCCCCCCTATTCACTCCCTCTAACACCCCCGACTCCCTTCTACTCGGCCCAGCTTGCTGCTTGGTTGCTTGCACGGTGTCACATCGGTGTAGCAGTTTACAGAGACAGTATAGTTCGCGACAATTACGATCGGCCGTACAGCAGACAGTGGTGTAGGATTTCGAAATCCAAGGATGTCGGCGTTACAATAAGGACATCGATTGGCCGAACGCGGTTAATTTTCCGAAGCGGTTCTTAAGTTGCGTTGTTGTAGTCACGGTGTAAATGGAGCACGCGTAAAACGTGCGCAATTTTCGCATGCAAAACACCATCGGCCTTTCGCGTTCGCGTGAATTGGGATTTGCATTTCTTAGGAATGCATTAAGCGTGCAAATCCGAACTACCTGTACTGAAGTTCCGCTTAAATTGTCGCCTCGAAAGTTAACAGACGAAAATAGAACATTAAAAAAATTACAACGATGCATTTCCTTAATGTTACCACAATTACTTAATGTTAAAAATTACTTAATGTTAAAAAATTACAAACCAATAATTAATTATTCTACCGAGTAAGAACAAAGATTATAAAAATGGATTGAAATATTAACTGAGATAGATTAATCATCACCAGAATAAACTTGATAAAATTTCTTTAACATAAGATTGACACAATTTTGAATTCATACGTAGAATCTTTACATTCAATCGCGAGGATGCAGATGACGGTTAATGTTAGTCATATTAAAATTATATTGGTTTCAATTTCCAATCTTTAAAAAAAATTCTAGAGTTGTGAAAAGCAACCGAGTAAACATTCGCAATGTACCTTTAACTTCGCTCAAATTTGCGTCTATTGAGCATAACGGGGTTATTGACCCTCCAATCCGCGCTGTTCGCTTTCGTATCTCGAAAGCGATTGACAGAAACGCGTACGCCCGGTACCTACGACAGCGCATTCCTGTGCAATGCTGAATTTGTATCGGGACAAAATCTTTTGTCCTGATCCTGCTTGATTTCTATTTTTATTTTCAGTCAGTCACCATGTTTCTCACGAGTACGATTTGCAGTGGTAGACGAGATCTATACACAATAAATGCGATACTCGAAAATTTTCATACCGACTTTTCAAGTGACGTTTTTGTGACGACAGCAATTATAGTTTAAGAAAAAATTTCATCTTAAAACTTATTTCACAATTTCACACGCCACAGTTTAAACGTTTTATATCGATGAATTGTAAGAAAGTGTTTGACTGCGACTCGATGCATGACTTTTTGCAGCGGCTATTCACGATGAAACGGGCGAGCCAATATTTCATTCGGAGCATTCAATTTCCGGTATCAACGTGTCAATGCTTGGTATATCGCCTTTGAAACGAGGCCTAGAACCAAATTTCTCAGTGCAAGCCGCAATCCAATTTGAAATAATTACCATTACTCAAAATGTCCAATAATGGTATTATTTTAAAAATAATGTTTCGAATATAAATAAGAAACAGAATGTGCGTATACATGCTGTAATTTCGGAATGATTTATAATTGTTTCAACTTTGGACAACTTTTCGTGTATTATGTAACTTCAGAGTCTTGTAAAAGAAAAAGAAACTATCGTAGAAATGACAATAATAACATCCAGTTTGCCTCGAAGCGGAGATAAAGAGAGCAATGAGAAATAGATACTCGCGGCGAATACTTTGAAGCATGTTAGCGTTGCACTTTAATATAGGTAAGTCCAAGTTAAGCTCCTTACTGATGACGATACGATTAGCACGGTTGGCTGGACTAATTGCCTTCGCGCTGATAGAACTAAATCAAAGAGGGGCCAGCAATATGAAGCAAAAATAGTATCAATCGCTTTTCCCAGAGAGAACGGCTTGCACTGTTCTCTCATTTATGTAATGTCCTTTCTTTCATGCTGGCATTATCGATAAATGCCGTGTGTCTAGCACGTGCTCTCGCGTGCCAATACGAATGCAAGTCGAGAGAGATTCACCGAAGAGTTTTCTCGCGATGCACGCGAAACCGATAATCGAATTTCGTTTTTATTTTTAACGACTCCATGCATCTTACACAAGTTGTGGGAACCGTCGGATTAAATATTCGCCAAAATTCCGAGAAAAGCAGCGATACTCTTTCTTGTACTTTTGGTATAAGTTTCTTACGATATTCTTACCGGAGCTTGTCCGCGGAAGTTGTTGCAATTTTCGCGTATAAAAAATTATATCACGACACTGAGGAGCATAGCTGCGAGTATCGCTGATATTTTCACGATTAAGAAACTAGATTGTTGTGGGAGTTGTTCGCGGTTCGTGTGGACCGTTCTCGACTTGCGAAACGAAAGAGATAACGAGAGAGACTCGATCGAAGAGAGGAAAAACACAAAAAGGAACTTACAAAGTGCCTTACCATAACGTAGTGCCTTTGCATCTCGGTCTTCTCGCTGGCTAACTTCTCGCACTCAAGCTTCAGTCTGAAACATAAAAAAATGAAAAACGATTGGGTAGAATAAGATAAATTCTTATTATAAATTTCTTAAGTTAATATACATAGAAATATAACTGTAAATAAGAAAATGTCTAACAAAATCTTGTTTCTGGAAATAGAAATAAAACACACACGTAAAATGCATCGAATGGTACGAATCGATCAATAATCGTCGGCATTGTCGAAAATCGGCCGTGAGAGAACGAGGAAAAACCCGTAGAGGAAAACCCGTCGTCTTGAATAATCGCGAAAATTCAAGGAAACACGTCGCGCGGGACAAACAAAAGAAAGCGGAAAGAAGGAGCTAGACTTGAGGAAAATAGAAAAGCGGTCGAGAAATAGGGGCGAATGGCAGGGACGAAAAGGTCAAGAGAAAAATAAGCGAGGAAAGAAAGAGAGATACTCACGAGTGGTACTGCTGCTGGATGAAATTGAATTCCTCTTTGATCCTCTCGCAAGTGTCCGCAACCGTGAATTTCAGCCCGCCAGCAGCCCCGCCGCTACCGCCGCCACCCTGCAAGAAAAAAAGGGATTGGAGAAACGAAAGGATTCAATTAGCTATGTATACACGACAATGCGGACGCGATAGAGGATACACGTGCACGTAGGCGTTAAAACCGCGCGCGGAACGCACTCGCGCGACGAATAAGCCGCATCCGCGACAAGCAGCTTGCCGTCACTTTGTGGCATTGTATTTAATCTTTTTAGCTCCAGGGCCAGTCAGTCATCCACGTGCGGATCCCCCTGGCTATTAATACGAATAAATGAACCAACCGTATCTGCGTCGCAAGTAGCTGGCATATTACTAGAGCAAACGTATGATATCGAAAATTGTAATAATTTTTACAGAAAAGAACACGTTATCCGTGCTTTTAAAAATCAACACAATGCAATTGTGTTAAGTTCGACCTGACTGGCCTTAGATATATATTTAATTAAGTAGAGCACAACGTTTCGACTCTTCGTTGGTTTCGGTCCTTCTCAAGTGCTTAAATACATAAAATTACGTGATAGACATTTTGAGATGTGATATGTGCCTAGATATCATCTGAAAGTCAAGATAAACGAGCATATATATAAATGAAAGATTACGATAGAATTAAAAGATAAACCAATAATGTTACTCACAAATCAAAAGTCTAGTCGAAAGTATGTAATAAAATATAATAAATCCTTAAGTAAATTGAACGTAATACGTGTGTTTCCATCGAGACCAGATGCTCGACTAAAGCACAGTGCGGAGTCAAACAATAAAATATATACATAAACAATACGGAGGTAATACATAACGTCAAATAAAGTCAATATATTTAAAAGCCTATGTTAATTTAATTATTTTATCGTAGATGCCAGTAAGGTTATCAGTATCCCTTTGTAAATTAATAATATGCTCGCTTAATAAAAAATGCTTCCGCAATTTCTTGTTTCCTTGTAACACATTCTTTGTGCAGTATGATCGGTTGAGACCATTTAAACTCATGACCACAAGATACACGATGTTGGCTAATAACGGAATGGTTACTAAAATCTTTTGTTATACCGCGTTGATGTTTCTTGATGCGTGTAGCTACGTGTCTCTTAGTCTGCCCGAGATATACCGCATCACATTGATCGCATTCAATTTTGTAAACACGTTGTGTTTGTTTCAAATAAACCAATGAATCTTTACCTCGTTTTATTATACAATCTGGTTTCTTGGGAATAGAATATAGACTATTTAATTTTACACCGCTTAAAATTCGTCTGATATTATCGCTTAAACCTTTAATGTACGGGATAGTAACAAATTGTTTTAGAATAACATCATTAGATGTATTATTATTTTTATATTTGTCCTGGTTGTTGAGAGCTTTAATGCGTAAACGAACATGTTTATCAATCATATTAGTAGGGTAATTATTATTCACCAGTATTCTTTCGACTTCCGAGATATTTTCTGTATGGAATCGTTTATCCGCGAGCAAGATAGCCTTATCGACAAGATTAATGATGGTATTGATTTTGTATCTTGTTGGGTGGTTGAATAGGAAATTCATATAGCGACCAGAAAATGTAAGTTTACGGTACCAATTAGTAATTAGAGTGTTACCATCTCGTATAACAATAGTGTCTAGAAAACTTAAAGCATTATCATTTTCTATTTCATATTGTAAAATGTAAGCGGGGATGATAACTGTTGAGAACATTGAGCATATCATTAATTTTCGATGTCGGTATAATAGAGAAAATATCGTCAACGTACCTATAGAACATTCTCTAATATTAAATGGTAATTGTTTTATACAATGTGTCTCCAAATCGTCCATGACGATGTCAGCTAGTATGGGAGAGAGCGGGGATTCCATTGGACTACCGAAGATCTGTTTATCTGAAGATCTGCACTTGAGGAGGATCGAAACCAACGATTGAAACGTTGTGCTCTACTTAATTAAATATATTTAAGGCCAGTCAGGTCGAACTTAACGATTGCATTGTTTTTTTACACTCACTGGCGAACAAAGGATTATACCATTACTTTAAAAATCAATTTCAACTTACTCGGCAATCCACATACAAGTTTACACTATATGTATAATAATAATTATAAATGTAATTGTCTAAAGAAGATGAAAAATTATTATTATTGTAAATTATCATTAATAAATATTGCGCGTCTTAACTTCTCGTTATTTCTTCAGTTTAAAAATTTTACTTGTTAACATTGCAGTTTAAAATTGCAGCCACGGCATTATAAAAATATTTGTGGTAGACAGTTGGCCTAAAAGCACGCAAGAGTTTCTCGTTTCGCCGGATACCTTTGGAAACACATTAAGTCACGACGTGCTTAAAGTCGAAGATGACAAGGAACCAGCAGCGTCGAATGGCCTTCGCCACATAAGGCTCACGCAAACACACGAGACTAAGCCCAGAAATGCGAGCAAGGAGCAGCCAGGTATAAAAGACGAGCGTCTCGAAGCGGGGGCGGGAAGACGGAAAAGAGAAAGAGAGAGAGAGAGAGATAGATAGAGAGATGAAAGCGCGGGCCTGAAGAGCCAAGGATGAAGGGCTGTGAAGGCGTCCTTAATGAGACCCATTCCACTAGATACCACGAGATTCGTCGAGTCTACCACCATGGGTTTCTCTCCTCGGGAGGTAACAGAGAAAGAGAGAAAACGTAAATACACACACACACACACACACACACACACACACACACACACACACACACACACACACACACACACACACACACCACACACACACACACACACCACACCACACCACACCACCACCACCACCACTACCAATAGCAGTTGGCGCGCCGGCTGAAATTACGGAAGAAAAGATCGGCACTTTCCGATGACAGTAATGATTACGTTGCGGCGAAAGGGCGTCAATCGAATTTCGAAAGGATGCGTCTTGCACACGCCTCTTAAGAGCGGACCGCTGAATACTATTATTACACTGCGGGGGCACGTATACGTGTAGATTTTTACGAAAATAGAAATTGGCTACTGCAAAGATAAGCTATATAGAATTGCAATCTCAACGGCACATTAATGATTGCCTTCGGAACACCCAACTTTCGTAACTCACGACGTACCACATGGAGGAAATCCATCTTATTTTGATAAACCGATTGATGATTGACTAAACGACAACGTGAACAAAAATTGCGATTTTTCGAGAGATCGCGGCCCCGCGCTGAATGATTTGGCCACTTGTTGAATGCGAAACGGGGAGTGGCTGTCGGTGGTAAAATGGTTTGGGAGAACGTGGGAGAGAGTACGGCAGCGGTGGGCCTCACTTGTTGCAATCATCAAACGGAAAAGTCATCGAACAGGTTGTTGCGCCGCAGCGCGACGCATCGTGTAGTATCATAGCCAAATTCATTTTCATCGAAATCCTCACACACACACACACACACACACACACACACACACACACACACACACACACACACACACACACACACACACACACACACACACACACACACACACACACACACACACACACACACACACACACACAAAACAGTGATGGTCACTGCAAGCCATCGGCTGAAATTAACGTACTATACCTCTGCGATTTGGCAAACATCAATATTTATTCCCGCACAAATATTCCTACCCCTGCATTTTGATTATCGTCAAAATTTGACCTGCGACTTAAAAAAATTTTTCTATAAAAGTGTTATCAGTTCATTACATGTCTTTTCTTTCAACATGAGAAATAAATAATAATTCCATTTTCTTACCATTTTGCATCTCACTGTAATTTTTTTTTCGAAAAACGTGAAAAAAAATTAAAAAGCGAATACATATTTGTAATAACTAAAACATAAAGAGATTTTAAAATAGCAAAGAAAATCGATTACCGTCATACAGTAGCACACATCTAACGTAAACGCTGATTTATAAATACTTGAATGGAAACTTAAATCGTATACTCCAAAATTAGAGACCTGCCCGTCGACCAGGTCATTATTCTCTGATGGTGCTTATTTATGTTACTGAAATTGCTACTTTTATTTCCAACGTCTTAAAAGCGCAAACAAAATGTTGTCATCGAAATAATGTAACAAAAATCTTTACTTTTAATTTATAAAAAAAATTTACTAATTAAAAAAATATATATATAATTAAAATGTTATTTTTGCATTTAACAGCAATGTCATAAAGAGAATTGGTCGTAAAACCTCACAGAAATAATTCTTCCTCCCATAATCTTTAGTCCTAACATATCTATAATTTGATAATGTGACAGAGTGGCGTGAGTACTTTTAGCTCTGCCAGGGTCGCCCCACGCGGTGTCTCTGTGTGGATGCGCGTGTTATTAAGAAACGAAGCCAAAAGTCTCCTCCTCCATTCTGGACACGCGGCGCGGCGCGGTCACGACCGCAAAACTGCACCACGCTTTCTGTTGTGCGTGTCTTTTGTGCTCGTTTCTCGTCCGCGAAAAGGGTTCCCCTTTTTCTTTCACACCGGCAGGTATACACGCGGATAGTATCGAAAAACCGGCTGGTTCACTTTGTTGCCAGGAGATAATGGCCGTGCGAATCGTAAATAAGGTAATAGGTCTTTGGAGAGCCCCGGGTACCCGGGGCCCAAAGATCGGGTGACGTAAGCGGGAGCCTCTTAAGGTATCCTGCGCGCTTCCACGAGAAGCGGACACATCGGATATAAATCGTCTTCTCCTCTCTTTTCTCTTGTCGCTCCGTTAAATACATCGAAAACAAGAACGCATAGTTCTTGAACCTTTTTACATCGTTTTACTCTACTGTTTACTGCAATGTCTGCAACACATTCTTTATCGCGTCATTTGTTTCGCTTTTTAAAAAAATCTCTTTGATATATCTACGTCGTTTACATTCATAAATAATCCCTAGCTCTCTTTAATTATTCCAAAACTCTTTCACATCATGCAGAGAAAAGTTTCACTCTATATGTAATATTTCTTTTTTGTATTTAATCTTTATGTCAATTTGCAATTAGATTTTATAATTGTGTAGAAAATTATTTGCCACTTTACGTACTAGGTACTGTCACGAACTCTACGGGCGGACGTTCTTTGCATAGCTCTCAAATCTACTTCTACCGCTAATGGAAATAACGCGCCGGGCGTTATTGCAACTTCAACTCACGCTGGCTTAGCTGATGCAGCTACAGTTGAATAAACATCGGCAGAAGGCGGCGATGCGACGCGACCGCGTCGAGCGTCGGGCGACGAAACAACTTGCGCGACAACACATCCGCGCAAATAACGAGGCCGGGCATTATCGTTCGGCCGCGGACATGCGAATCTGCCGATTACGCGCGTCAACGGCCATTAATAAAAGCGCGACAGAAAGCCGCGGAGAAGGAAAGAGGAACGGGGAAAAGATGAGCGAGAAGTAATCGCTCGTTAAAGGTATGAAAAAAGGTAGTGAATATTCTATTCGGGGGAACGGAAGAGGGAAGGAGAAACGCGAGGGACGCGATTGTGAATAGTGAATCGAATGCGCGCGACGTTGATACGGCGCGACTACTTCTCGTCCTAACGACAGACAAGTTTTTCCCAGCGAGAGAAAAGACCACGCGCGCCGTTTATTACCCTTATGAAATAGCGAAGCGGCACAATTATTTCATGCGTGCGCCACCTCTGTCGTAACATCTATCTCCGATTGGCCGCTTCGAGATGCGCTCGTGCGAGAATATTAAACACTGTAAAACAGTGTAAAACAGTACAACAGCCTTTGTTAAGCTTTCGTGAGCTTCAAGGTTAGCTTCGATTCAGCTTAGACGAGCTTAGACCAAGATAATCAGCGAGAGAAAAAACACCGTTAGTTTAATTTTACCACGATAAATTAGATTTGAAATCTCTGCTTGTTAGCGTAGAAAGCATATAGTGACCGTAAAAACGACTGGGAGGAGCGTGTTCGATATTATTGCCGGTGCTCATTTTGTTAATCGCCATTGTTAATTAAATAGAATCACGATCCTCTTGCCTGCGAACGATCCTGATTACGAAGACTCTCGCGACGGTAGTAAAGATGCTTAGAATATCCTGGCGATATTGATACTTTACCTCAGATGTACAAGTATTTTTAATATTCACACTTTGTCACCTCCTAACGTTGCGTTAGCTAAGTATTTCAAGAGGCAGTAACAAATAAAGAAGCTAATAAACTAACTATTGCGCTTAAGAAATATACTTTTATAACACATATAATTATAATAATTATGCTGCTCCAATTAAAAAATTAATTGACATCTGTGCCGCCATTTATTTAAAGTTAATCGTATTTTTCTTCTTTTTTTTCCTTTTATACTAATTTGTAAATATAATATAGATATTTTTACGTCACTAATTATAAGTAAATTTCGCTTCAAGCATTTCTCTTATTCGTATTCACATTAGTGCTATTTACATCACATATAATTAAATCACTTTGTATTTATCTTGTCACACACATGCACACACACAAAACGCACGCATACACGCATGCTCATATTATGTGTATATGTGCATATTGCTGTCCTTAAGGGCTTTTTTCTTCAAATACTCAATAATTATTGTTATTCGCATTGCCCTTTAATATTGTAAACTTGTGATTGCAAAAATTTAATTCATGCCAATCAACAATGCAAAAAAATATATGTATGTATGTATGTATGTATGTATGTATGCATGATATATATGTATGTATATGAAATAATTATAAAGTGATATTGATATTTGCGAAATAAACGTGCACGTCAAGTTACCAGAACTCCATTCACGTTACTTTTATTTAAATTTGAATGCTCCAGATTCGGACAATGGACCCGTTCAACGATCGCGAAAACTGTTCTACACGCGAATAATAATCAATCGACGAAATTACATGGAATTACCGCATATACCGAAGTTTTCATGCAAACGATTCGTATGATGCACGTAAAATTCTTTCAGATTGGTAGTGATTTTGAAACGCGCTAAAGGCGGACGCGTGCTCGATCAACGTCGGCGCGCAGCGAGAGAACGCTAACAAATGCCCCCTTCATCGCAGGAAGGAGTTGAGTACCGTGGGGTGAACTAACAGAAGGGACATATGCAGAATCGGTAGAATGCGGAGGAAGAGCACGTGGTGAAATTCTTGACGCGCGCGGAAGCGTGCGCTTTGAATAAACACAGATCTTCCACAATAGCTAATCGTAAGAATGGGAAACGAGTCTACCGTAATAATATCCTCCCACGATATCGGTAACATTTAATCACTTGGTAAATGGGTTGCTCACTAATACTGTAAAAAAATCTCGCTCTCGTAAAAAGTAATCTTAAATTTAATTAACGTAACATTTTAACATATTTTTTGCTGATAAGTTGTACATTTTCCATATTTATCACTGAACAAATTTATGTTTGATACATTAAAGCTTAAGAAAATGTGAAACATGGCAGATTAAATCTTCGTAGCAATTTTGATACAAAATTTTGATTAAAGAATCTTTCACTTAATTTGCTCTGCAGTGCTCGAGAGAACATTCGGCAGTTCTGGGACACCCTGTGCGGCGTAACTTCACTTCTCGTCCCGCCGCGCAATCTCACGTCCGTGTCGCAACGGACTGGGACACGTACATACACGAGCGCGGATTCGCGCATGAACGTGCACGCCGAGTCGGGCATTACGGGTCCCTCTGGCCTGTATATATCGCTGTGATTATATTACAGTCTAGATGTATATATCGCTATGATTATATTATAGATTGGACGACACCTAACGTCGGCAGAACGGGTCAGAGGAGGAGAGGATTCCGAACAATCTCCACTCACGCCTCAGACGCTCCGAAGTGCGTGATCCATGCAGTGAGAGAGACATGTCGTTTTCGGTGTGTCAGCACTTGCGCGCGCGCACGTGTGTGTATGTGTGTGTACAGGTGAGCATTTCGCGCGTACTTCAAATACACGTGCCATTGTACGACACAATCGACATTACCCCCCTGGGGTTTTTGCTTCTTCCCCCTGAACCTGCGCGCTATTAAACGAAACTCGTCCTTCGCGCGAGAGCACTTGTCAGCGCTTAAGTAAAGAAGACAAAGATAGAGATAGATAGATAGATAGATACAGAGAGGGACGGAAGTATGTATAACGAGGGAAATTGGTGCCAAAAGTCGCGGCTTTCTCCGGAATCCTCAGCGATCTTGGAGTTCTACCTCTTCTCGATGTTGAGAGGAGAGAGGGGGGAGGTATAGTGTCAGTTAAATAATTCATGAGGCTCCGGGGCGCGATGAATTCCAACGGAATATTTGGTAACACAATACGGAATATTTATAGAAACGTAATTTACCCAAGATCGAGCATTGTCCGGAGAACAGAATTCTTACTTGTTTATCGCGAGGTCACGATCGATCTTCTCATGAAGGATTCTCAGGGGGGGAGGGGGGGTTGAAAAGCGCCTCGGGCAATAAAATTGTCGCTTCATTTGCAGACTTTAGCGAATAACGCTGGGTAAAGGAATGACGAGAACGTAATCCTGCTGTAGCGGATAGCGAGATCGGCGATTCTTGGAGTGGCCATCTGACGGGGTGGTTAAAAACTCGCTTGTACCAGCACAGGAATGACGAGAGAGTGCAGCTTCGATCGTCTTCCACCACGTGGACGATATCGCCTTCGGTAAATGCCTTCGTCACGCGAGGGGTGAACCGTTTATAGTTTACAAGGAAGTCAGCCTTTTTCTCCCTCTCTCTACCGCGCGCGAACACATCCCCCGTACGGCCCTTTCTTGGAGGTTGCCGCCACCGCGAGAGGGGCAGGGGGTAGCTCGGTTCACCCGCCAACCAACTCTCTCTCTCTCTCTCTCTCTCTCTTTCTCTCTCACGCATCGCAACCTTTCCTCTGTCCGGCCTTACACGAAGCCGGCTGTCGTGAGAACGATAATCGTTTTATCCATGTGAGAGCAGCAAGACGTGTATCACCTGTTTGTTTTCTCAAAGCTTCGCTCGGAAATGATCACTCGTTCCGCTTGGTGATATCGTACGCGAAAAATTCAACTTTGCGGAGTCGAGTTTCGTTTCAATATACTAACTTTTCTAAATAGAATCGCAATGCCGAGAAACTAGAGAAAAGCGGAATATCAAAAAGATATGCATTTCGATTAACTACTGTTAGTTTGATAAGAGAAAGAAGAGAGGAGAGAGAGAGAGAGAGAGAGAGAGAGAGAGAGAGAGAGGGAGCGAATAATCCAATTCGAAGTCTTTGGGTGAATACTCGCAAGTTTTCATTAACACCGAAAAAGAACGATTTAACTTAAAAGCATGAACAAATCCTTCTTTTTAAAGTATGAATTTAAATTAAGTTTGCAGGTACACAACTCTTGAGAGACTTAATAGGTGCATGTATACCTCTGTAAATCGATAATGAAGATACAGTTCTATCGCTATTGCTTCTAACAAAGGAATCAAGGAATTGCGATCAAGGTAAAGGCAGGAAAATTCGAAGAATTTCACTTATCGATCAAAGTAAATGTTTTTTCAGACACGCTTGTTCGCGAAAAAACGAGAGTGATCTTTTCCTTCGTTCAATCAATATTTATCGTGGAATTGAAAGGATTACAACATACAAATACGTATATTAATTTATATCGGGCTTCAAAACAATTTTTACAACTGATTAACTTTTCAAATTAACTTGATGAAATTTAGCGATTCAGTAATTATGACAAATTGTTTAATTGCTCCAAATTAAAAATTTCCTTCTCCTCTAAAACAATACGTGCCGCATTTTTCCTTTATTCTTTGTATCTCATTTCTCTTTTAATTATTTGTATCTCATTTCAGAAATATGATACATATAGCCATATGTGCTGATAATACTCGTTCGATATTACAATGTATAAAGTCAAAGTTTGCGATTCGAGCGGTTAATTACCGATTGACCGTTCACCCTACAGCAACTACCTGATCGAATAAGCAGCTAACGAAATTTCCGGCTAATTGAAACCGCTATGAGGCAGCCGCTAGCATTCCGATATACAGCGTTCGGTCGTTCTTTCGATCGATCGGCATGATTCGCGATATACGACGAATCGACGGCAGTGATAGTCATTCAGTGCGTCTATGTATCTCTGGTGCCCTTCGTCCCAGATGTCTCTCTCTCTCTCTCTCTCTCTCTCTCTCTCTCTCTCTCTCTCTCTCTCCTTCTACCTCTCGTCCTCTCTCTTGCTCGCTCGTCCTTTAACGAGGCTGGTCGAGGGTCGATCCCCGTTCGACATGTAAATGTAAATGTAAATGTTGAACAAGATCCCGTCAGGGTTTCCCAACCTCGAGTAAGAGGCACGTCGACAAACTAATGCTTCGATAGTTGGAGAGAGAGAAAGAGAGAAGAGCAGTCTCTGAGAGCCACTCGTGCTGGGGACACTCGCTGACTCCCTCTCTCTCCCCCCCGCCCTCTCGGTATGTGGCAAGAGTGTTGCGACCATCTCCGACACAGTTGGCAGTGGTGATCAATCTTGCTCTTGGAGACCAAAGACACATTCCAACCGCCCACCTCTTCTCGTGCGGGAGAACAATAAAAGCCGAGCAATAAAAAGTCCTGGCGGCGATAACGCGGCCACCTTAGACGCGCCAGTCGCGTTACGATAACACGCCTTCGAGAGTTGATTCATTATCGATCGCTACTCCTCCCTATTTTCCCTAACGCCAAATCTTTGTTTTTAAACAAAAATGATCGATAAATTTGTTTTAATGATGAATTCTTTCTGAAATTCCAAGTTGTTTACCTTAAAACAATAAAACGATTCTACAATTAAACGATTAAAAACAGAAGGCAATAATTAATTGGTGCTTTCACATAAAGCTCACTTTTTTACGTTAAAAAAATGATTTTTATATCGTATAATATATAATTGTAATATTGTGTACGAATATTCTGTTAATATAAAAGTTAATAAAAAAGTAAATAGAAAATATTTCTTTTTTTTGTGATGAAAAACGGCTTGTTATTCCGCGCGTTGAACACATCTGGTAACATTTAATGGCGTAGGATAATTTCCGGGAACAAGGATGAGAACCGCTTGGGATTTCAGTGGGCGGCGTTGGTCCCCTCATCAAATGCTTGTCATACCGTTCTTACCCTCAAACTCCGGAGCCTAACGGATCCCAACAGCCGAGTAAAGCTCGTACCCCGCACCCCCGTCGTATACACAACGAGAAAGAGGATTGTGCGTGCGTGTTCGTGTGCATGTGATGGGAAGCGGACTCGACTACCCCAATGGACATCGTAGACCAACGTTTAAAAAGCCATAGGCTGGAGCGATACGCCCCTGTGGATGGATGGGAATTATGCCGCTAAAACTCACCAATTATGAAACCCGAACGGCTCGTTTTCTCTCTCTCTCTCTCTCTCTCACTTTCCTTTAATCTTAAACGCACCAAAGTATCTCCTTCAAATATACAAAGAAAAATGAGTAATTAATTTTTGACGGAATTTGCAACTGCAAACCATTAATACGAATATCACACGTTGATTATTATCGATATACATTTAAAACACTTTAATGGAATATTACAAAAAGGAACAAATTTGACAGAAAATAATTTAGATTAAATGTAATTTTCATAATTTTATATTAATAATAAAAAAAGTAGAAGAAAGTTACAATTAAAGTGCGATAAAACTTAAAACTTAAATTTGGATTTATCGACTTACGACCTAAACTGATGCGCAAGAAGTACGTAACGACAAGAGGAATGGCTTGTAAAACGTAAAGTAGAAAATCGACGCGTCAGATGGAAGAGAGCGTGCAATTGTATTCCGAGATGCTCGGAGAAACAGTTACTATCCAGCCGGGGCGTCAGCGATATAACATGTATTTACGATGGGTCAAACAATGGGAGAGAGGACGAGATGAACAGAATCCCTTTCGATGTATCATAGTCCATCATCCGCCGCGGTGAAAAGGACCATTCGTCTGATTACGATTTCGCGAAATCCTGCGCGCCCATCCACATGACGGATTAATCAGGGGAAACCGCGCATCATTTCTTGCCCCCTTTCCCCGCTATTAATTAATCCTTACGATTAATCGCTTCGAGTACTTCTCGTTGGGCAGTGAATCGTTCTTATATATTTGCACAATCTAACTTAAATAAAAATAATAATAATAAAATAAAAACACATTAATGTGTTGTAATTTATTATTTGTTAATTGTTAAATAACTTCCTATACGTAAACGTATGAAAGGAATCGAATAACATGTTCGAAGACACGGAGAAATTATGTAAATTACAAACGTGTCGTACATAAATATCACCACGGTATTCTAGCAAAGTTAACGAACAAAATTAAATAGCAATGTGCGCTTAATACCCGCGGCTGCAAGTTAGTATTTTACGGTAGTTCTGAAAACACTTAAAAATCGGCCAATGTCTTTTCTACACTTTGTTGCCGGTGCACCGAGTTATGATCCTGGCGCCGCGCCGTAAAGAGGGAAGAAGAAATTTCGGTGCGTTCGAGCAGCGCGACAAGGAAGGAGCGAGAGAGCGGCCGTAAAAACTTTGGAGCGTTTCCATTATTCCGAGAGAGGAAGTAAAACGCGCCGAGAAAGACCCCGACCGTGGGGTTTTAAAGAGTTTTCAGCGTTGGCGAGCTTGTTACATAAATCGTGAAAGGTTGATACGAAAATGAGAATATACTTTTATAACGTTCTCCTGTCTCGCGCATGTCCCCTTAAATTCTATGAGACAAAATTAAATACGCCCGTTTCAATATATGAGTTTACGCCCTTGTACCTTAATTAACGTAGAATAATAAGAGCAAAAAGGTTTAATTAAATAAAGCTTCGAAACGGAGTTAATCTTGCCAAAAAAGATATTTCTAATTGCATCCTTCTCAGCCACACAAATATCTATCGCTTGATTAATCTGATTTAATTTTGCACAATTTTTACAAAAGAATCGTCCTTACGTTTGCTCTTTTTTTTTTTTTTATGACGACTGTGCAATTTGTTGCTGCGAATGGTTCCGTCTAGCCCGACTTTCCTCTCTTTCAAAGCTCAACGAAGCCTCCGGCGAACATTTTCAATTTTCACTCCTCGTACCAATTCGGACGAGCCATTCGGCGAACAATTAGTCGCCGAACGATTTGATTAGCGATTGTCATCGACAAATTTTTTTCCGTCCCCCGATACGCGGAAAAAAGCTCACGACCGACCGACCGACGGTCAGATCATTTTCATGCGGCAATCCCAATTTTTTATTCGCCCAATTACAACGTAATTCTTCAATCGCCACGCGAATGCAGCAGAGTCCCTCCAAACAATATTCGGAGGCCACGTCGTATTCGAGTAATTTTTTTCAGTTAATTCTTTCTCTTCCCGAATATTCCTCCTTCAATATTTTTCCGTTACAACAAGCATTCACAAAACCAATCTTGCAACCAATAAATCGTTCGTTCTATTGACCATTAAAAAATTCATCACTGCATGTATGTTTCGTTTCGAATTCATAAGCAATTCTCACAAATCCAAGTAAGATTGGACATATCTTTGAAACATATCGAAACATACTATTTTTCTTATTTTTCTCTAAAGCGTAAACAAACAAATCTTGCCTAATATACATATAATATTTATATAATCTATGCTTGTGTAGTTGAACAGAGTTGTACAAAGTTTCAGTTTCATACAGCATGTAATGATGATAAACCACAAACGCGTAATTTTACGAGAAATGAAAACGTTGTATTCCTTGCCCTCCTTTTACACAGAAGAGGCAATAAAGCAATAAACGGCGAGATTTTTGATATAAAATCCCGTGCGGGCGATCTCTCTATGAGAGGGCGAGGCGCGTAGAATCCGCGGAATCTGGAGCACGAAACGACACGGCGAACCGGCACGAAAGGGCGCGGGAAGGC
This sequence comes from Monomorium pharaonis, assembly GCF_013373865.1. Classification (NCBI taxonomy): domain Eukaryota; kingdom Metazoa; phylum Arthropoda; class Insecta; order Hymenoptera; family Formicidae; genus Monomorium; species Monomorium pharaonis. The sequence continues at coordinate 6,607,120 of NC_050477.1, forward strand.
AACGCGAGGAACGAGTCTGCTGGAGGTGGAGATAGGGACGGGAGGAGAGCGAGAGAAAGAAAAGAGAAGAAAGAGACGGCGAAACAAAGCGGCGTCCCTTTGTCCCGTTCTCGCATCGCTCTCGTGCTCGCGCGCTCACCCAGGCGCATTTTGCAAAGAGCGCGTCGCGAGACTCTTGTTGTCCCCGCGATATTACTTCCTACATTTGCGCAAATTATATCGCTGCGGCAGAGACGCTGTCGCTGCCGCTGCTGCCGTCGCTGCTGCTGCAACTACTACTACTACTACTACTACTACTAGTACTACTAGTACTACTACTACCACCACTACTACTACTACTACTACTACTACTACTACTACTACTACTACTACTACTACTACTACTACTACTACTACTACTACTACTACTACTACTACTACTACTACTACTGTGAACGTTTGTTCGCCGCACTTTTGTTCCCGCTTAACTTCTAATGCACGTCCGTGACACGAGAGATAACTATTAATCAAAGATGCGAGCTAGTAGGGGTCGGAGAACGAAGAGAGGAAGGAGAGGAGGAATGTTCACCTAGTTACGCCAACGCTATTGTCTAACTATATATACGTATGATCTACTATATCACCAATCTTTCTTTTTTAATCTTGTTTCAACAAAAACAATGACGAGTGAAAGAGAGCTCCTAATACGATCGCACGAGATAGCTAACGCGGTCGTGAAATGTTAAACTAAACTACACGTCTTTTTTAATTTATATAAGAGCGCAAAAAAAAACATCCGAATACAAAGGGAGAAGGCTATTCCTCTGTGAAATCAACATGTACTCTTATTGGACAAAAATTTGATGATTGAGAAATGAGAAAGCAGTAATAAGGTATATATTTAAACAATTTGCTTGTATTATTATAATTCGTTGCGTAATTGTTATAAATGAGTAATTCCGCATCTTTTTTTATCCCGCGACAGAAAATTGCGGCTGCCATTATATACATATATTCTCCGGTCTTATCTCATACTCTTCGCTCTGTTTTACCCCCGTTGTTTCTCGACTTCCTCGCTTTTCACGGTTTTCTAGACATCGCGTCTTAAAACAACAGACGACTCTCGCGAATAACTATTTCGCCTTTTATTATCCTCCTCGCGAAGGATCGAGTTACAGAATTACGAGCGTGACGCTCGCCAGCGTGCATTCGTTTATTTGGTTGGCAAGCAAGGAGAATGGCTCGTTCGTCCTAACGTCTAGCTTTTCTGTTATACTGACGATCAACCGTCACGCGAAATACGTGACGGACTTGAAATACAAAAGACAAATGGTAACCGTGTCAAGCTAAAAAATATTTTTTTCTGGAAATATATAATAATAATAACTTTTTTATTAAGTGTTCAAAACTCATTTCTTTCCGGTCGTCGTAAGATTATTAGATCTCACTCGGATTTTTAGTATTTTTTCCCTTATCTCTCTCTCTCTCTCTCTCTCTCTCTCTCTCTCTCTCTCTCTTTGCACATTCTACATGTCTTTTTGCGTATTACATATTTATACATCGTATTTATACAAATAAAAACGCAACTTGTGTTGAAAGTTTTACGCATGTATAAACAATTTTAAGAAAACACGTGAAACGTAAGATTTCGTTGGAAATACAGAATTCCAAAACCATTCATCTCATAAACCATCTTCCTTCTCATTCACAATCTTCAAGTCTGTAATTAACTTCAAATAAAATCAACGTGTATGTAGGATGAGGGTCGAAGTAGAACCCAGGATCTGCGCCGATTACGAGTCGGGCTGCTTTCAAAGCGTCACGCGTCACCTTATATTATTATAATATTATAGTATGCAGAAAAGATATCCTCCACATTACGAATATTTCAAGTGACAATTTTTTTACAATAATAATACGTAAAAAAATTTCATTTTCGACAAGATGATTCCTCTTAAGGGATCAATGAGAATTTTTATCCGGGCTGTTTGTCTTCGAATCGAAGAGAAGAATGTAAATGAGCAACCGCTCAATGATAACCGCGCGTTAAAGGCGATCGCGTGCCACGACGATTATACTATACGTCCGCTGTTAATGGCGACTATACGTTACCGTTTTCTCCGTTAATAATATTATTACGCGAAATTTACATTAGAGTTTAATAAAAATTAATTTCCACTAAGAGATCGCTAATAATACCCTGGCAAAAAGACGCTCTTCGAATCGCACTAACGACGGAAGCAAAAGGCATTATACTTGTAATACTAGCTTAGAATTCTATAGCAGTACGCAATACATGACGAACAGTTTCCTGTTAAATAACAACGTTCGTAACGATATCTAATTTTGTTCTCTCGGATCAATTACAACACCTTAATAGTTGGTGAAATGGCGTAATTGTCAACTGCTGCCTTGCGCGTTATAAATTTTCTTATATTCTTCTCAAGAATAGAAAAGAAAGAGAAATTATGAGTCACCGCGACAAAACTATAAATATCTTGGACATTTTTGCGATTTTTCTGAGGTCAATTACGTCGTCCGTTTCCGTTAGTCATGGCGATAATTATTAGCTCTGTTGAAAAAAATGTCACGTCACTCCGTCAATACCTACTCTTCACAATACTCGGGGGGGGGGGGGGGAATGATCGAGTTCGCTTGAACGCTTCCGATTCTCCTTCGAGCAATTATACGTCGTTGCGTTATTAGTCACCGCGATAATTATCAGTCGTTTCGCGCGCGATATTACGAGGAGTATTACGGCGGCATGCGGCAGTGTGTTATCGCCGGCCCGCTTCGTATGCCCGTTGCCCGTTGCCCGTTGCTCGTCCGTCGTATACGCATCGAGTATACTCGTCGAAGAAACGATCGAGCCACTTTGTGCCCGTTGAGCAGAGCAGAGCAGAGCAGAGCAGAGCGGAGCGGCGCGGCGCCACATCAGCGTGAATAAGCAAACGAGTGGTGCCCACATATCGTCCATTGGCCGGTTCTATGAACGGCAATTGTTGTACGTTGACTTGCGGGCTCTATAAATAATCCTCATAATTTCTAATGGTCCGCTCGATCTCTGTCTCTCTTTCCTTCGTCCTCTCTCCCTTTCTCTTTACGTTCGTGTATCAGCAAATTCGCCGGTGGTCTCGTTTCATCTCGCGGAGAGGGACTTTGAGCTTGTGCGACGCGTGAAATTACGACGGTAAAAAGAGTGGCACGAGCGGAGGTTGCGCCGTGCGCGGGGAACAATCAAACATATTCTTCGAATTAGCAACGCGAAGTGCGAGAGCGGTCGACTTGACTCCCACGTGCTCTTTCGCTTCCCTCGCGCAGACCCTCGCGGTAATTACACTATATTACCCTTTGACGTTCGGTATAATGGATAGAACGCTAAGCAAAAGAATACCGGCGCGGCGCAAACGAAGAAACACTCGCCGCGCTCGCGCGCGCGCGCGCGCGCGTGGTAGTGCGCTGGGAAAATACCCAACACAGAATAGAAAATGTTCGCTAACTTGATTGCTCGTAGGTTAAATTGAAATTTCGTTCAATTCGAATTCGCTTTAAATTAATTGAGAGAGCTGAGTTTACCAGCCGCGGCCGGCGTCTGTGCGCTTTTTTTCACAAATGCACATAAAAATTTTTACCCGCGCGTCTCTAATTTGCCATTCCACAGATTCTATGCCACGTAGCGAATTTGTTGCGTTTCTAGAGAAAAACGAGAAATGTATATACGGGTATAATATAGATTAATTATATACTTACGGGAGCGGCGGGATGTCTCGCCGGGGCGGGGTACATCCTTGTCTTGGACAGTTGCTTCTTAGAAATCACTGCAGCGTCCACGATACACCGTGTACACGATCATTTCACCATTTCGTAGGCTCGAACGCATCCTCGTGATTCGGAAGAGGCTCCAGCTTTCTTAGTCTCCTCTCTCTCCTCTTTCGTTTCATACACCGTTCACGGCACGGGGCGATTCATCGCGATTACATTACCGCGAACCAAATACACTTCTCCGAATACATTGCTTAATAAACGCGGAAATAGACGGAAACGTTGTAAACTTTGCACGGACTCTCGCGCGTTCAAGTAGTCCGTCGTACGTATCAACACATTCACGACACTTTTCCTCGCGTAATTTTTCGAGCGTCGTTAAATCTTCGCACGCCGTAGAGTAGCTTCGTTCCTGTCGAAGAAAAATTCACCTTTATTTCCTTACTTCTATGTGACGTTTTCTGTATAATTTATGTAGCAGTTTCTTATAGCATTTCTCCTGTTTGTTCGGCTAGAAAAATATTTGCTCCCACGCGCTATTTGAATTTACCCTTCTTTCGAGAAATAGTGCGCTAAAAGTATTGTCTCTATTAACCGCGCGGTATCTCGCAGGAACTATGCGTTTTCATTTTGTCGGCGCGGCGCGCGCGCGCGCGCGCGTGCATGCAATGGAAGCGTGAACGTGGAGGAGCTTTACGATGGGCGAGCGATCAATTTATCGTTCGATTTACTAGGCGCGTAAACTGCGCGGCCCCGTCGCGCGCTGCTCCATAGGAGCATTTATCCTAATCTCCGAGGCGTGTTGCGCCAGGAACCAGGGACAGAGAGTGAGAAAAGAAAAAGAACGCGGCGGTGCGACGAGGACAGAGAAAGTGAAAAGAAAAAGAGCGCGCCCGCCCGGGTATGTATGTATATATCCGCACGAGTGTGTGCAAAGCCGCCGGCTGAGCGCAACGTCACGTTCCAGGATCTACGACGCATTGATTACGATGCAATTTTCAATGGATCACGGTGGCGGGCGGTACGCGCGGCCATTATCGCAAACATCGCGACGTGTCCAACAAATTCCGCTACTAGGTACGAGACGGATTTCGCGGAAAACGAGGTGAGATCGGTTGCACATGTTTCTTACGAGTCGGTAAGCAACAAACGAAATAGAGAGACGATGAAGAAGTAAAATTGCTCGTTATTCCTTCATCCCTTGCATATATACATATAGTCGCGCGGTAGTCCATCGGTTCGAAGTACGCAAGGACTCTTTGTCGGGGGATAGAAAATCGAGGGCTTGAGAAAAGGCCTTGAGAAAAGGCTGCGCAGAAGAAGGCAAACGCGCGGTTCCACATGTACGAAGGATAACGTTTTAAATTCGTCTTCGTGGAGACAACGCGCGTCGTCGATTACTTTCATCGTCCCATCAATCCCAGTGAAGAGATCGTCTTCTTTTTCTTTTTAACCGCGCAACGATATCGAACACAGATCACAACCGCTCGCTTCGTGCTCGTTCTGCATGTTGGTTTGCGCGCGGTGGAGACACTTAAGCAAGTCAATATAAATCGATGGACACGGAACAAGAGCGCGCGACGCGACGACGAGCGGTAGGAAGCGGTTCGGCGGGTGTGTATAGTATAGTACTATAGTAGCAAACACTCGACCGGGCGAATGGACGGCACCCGACCCAGCGCGCGACGTATAACGACGGTATGTAGCTATATACCGTTGGGTTAGTTTAGGCCATAGCTTAATTTCCAAGTAGAGAATTGGCGAATTCAACGAGGGATCGAGGGAAGGGCGCGGACGAGATATAATTCGCGCGCGCGGTGTCTCTCCCTCTCTCGCGCAGATTGCCGTGCGCGATTTCAGCGCGCTGTTTATTTTAGCCGCTCCGCGCCTCGCCTCGCCTCGTCTCGCCTCGTCTCGCCGCAGGGCGGATTACGGGAAACATTTTTGCGATTTGTACGCTTGGCCAAAGAGGGTCCCCGACCGACGGACGGACGGACGGACGGACGGACGGTCCAAGCGACGCGACGGCCGAAAAGCAACGCGCGCGCGTGTGGCCGGGCGGACAACGTTGCCTATTATTTTCACGCTTTTACCGCGCCGCACGATCGCATATACATGACGCGTCATTACGGGCTCTTTGTAACGCGGGATGATGTTTCGTGTAACGCGCAAAATGGAGTCATATAACCGCGTTAACAGTCCATTCTCCGCGGATAATGTATTTCACGAGCAATACACGTACAGATATACGTACGTGTACGAGGATAAATATATTTATGTACGTGCGTGTATAATGCGTGCGCGAGCGTGAAAAACTCGCCCAGGCCCGAATTTGAGCCATCATTTCCATCAATTTGCAGCAAATGCGTTCGGCGGGACGATAAAAACTTTTCGGCTTGACGTCGCGACGCGTCGGCGAACGCCGCTGCCGCCGCCGCCGCCGCCGCCACCGCGCAAAATTAAATCCGCCCGGTTTCCACTTGCATTTATGCAAACGCTGAGAAAAGTTTCGCCTGCACCGTACGTTTTCCATTGTCTTGCGGAGCAATAGAGATGTCGCGTGAAACGACGACAATCGGCAATCTAAACCGCGATAATTTGATGGGGATAAAATAAGTTTTAGATTTCGACAAAATAAACCAAACGTGCAATGCGCGCGCGCGAATTGTAATTTCATATCGCGGGATTATTCCTCGAATGAAGGAGCAGCATTGAAAGAGCTTATAAAGATCGCGCTTCTCGAAAAGCTTACCGCGCTGTTTATTCCCGGAGAAAAGGGAGCCGCCGGCGAATAGAAGCGCGCGCGCCGATTGCGATGGGCGGCTCGCGACGAGTCACGGAGAAAGTTATCACGAATCTCACGTAATCGGCCCTCGGCTGATCCTTAACCATCGTCCGTGATTTCTTTACCTTCTCGATGATCGTTATCATGGCAAACATGGCCGAGCGACGGCGGCGGCATACAATGCTACGCGGATTAAAGGATTCTCCACACCGGACACGCTGGTGTCGCGCTTTAATTATCGAGTACCGCGAGTGATACCGCGCGTGCCGTTTACGAACCCCACAATTTCGTTATGAGCTGTAAGCCAAATAGTCGAGAGTGCGGGATAGAGTCGTTCCGCAACAAAGATATCAATTCTACACGCGGAGATTATAGAAATTTGCTTTGATTCTATTCAAGCATACGTCTTAAATAAAAGTACGCTCAAGTAAATAATAGTACCAATGGAAAAAGAATTAATAACGCGTGAGTTGACGCGCTTGTTTTTCTTATGTTGTTGCAATTGAATTATTTCGGTAAAAAAAAAAAAATATATATATATATATATATGTGTGTGTGTGCAAATCGTGTAATATAAGTGACAATTGAGATATCAACGATCAGTTGTATGCTCGGTCGTAATTTTTGCTTCTTATACATCGGCGATCGGCCGTTCGCGAGGGGCGCGAAAGTAAAAACTCTATTGTGCTGGCGATAAAAGCGAACAACTCCGTGCGACGTTACGACAGTGTCCTAATATTCCGCATAATTACGATACGACCGATCGTGTCTTTATTAGCGGCATGACGACGTTGCCGACTTGGTGAAATGCACGAGTCGTAAAGAGCCTTATCTCGCGAAGCATGATAATTATACGGCGAGAGAAACAACTTAAGTGGCTTACGGCAGTAGTTGGGAACGTGCGCGTATAAAAATTTTGTTCTAACAACGAATTATTAAATGAGAAATTCCGCCTACACCGTGAATCGACAGGTAGTATACAATTTTGTTTCAATAGCGAATTTCAATTGCGAAACTCCGTTTAACATATTATTCGTCTAATCCAAATTGTATCGATCACTTTGAAACCGGCAAACATATTCGAAATGTATTTATGGAAAATCCAAACTTTCGCTCTCTCTTTTTGAAATACGCCTCAATGTTGGCTGTCTCGACGCGAGAGGAACTCGCAGCAGCGAAAAGCGGCTACAATTTATGGGATACACACTCGCTTAAAGGTTCCGCGAAATCACAATATAGTATACGCTAATACGCGAGAAAGACAACGCGAACGAATGGCTTGTCGATCGTCTCCGATAATTTTACGAGCCGTGCACGACGATTACCTCTAACATCGTTCCCGCTCCATCTCCTCACCACTGCGCGCGATCCCTTTCATCGTCGATGACTCTTGGCTTCTTGGCAATAACGCAAGTAAAACCACCTATACAATTAATTTGATCGCTAATTCGGAAATCGTATCGCGTTGAAAGATTTACAAGAAAGATTTACCGGTGACTACTTTTGTCGTATACAAAACTCGCCATTCTTTGATCGGTAAATAAAATTGCGTCGTCAATCGAAACTTATTTTCCGTTTAAGTACATGTCCTAAATAAAAATTGAAATATTGTAATTACAAATAATGAACTCAATGCCGAAAAACAACATATATAATTAATATAATAGTGCCAAAATAAAAAGAAAGTAATTAATAATACCGATGTACAATCGTTTTCCTTTTTAATTGTCACGACATAAAAAATCGACTTTCTGGTTGGAAATGTTATCAAGCGACTAAATTAATTGTATTAAACACGAGCGTTAGGAATTAATAAATATTTGAAATTGTTGAAAAATTGAGAAATTTTTGAGAGATGACACCGATTCGTAAAGTTCTCCGCTTAGAGACAATCAACTGTCCGAGGATTACGTCATTCGAGGTTGCCCGTGCCTAGGTGGTTTAAATTAATTAGGATTGCGTTACGATAGATGTGATATCGTAATACGGAGAGAGACCGGAAGATCGTACCTCTCCAAGAACTTATTAAATAAATCTCGCGATGAAACGAGGGAGTAGAGAAAAAAATTGGTACGTTTGTCCAAATTCCCACGAATCCCACGTTCGTATTGTTGCGATGTGTCAGTTTCACGCGTACAACGTTAATGACTTCCGTGTATCTTTCCAATAATCCGTTAAGCCGTCGCGATAAACCCGGAGGAAGAGGGAAACGAGGAACAAAGATTCGGAGCGGACTCGGGGTCTGTTGTTTGAAACTCGATTAACGAGCCCGACGTTCGAGGCTCGGCGCAACGTTTTCTCGGAAGAGAACGCGCGCGCCTTATCGATCAAGGAGCGGAGCGGAGGGAATTAAGGCTTGATCGGTGGAGAGGAAGGGATTAGTTTTTGCGGATGACTCGGCCGACCGAGCCTTCCCTCGTTTCGCGAAAGACGATCCAGCGTCGTAATTATTGGGCCAGAAGTTGCCAGAACTGGCGCGCGACGCGCGACGCGCGGCGCGGCGTGGCGCTGCGGGCCCCGGGAGCGAGATTAACGATATATGTATGTACTATAGCCTTAACGCGCGGCACGGCGCATCGCGCAATCGGTACGGAGCAGAAGGAAAAGAAAAAGGAAAAGAATGTTTATCCCCTCTTCTTTTTACTCACCGCGAAAGTAATAATCGCCGTCTATTATCCACGCTTCGTCGATACTCGACGGCGAGGAGGCGCGGGGGACGGAGGGGGGGGGGAGGGCGCTGGACGGCGCGGCGCGTCACGCTCCGAAGCTGGCCGCATAACTAACGAGGACACGTGACTTGGCGCGTTGCTAACTATCGCAACGAACTGCATGAACTTGGCGCGGCCAAGTTTCTCTACGCTCCGGGATTCTCCGAAAATTCAGATTCAAAGGAGTCGGCATTGACACACGCGCCATATACGTACCTCGGAGGATCCATCGGAGGTCACGATTCCCTCACTCTGACTCTCGCGCCTCCGTCCTTAATCCGTCTTGGCACTGCGGCGAAAAAGCACTCGCGTTTCTTGTCGCGTACTCCTCCTCTATCCCCCTCTCTCTCTCGCTCTCTCTCTCTCTCTCTCTCTCTCTCTCTCTCTCTCTCTCTCTCTCTCTCTCTCTCTCTCTCTCTCTCTCTCTCTCTTCCCCTCTCTAGCTCGCTTGTTCCATCTCGTACTGACACACTTTCGTAGAAAGACGCGTGCACCCAGTCAAACGTAGATCCGTGCACATCGGATACGTGTATAAGCCGGGCACAGCAGGGATCGGACAGAGAATCGGAGGCAAGCAAATGTCGTAACCGAACCGCGCAGCGTACGACGCTCGACTGCGAGCCGGGTAGTACCGAAGTGGATGACGGGAACGTGTGAACGCCGCTTGCCGCCGTCGTCGTCGCCACCACCACCACCACCACCACTACCACCACCACCACCACCACCACGATCACTACCACCACCACCGCCGCCGCCACCGCCACCGCCATCACCGCTCCACGTCGCGCGCCACGACACACCGACGATGAGCGACAACCAACACCAATCGCCGCGGCGCGGCGCCCACACCGATGCTGCATCAATGAAACGAACTCGTACATGGACATGCGCGTGCGCGCGCGCACACACAGTCGAGAAACAGCAGTGGTAGCAGTCCGCTCCGTCTCGCTCCTACCGCAGCGCCGCGCCGCGCCGCGCCGCGCCGTTTCCCTGTTCCCCGTGCGAGTCAAGGGCGTCGACCGACGGGGGCGACAGAGCACTCTCTCCATCTCCGCTCGTCTTTCCCGGAGAGTTTGTAGGTTACGAACAAGAGAATCTGTATCTCTCTTCCCGAGGGCCGTTAAAAAAGTTGAACCTATAAATTTCGCTTCTAATTTTTACTAGTAAATATACCTAATATTTATTCGCGGTACCGGATCGTTGTTTGAAATTCGAAACTTGGTACCTAAAGATCGGCGCGCGGCGGTGAGCGCTGTGTGAATATATAAGAAATTGTTGACTGCGTTCGATTTGAATTGAAAGCGCGTTACGTCTCTTTTAAATCTGGATCGTGAATCGCGCTTGTTCACCAAGGATTTTCAGTTACCGCGGGGATCACAACGGGAGACTCGTCGACGGCGCATATAATACATCGGCGCGCGGCTCTCGGCGCGTGCGAGCGCAAATTTCGAAAACTCTTTACCGACACCTCTGCTTTCGGCGTTGCGTAGAGCCGCGCTCTCTCTCATCCTCTCCGCTCTCTTCTCTCTCGCTGCTCTCGCTCCTCTCTCTCTCTACTCGCTCTCTCTCGCGCGCGCTCTCGTCTCTCTCTCTCTCTCTCTCTCTCTCCTCTCTCTCTCTCTCTCTCTCTCTCTCTCTCTCTCTCTCTCTCTCTCTCTCGCTCGCTCTCTACCGACACACATTTCCTTAATCTTTCGCTCTCTCCGGTCCGTCAGTCGTCCTTCGTGTCGTCTCGCTCTCTCGTTCGTTTCGCCCGCTCGTGCCCTCGCGATTTGCAGTGGCGTGGCGGTGTGGCGGGAATGCCGAATGTCAGACCGCGCGCGCGCGTACGTGCGTGTGTGTGTGCTGTGCCGCGACAGAGACGGCGCGAGTCAAAGTGGCGGAGAGTGCCGGACAACACGAGTCAACCGGCATCGTAAGTAGAGAGCTCGGCGTGGGTGTAATCGCCGCGAGCGTGTAGGTGAGGGACGGGAGGAAGAATGGTAAGCGGTGGAGAGGAGAAAGGGATGACGCGCGAGTGTGTGTGGGCGTGTGTACAGTTGTGTACAAAGCTCGCGCTTACGTACACACGTCGTACGCGTGTGGCGTTCATCATATTACACACCGTTCACGCATCGCGTCCGCCGCCGCGCTGCTTTGAGGAGAGATGAATCCTCGATTCGGTTAAACGCCCGCCAACCGGGGGATGCTCTAAATCAGGACTGTCTACCTGAGCACACGTACACAGACGCGCGCGCACGTACGTACATACGTATGAGCCGGCTTTTCGAAATTCCAATACTCCGTCGAGCGAACGGGAGTGCGCGACGAGATGAGAGCGAGAGCGACGCCGACTACTATTGCACCGATGCGTTTTCCTGCGCATCTCGTTGCAGGAGAGATGTATGTCTTCCTCGCTGGCGTGATCGATCATGAATAGAAATCGACGGGATACGATGCCGCGATGTTGCATCGTGTTTCGCTCCGAGACGGGATAATGGAATCAGAAATATTGACATTTTTTTCACCCAAGTTTGAAAAAAAAGTATTTAAGAGTTTATCTGTTTCTTCTCTCTTTTACGTGTAAAAGGATCTGACGGTAAAGTAGTCAAAGAGTTTGTGTCACTATTGGTTGGAATTATAAATATTCCATGAAATAAATGTTATCTAATGATTATACAACTTAAATCTAATTTGCAATGTGATAATATAATAAATTTTAACCAAATTTAAAAGAGAAAAATTTAAGCGTGCTGTTTTCTTCCTTGTTTTACGTACAAATAGATCTGTGACTGTAAACTAATCAAAGAATTAATAATTTGAATTTGAGATTATTTCAAATATATTCCGCGAAATTACATTTAAATGATATGATTCGTGAGATAACAAAATAAACCAATAAGTTTGAAACGGTATTTGAGCATTATTTATTTTTCACTTTATTTTATGTATTGAAATGTCTCACAATAAATTAGTCAAAAAAGTTTGTAGCTGCAGTTTGGGACTACTCCGTGGAATTACGTAATAAAACGGAAAAACGTCACTAGAAAATGTGAATAAGTGCGTGGTTTATATGACAAGTATTCCAATGTATCAGATTTGCCGTTTCCAAGTGCGTCGCGATTTATCATTGCGATTCGTGTAGAATTTCAGCCACCGAGAAGCTACTCTCGTTGTACTTGGGCCACAAAATGACAATTTACGCGTAGAAAATTAATTATATTCTATAAAACAACGTACTCTCTTTATCCATCGTCGCGTTGGCGTCGTCGCAATTTGCAAGAACACGGTCGCCCGTAGAATCGGCTTGACATTCGCGTTCACCCAACTGCGGGTCGGCCCGCGGCCGCCCGTCTCTTTTTGTCCTCCGAGAGGCCATCCTTTCGGAGCGGCCGCAAGCCACAGACCATCGCGCACTTTTCATCCTGTACACGCACGTCCATTATACCATACACGTACACACGCGCGCGTGACTTGACCGAACATTGTGCGTAACCATATTCACTTCGATGCGCCACGCAAAATGTACGCACGGCTATGTCGCAGCCGTGTCTATGCTTGCGCGAAGGGCAATCGGAGAGAGAGAGAGAGAGAGAGAGAGAAAGTACGTGGAACGGCCGTAAACACAATTGAAAATTTTTAGTGAATGCACTTCCGTGGCTGCCGCGATGACCGGGTGATGCGAATCGCGGAAACGATGGCATGAGCGAGAAAATTTATTTTGTCGTGGGAACTCCTTTCTTAAGAGACGCTCAGCGAACGTACGTGTACGTGAAAAAAAAAGAGTACGATTTATTATGTACTGAGATTCATTTTTCTTCCGGTTGAACGGATTGTGTGATGCGCCAGCATATATACTTAAAGATTTCTGAAGTCTGTTTTTTCCGCGTTAAAAAAAAGACTATGTTACTTTACAGATCGATGGAGAATTAATTGATTCGTCGAACGACATTTCCTCTTACGTGGTGACGTCTTGACGATCCTGCTCGCAATTTGCATAATTCTTGCACGAAAGCAAAGTTTGTACGACGTCGTTTTACTATATGCGCGTTTTCTTGTCGCGTGACTAATAACAAGCTGCTCTTGGAGTTCGTCTGTAACAATTTGGCTGGTAATTGCAGTTGGCGATACGTATTGCATCGGCTCTCTCTCTCTCTCTCTCTCTCTCTCTCTCTCTCTCTCTCTCTCTCTTGCCCACCTGCGCGCGCGTGTGCACATGTGAATCCTGCATCGTCAAGAAAATCGATATCTTTACAAAAATATCAGTTTATGTAAGATCGATGAATCATGCAAGCTAACAGCTGTCGATATTGTATTTTATTGATTTGTAATACAAAATGCCGTCTTCCGTATAAAATTGTGTATATTGTCAGAGGACCAATTAAATGAAGTAATGAGCATATTCATCGAACATTGTATTTAATCTTATAGGACTATAATTTGTATTTTTTGGGCTAAGCTTGTTAAAATTGTATATTGCTAATGACTACCATAATCATTCAGTGTTATTAAAAAATTTTCAAACGCTTGTAAAAAACAAACATAAAAATCAAATACAAAATTTTATACATGTGTGTGTGTGTGTGTGTATAAGATATATAATTTAGAGTGACATTAGTAGTTTGATAATAATGTGGAGTAAAAAGCGTTATTCGACGCACTAATCATAATTTTATTCAATTGTATTCAATACATAATATTTTATCACTGTGCTTATAATAATGAAACTTTTATTGTGACGTACGAAGAAAGGATAGATTGTTATCGATAGTACCCGCTAACAACGCTTTAAATCGGAAGCGATTCATTCGGACAGAATTTAGACGGAATTTAGGATTTCTTCATTCCACGGTTAAAGAGCAGCCGATCGATCCATCGTAAAAGTCTCCAATCACTTTATGTGAAACACGCAAGGTGTTCCCGGATAATCGTCGCGCTGACGAAAAAATTGGCTGTCGAGTTACGTGAAAGATAAGAGAGGGAGAGGAGGATAATACGATTCGTCTTATCTCGACGGCACGCGGAATATCTGGCTCGCTTAACCCTCTTGTCCGCTTTGAAATACCTTTTCCACGATTCATTCAAACTATTTTTAGAATTAGATTTTTAATTCTAAATAACGGAGTGTAATTTTAATTTATATTTTATCTTCAAAATATACTTCTTAAAATGTATGAAAAATATTCCTAAATATATTCTATAGATCCATAATCTTATGAAACATCCTAAAGATATTTCATAGGATCTTTCTGGATTCGCCCGAGGCTAATATTCGGCTATTATTTACTTTTCTTGAGAACGTCCGAAGAATGTTCGAGGAATAAATTGGGATTCTACTTGTGTAGGTCTCGGGGACGTTACGAGGCAGTGTGTACGCTCCATTATAGGGCTCCAGCGTAGGGCGCAAAATTTGGATGATGATTCTACCGGTCATCTCTACTCTAACTGGCGAGGCAACTTTTTCAAAATTAAAATTAATTTTTCAAAATTAAACTTAACTAATAAAAAATTATTTTAGAAGTACAATGACGCAAAAGCGACTATCTAATTTAGCACTTTTATTAATCGAAAGTGAAATAGCAACAATTTTTATTAAAAAGATGTTACAGAAATATTTGCAAACGTTAAAGTTCGCAAACGCAAAAATCACAATTTTTTAATTGTTTTTCTTATTTTTTTAAATTTCTATTATTTCTATTATTTTTTCGTATATTTTCTTTTAATTCTCATTTTTTACGAACTGTGTGTATCACTTAAAAATATAATAAAAAATATATTAACATCTTATGTTAATGTTAAAACAAAAAAAATAAAATTATATATAAAATTTTAATATAAGAATTATTAAAAAATATAAAAATATACAAAATTGCAAAAACTTATAAAAACAACCATTTTTCCTGCCTCGTCGTGATTCTGTTGGTAACGTTAAAAACAGAAACTTTTTAGCTTCCCGTTTTGTCTTTGTAGTTTTGTACTGGGGCGCGTGAGCGATTCTCAACATAGGGGCGCATAAGCGAGTCGTATTAACGGCGGTAGGTCTACATGTGTAGATGATCTTACGACATCCCGACAACATTCTTGTGTTGTCTAGGTTTTGCTCACTCTGGGTTAATACTTTTTTTAAAATAAACATTAAGTGACAGTTAAAAACTTTTGATTATTTAATTCAAGATCGTGACATTGATAATATATACAATATATATCAAGATCGTTAAAACTGACTATGTAACGAAGTTGTTCTGTATATATATATATAGTGATATTAAAATTAAAGTAGTTATGAAGAAACAATGTATAGTGCGATGGGTAAGGTAAAGTTGTTCTTTTTATTTCTTTTATTCCCGAATTTATCGACGATGAATGAGAGTTTAAACCTTTAAACTAAATGATTCACAAATACGTGTCGCAAGAAAAAATTTATATAGCGCATATACGGAAAATCAAACTGAAAAATCAATTTTTCGAATTTTAACAGAAATTTTCAAAAGATTGAACGATTTATACAAAAAGGTTAATTTAACTTTTCTTTTATTAGGAGAAATAAAAGTACTTACCTATATCCCAGAAAGAGCCATTCCGCTCTGTTACATGTCAACCCTTGCTTACTTATTAAATGTAGACGATTAATCAAAGAGAAATCAGAGAGAAACATGAGAGCGGTCGCAACACCGATTTAGCTGTCACTTTATTTTGAAGTGCCTCTATGTTCATAAAATGTAGACATTGAACTATGTAGCCAACGTTTGTGAATTACACAGGTAATGCCCACGATTTTGTGGTTCTTTTCCGTGCTATAAGCAAGAGCGAGGTGAATCAGAATACATAAACAAAGAAGAACAATCAAATCGTTTTGAAACGTTTTTTGTCTTGAAGGTCCACACGTTAAAGGCGCATCAAAATAAAGTCGTAATTAAATCACAGCCGTAGCTGCTTTTGGGCTCCATTTTATTGCTTGTAAATTCAAAGGTCTCTTTTATTTGAGACATATTAACAATTTTATTACAACTATAATATAAATATGATCGTTATCCATATAGCACACATCCTGGAGACGTATTCTTAGAAGACGTCCCTTGGAGGCAGCTGTGCTGTATCAGCTGATGTATGGATAAAATGGGCAAACATATTATATAAGGTATAGGAAATTCTGCGAGTTTAATCAGCTATCGGAATTACGGAATTTTGTGCTAGCTAGGCTCGAAAGTCGTTGGATACCGCGCTCTATCGGCGTCATGGCGCAACATTGTCGACATTGTGCATTGTCGACTTGCAGCCAGCTTCCTTCCGGACCGAACTACCGCGACGCGACGCCGACGATTCCTTCTCTCTCGCCATTAGAAATAGCTAGTGGAAAATTTCGTGAAAGAAGAACGAGAAGTGGACGGATCGCATCTATGACCGGGGCGCATGCGTCTCTACTCTACACAATGTACAAGCAGAGAGAGAGAGAGAGAGAGAGAGAGAGGGGGGCATCGATTGGGAACGGTCAGAGTTGGAGGTCACAGAACAGAACCGCATACAGCTGTGGCTGGCGGCGCTGCGCGGTGACTGCCGTGAGTTCAATCTTCGACTTCGACTCTTCAGTCGTTTGTAAATCGCCGAATAAGACGGAATGGTGTCTGACGCCATCTGACGGAGAGCGACCGAGTACCAAACGGAACGACGATATAAGTGACAATTTGGAGGAGTAATCGAAACTCATTCTCCTTTGCTCGCGTTTAGATTGAAGCCCGCAGAGCCGTTCACCGGTTGTTGCCCAGGTCAGGCGAGAAACCGAATCGGTAGTAACGCGATTTCGCCAACGTTTCTCTCGCTGGCCGCCCCGCTGCCCCCCCCCCCTCCGTTCATCCGCTGTCGTGTTGGGTGGGAGCGGAGGAAGCGCCACTTCGTTAACTGTCCGGGGTTGACGTCTGACGACGGTAACTGGTAACAACGTCGACAAAGAGACGACGAAACGGACGAATACGTGTGTGTACCGTGTGTTCTACGCTTGAACGGTTGAATACGCTCGTAACCCGCAGAAACGAACGAGAGGCGCCAAGGAGGCCACGCGGGGCGACGTCACTTAGCTCGGACTATGTGAAAATGGATTTTAAGAGCGTGGTGTACAACGCCGCGAGGGACGGCAAGCTCAAGCGCCTCAAGGTGAGTACGTCATCGTCATCGCGCGCGAGCCGACGCGGCCGACATAACCATCGACGATTTGTCGAAACCGGTACGATCCAGACGACGAGTTGTAAACATAAACATGTAATAATGCCAGGTGATCACACACACATACACACAGTTAAGTCATCGGTTCTTTTTTTGTTTTTGCTTTTTTTCCTTCTTCCTCACGGCTGAAGTTTCGGCTTTCAGACGGCGCGCGCAGGTCTTGAACCTCCCTGCCGGTGCCGAGCCTGCCCGCCGAGGTATTATTAAATCGAAAACTCCATATTCAAGATACTGTACTGAAGCGCGATTTCCGTTTCTCGAGTGCGCGACAATGTCGTCGCGTCGCCACGCGCCGCCTCGAGACAGATTTTTTTTTTTTTTTTTTTTTTTTTTTTTTTTTTGGCACGATGTGATGACGCGCGAATCTAGAATTAATTCTTTAATTTTCGATGTGTTTGCGATGAGACATTGGATAATTCGTAAACGTTTGCGATTCTACAAAGAAACGAAGAATCTCGCAGATGCCGCGCGTTTCCTTCCTTCCCGAAAGTAAAGCTCGATGACGACTTTTCGCTGCTCGACTGACGCAGTGACGCGGTATCGAATGACGCGAACGTTGGTCAAAAATGGCTCGAGCTAAGTTTCTGCGGATAGAATCGTTGAACGTTCCAATTCCTCGTCTTGTTTCCGTCTGAGTTACGTTCCCGGGAAGTCGCGTGACGCTCGAGATAGGAATAAATCGCGAGACATCTTTGCGAAATTCTCTTAAAGACATCTCTGCTTTAACTTTGTTATTGTTAAAACTTGGTCCAACAATTACGAATGAAACGATACGTACGCGCATACCATTTCGTCTTGTCAAAATACCATTTCATCTTTTTAACGTTGCGACACAAAGCAGAGTTTCTCGCGTTCCATTTTCGATTCTTCATTCATTTAAACCTAAACGTTTTACAAACGGTCACGCTCGTTTAATGGCTTTTTTTCCATCGACATGTAAAATATTTAGGCAGTTGACTGAAAACCGAATCCTGGATCTCTTTCACTTGCCAGATGCGACACCGCACCTGCCACCAAGTTATCCAAGGCCTTACTTCACTCCGCACACACACACACACACACACACACACACACACACACACACACACACACACTCACACACACACACACGCGCGCGCGGAGAACGATGCCAAAAGATAAAAATAATCAAAGTTGGACAAGTGATAAGAAATACGGGAGCTACGATTATCTTTCCACTTTAGGTGCAAATAAAGTGATAACTTGATTATTTTAAGTGCGAACTGTAGCCGAAATATTAATTAGAATAATATTCGCTTGCGTTTGTCTCTTTGTGCAGCACAAATTTAAGGTAATACATGCAACATATGACGATGATATATAGTAGAAAATTCTTATGACGAAAGCGTGGATTTATTGTGCGCAATTTTGAAGTTTTTAAATTACATGATTAATAACGTTAATCGATTGCTATGAGAATAAATAAAAATGGTTCGACAAAGTTTTCCAATTTTTCAAATATTTGCCAATTTAATTAATCAACTTGAATTTAACTTAAATTTCGTGATAAAAATGACGAATTAATAGAAAATTAGTAATTTCTGATTCCATTACTGTATATTTATCGAACATCTTGTATCATTCCCGAGTTGATAATATTCTTCAAGATCTTGAACATTCATAAGGTTGCTGCTTTCCGGTTTTTCCCGGTAATATTTTACCGATAATAATACATATATATCATGTGCTCGCTCTCATTCTCCCTTCTTTCACACACACACACACACACACACACACACACACGCACGCACGCACGCACGCACGCACGCACGCACGCACGCACGCACGCACGCACGCACGCACGCACGCACGCACGCACGCACGCACGCACGCACGCACGCACGCACGCACGCACGCACGCACGCACGCACGCACGCACGCACGCACGCACGCACGCACGCACGCACACGCACGCACGCACGCACGCACGCACACACACCTTCTTTGTAAAATCTTTTCGCGACCAACAACGTAGCGGCATCAAAAGTCCTCTTCCCTGTTTTTAGAATTTTTCCATTCATGTTGCGTCCGTATACTTTCTTGCGTGCGCATTAACAAATCGCTAAAAGTTTGTCTTTAACAATATTTCGTTTGCGCGCGTTTTTAAAACAGCACGTCTGATACGGTTAACGGTTAACCCGACGGCAAACGAATAAAATTTGATCTGTGATATCTTGAAACGATCAATAAATTTGTGTTCATAACATCTATTTGATCTTATTTCTAACGTGTCATTAACCACCTTATTTTTAACAATTAATTCCCCGATTAATTTAAGAGACAAATCTTGCTCAATAAAAGTGTAAAAATAAGATATCCTATATATCCATAAGATATTTATAGAACTGTTAAAGATCTGTGAATTCAAAAGGCTACAGATTTCCGATATTTAAGGGGACCATTACTCTTTAGAACCAATACGAATCTGCAATTGTTCTACGGTTCATGTTTTTTTTCTTTTCTGGAATTATTTCCTACATCAGCTATTAGAATTGTAAAGTAAACCACTTTGTATGGAGCTTATTACTTTTTGCTACTTATAATATTTATGCTGTAAAGCTATAAAATATTTAAACCATCAAGTAAAATTAATTTCTATTGTTTAATATTGATTTATGATTGATTAGTTTGCATAAAACAATTGGTTATTGTTCCTTTCTAATCCTTATCGGGTTTACACCCGTCGAAGGAAATATCAACACACAGGAACGAGCTCGAGATTAGTTATTGTTCCGATAACCAACCACCAAAGCATTGATAAGTGACGTGAGGAAAATTGTGCGAAAGCGATCCATCTTTTTCAAAGATCTGCGGTATGAGAGCGAAAGACATTCGTAGCCTTTTTTCATTTCTTTCAACTTGTGTTTATTTCACATAGGAGATAGCAGCGGTACGACAAGTTATATTTAGCATGACATGTTTATAGAACGGCACTTATATGGTCAAATCTGCCTGGCAGAGCTGCTCTGTGTACCGCTCTTATTATATATTATGCGTGACAAAATGTAGAAACAACATAGAATGAGCCGAAAACTCGGTGATCATCGACGATTACGCGAAATCGTATTGCATGTCTTATCAATGAAATCGCCATCGCCTTCTCTTCGCAACGGCAAACACGTTTAATATTGCGACGTCGAATGCAACGTAAATGCGATATATATGTATATGTACGAGGTGACGCGCCGATATTCAGTTAGCAGTTTATAAACCACAAAGTCGATGCAGGAAATCAGGTCTTTCGCCCCCCCCCCCCTTTTTAAATAGAGTAAAACATTTTTTTATTTAAAATATATTTTCAATATTTTAATATTTTAATATTTTAAATTACATTTTAAAAAGCATGTGTTTAAACAAACAAAACAAGTGTTTAAAACAAAAATATATGATTTAAACACTTGTTTTAAATACATAATATAATATCTCTTGACATATAATCTACAATTTTTTTCTACAATTATGACACTTTTAAATTATATTTTGTTTTAATGTAAGAAAATTGATAAGTAATAACAATTATTATTATTTCTAAATTTAATCTTATTTCTAGTAGTAAAAGTTTCAAATATATAAAATAAAGTGTTTTTTTTTATTATAACTTATGTAATTATAATGACTGCATTTAGCAGAAAAGAAATAGCTTTGCAATATTGTTTTAAGATTTTAGTTTTTAATAAAAATAAATGTTAAAATATAAATGTTATATAATTAAATATTTTGTATATTCTAATATAAAACAACATATTATTTAATTGCTAAAAAATCTACGTTTGAATATTGAAATCTAAATAATAAAGCCAAAGATATAATTATTGCTTACATGTTTTCAATATTGTTATAAGACAAACTTTATAAATACGATAATTTTTTTATATTATTTACGAGAAACAATCATTACGTATGAATAAAAATACATGCAAACATTATTCCTCTAAAATCTATATTGAATCCTTACAAAAAACGTTTTAAATATTTGTTTTAAACACATTTAAAATATTGTTACGCCCGCGCTGCTGTACGATTACTGAGAAGGCCGCGTGGCGTTCCTTGACGACGGGCTGCTATTTACAAACAAGTGCCTTTGCGACTAGATTCCGAGCTGTCAAACTGTTCGGACGTATTTCTTGCAATTCTATCACTGTGTTCTTGTATTTGTGTTACATTAAAGAGCCGTGTGAGTTTTCAGTGGTGTTACAATTTATTTCAATCGGGAGTGCGTGTAACATTTTGGGGGCTCGTCCGGGATCGGACGAGCGGATATCGGAACGAGCTTTAAGGAGAGAGAGGGAGAGAGTCCGGATGGTTTCGAGGACCCCGACACGTCCGAGCCCGCGAGATATTTCCGTTGAGGAGGGAACCGAAATGCCCACTACAAGGAAAAGGGCTCGAGAGCAGACTTCTGAATCTACGATGTCGGAGACGGCGGTACTGCAAGCCGTTCTCCAGGAGATGCGTGCGATACGTGAGGAGCAAGCACGAAGGGAATCGGAATTTGCAATGTTGTTGCGGCAGAGAGAAGAAGAGCTTTCTCGTTTACGAAATTTCCAGCTAAGTCCTTCTAATAATAGAGCCTCGGGCGATAATGTATTGGGGGCCGCGTCCGCGGGGGACACGTGCGGGAATCGTGCGCGAACGGAATTGGGTTTCAAATTGAAGCCTGACACTTTTGACGGGACGGTTCCGCTGCGGGAGTTCCTCTCTCAATTTCTCCTAATCGCGCGCGCGAACCTTTGGGACGACGCGTCGAAATCTGTAGCTTTGGCCGCGAGTTTAAGGGGGGAAGCGCGAACAGTCTTAGAATCGTTAGAGGACGTAGAGGTTTTTAGTTTTGAAGAATTAAAATCAAAGCTCGAGTTGCGTTTTGGGGAGGGAATTCTTACTCAAAATTCTTATTCTCTTTTTACCAATAGAAAACAAAAATCTGGGGAAAGCCTGGCTGCTTTTGGAGCTGAGTTGGAAAGGCTTTCGCGTTTAGCATATCCGGAGTGTCCTTTTTCGGTGCGGGACAAGATCGCATGTTCGCAATTTATTTCCGCCGTTTCCAATAATTTTCTTAGAAGAACTCTCCAGCTGGAAGGGATTTCTTCTTTGAAAGCGGCCGTGGAGAGAGCCAAAGCTATCGAAATCATTCAGGGGGCGAATTTTGAAAGAAAAGAAAAATTCGGGAGAAATTTTGATCGTTTTGGGAGGAATTTTGAGAGGGAGGAGAGGAAGGACGCGCGGAGTGTTGGGGGTGAGAAATCGGAGGAAGGGGGGCCCCGAAAAAATTGGCGTGGTCTCAAATCTGCAGCCAAAGATAAAGAATGTTGGGCGTGTGGAAAAACAGGACATTTCCGTTTTGAATGTCCCGACGCAAAGGGAAACGCGGCTTAGTTGAGCTTTTTGGGGCGAGTTCAACTCCGAAGGGTAATGCCCCGATTATTTTTCGTTCTAATTATAATTTGAATAAAGATTATTGTGTTTATCGTTCTCTTAGTTTTAATAATGATAATGATTCTTATTTTTGTTATGAAGGAATGCTTAATGAAAAACGTTGCTCCTTTAAGATTGATACGGGCTCTGACATCTCTATTGTAAATAGAAAATTAGTGAAAGATTATGGAGAAAAGTTGGAAACGGTAAATTGTTTTTTGAGATATCCTACCGGAGAAAAGATTCTTTGCAAAAATAAAATTTTAGTTGATATTCTTATTGGTAAATATTCTTTGAAGATTCCTATTTTCGTGGCGGAAATTCATGACGATTGTTTACTAGGGGTTGACTTTCTTAAAAAGGTTAGTTTAGAAAATGTTTTTGAATCCGCCTTCGGAAATTTTAAATCAAAAAAAGAAAAGAATTTTAATTGTTCTCGTGTTGTTTCTGTCCCTTCTGTCTTAAGGGAGCTCATTGAAAAAAATTCTGAAAATCTTGTTGATTCTCAGAAGGAAGTTTTTGCTGGTTTATTGAATGAATTTCAGGATATATTTTCTGAAGAGATAATTGCAGGAAATTGTGATATTATTTGTCATTCTATAAATGTTGAAGATTCTCCTCCCATAAAACAGGTTCCCCGACGTATTCCTTATCATATGAGAGACGAAGTTTATGGAATAATAGAGGAGATGAAAAAACATGGCGTAATAGAGGAATCTCAAAGTCCTTGGGTTTCTCCTGCGGTGTTAGTTAGGAAAAAAAATGGAGCATTGAGATTTTGTGTGGACTTCCGAAAATTGAATGCGGTTACGATTAAAGACTCCTTTCCTCTTCCTCGGATCGATGACATTTTTGATCAACTCTCAGGTAATGTTTGGTTTACTACGCTTGATTTGAAAAGTGGTTACTGGCAGGTTAAAATTCGTCCGGAGGATAGGGAAAAAACTGCTTTTTCTGTTGGTAAAGGGCTTTGGCAATTTACTGTAATGCCCTTTGGATTATGTAATGCCCCCGCAACTTTTCAGCGCCTAATGGAAAAAATTTTAAAAGACATGTTAACGAAAATTTGTTTAGTTTATCTTGATGACGTGATTATTTTTGGAAAAAGTTTTGAAGAAATGTTAGAGAATCTTAGTAAAGTCTTTCGGCGAATTCGGGAAGCAAATTTAAGAATTAATCCGGAGAAATGTGTTTTTTTTCAGAAAAAATGTTAAATATCTGGGCCATATAATTTCTGCCGAGGGGGTAGTTACAGATCCGGAAAAGATTTCCGCAGTAAAAGACTGGCCAGTTCCGCATACTAAGAAGCAATTGCGTAGCTTCTTAGGTTTTTGTTCGTATTATCGCAAATTCGTTAAAGGTTTTTCTTTTATTTCAAAACCTCTTTATGCATTAACGGAAGATAAAGTTAAATTTTCTTGGGGAGAAGAATGTCAAAATGCTTTTGACGAATTGAAACGCGTGTTATCTTTTTCTCCTATGCTTTCTTTTCCGCGGGAGGAGGAGAAATTCATTTTAGATACCGATGCTTCTAATATCGGTATTGGTGCAGTTCTTTCCCAGAAACAGGATGGAAAGGAACGAGTTATAGCCTATTTTAGTCGCGTTTTGAATAAAGCCGAGAGGAATTATTGCGTTACGCGTCGAGAACTTTTGGCGATAGTTGAAGCAATCAAAGCTTTCCGTCATTACCTCTTGGGACAAAAATTTTTGATTCGTACAGATCACGTTTCCCTTAGATGGCTTTTGTCTTTCAGAGATCTTGAAGGACAGCTCGCGCGTTGGTTGGAGAGACTCCAACAATTTGAATTTGAAATTGTTTTTCGGAAAGGACAGTTTCACGGAAATGCCGATGGACTGTCTAGACGTCACTGTGAATCTCAAGGTTGTAGATATTGTGCTAAGATCGAAGAAAATTGTGCTCGAGAGTCGAGGAAAACTATTACCTTGGCTCGTATTACCTTGGCTGAAGAAAATTTAGAAGAATGGCAAAGGGAACAGAAAGAGGATCCTAGTTTGTCGGTAATTTTTCGCGGTAAGGAAACAGGAGTACGTCCTTTACGCACGGAAGTTTCGGATGTTTCTACCCGTATTTACTTGTTGTATTGGGACGTTATAAATCTTAAGAACGGTGTCCTTTATAAGAGTTGGTATGCTCCAAATTTGAAATCTAGCTTCCTTCAATTATTAGTTCCACGTAAACGAGTCAAGGAAATTTTAGAGAAAGCCCATGATTCTTTGTCGGGAGGACATTTCGGGGTGAATAAGACCTTGGAGAAAATTAGGAAGCGGTTTTACTGGGCTTCATGTAAACAAGATGTAGAGGACTGGTGTAAATCCTGTGAAGTGTGTGTGGCAAGAAAGGGCCCCTTGGGAAAGGGAAAGTCTCCTTTGCAAATCTTCAATGTTGGAACTCCGTTTGAAAGAGTTCAAATGGATATTCTTGGTCCTTTTCCCATTACTTCTTCTGGAAATAAGTATTTGCTTGTTGTAGTCGACTGTTTTACCAAATGGGTAGAAGCTTTTCCCTTGAGAAATATTAGAGCAAAAACAGTGGCGGAGGTTTTTGTTAATCAAATTGTTTCCAGGCATGGGACACCTTTCGAAGTTCATACGGATCAGGGAAGGAATTTCGAGTCCAAGCTTTTTACTGAACTCATGGAACTTCTCGGAATTAGAAAGACAAGAACTACTGCCTTGCATCCTCAATCGGATGGTCAGGTTGAAAGACAGCATCAAACCATTACTAATTATTTGGCGAAGTATATTTCTTCAAATCAGAAGGATTGGGATCGTTGGATTCCTATGTTTCTTTTGGCCTATAGAACCTCAAAGCATGAGGCTACTGGAGTGACTCCGGCAGAGTTGTATTTTGCGCGAGATCTTAGATTGCCTTTGGATTTGTTACGAGGGAAACCGCCTGAATTTTGTAAGGAAGACCCTCATACTGCGGAAGGTTTCGTTAAGGATTTTCAACGAAAAATGGAGGGATTTCATGCGAGTGTTAAGGAAAGATTAGATATTCGTTCTTCACGTGTTAAGTCTCGCTATGATCGCAGAGCTAGACATATTTTATTTCAGGAGGGGCAGAAGGTCTGGTTCTTCAATCCCCGAAGAGTTAAGGGGAAGGCTCCTAAATTACAAAGTGATTGGGAGGGACCTTATTTTATTGTTAGGAAATTGAGCGAAGTAGTTTATTGTATTCAGAAAACTCCGAAACATAGAAGAAAGATAGTTCATTCAGATAGGTTAGCTCCTTTTTATGAGAGGAAATTGGTGCGATAGGTGAGTCGGAGCCCGGAATAGAAAATAAAAAAAGGAAACGAGACGTTGACAAAAAAGGAATTGTTTTTTTTTTTTTTTTTTTTTTTGGAAATTGGAGAAGTTTGTTGCTTGTTGTTTTATTTTCTTTTCAGGAAAAGAAAAAAAAATTACGAAACGAGAGATGCTTTACAAGCTTTCCTGGAAAGTGAGCGAAATCCTTTCGACGGGGGATCAATTTCTTTTCTTTGTGATTAAATGAAGACTGCCTCACCCACGGTTTTTGAGCCGTGGTTTTCCCGTGGGGCGAAGGGCAAATGCCGAGGCAGGGACTAGAGGAGTCCTTTCAGGACGACGGGTCCACGGTGGCTACCCCCCTCTTGTCCGAAGAGGAACGGCGACGTCGGTTAAAGCGTGGAGGGCAGCGTTTGGATCAAATCCAGTAGACGAGAACCTAGAGGAGTGGAGTTCACTCAGGAGTCGGCCCAGGGAGAGGGAGATCGTCTCTTCCTCAGAGAATGCCGAATAGTGGTTCTAAAAGGACTTTTGGAAAGGATGGAGGTCCTGGATTTCCCTGAAGACAATTAGGACTTATTTAGGAGCGGCGCTCGGTAACCTGGGACAAAGCTCAGGGAGAGCAGGAGGCCGTCCTGGAACTTTTGTGTCCTAATCGGGGAAACGGAAGACTGCCTTGGTACTACCCTTTCGGATTGTCGGGACGACAATCTTGAAGAGAGAGGGTAGTGTTACGCCCGCGCTGCTGTACGATTACTGAGAAGGCCGCGTGGCGTTCCTTGACGACGGGCTGCTATTTACAAACAAGTGCCTTTGCGACTAGATTCCGAGCTGTCAAACTGTTCGGACGTATTTCTTGCAATTCTATCACTGTGTTCTTGTATTTGTGTTACATTAAAGAGCCGTGTGAGTTTTCAGTGGTGTTACAATTTATTTCAATCGGGAGTGCGTGTAACAATATGTTTAAAATCTTTGTTTAAAACAATATAATGTTCAAAACATTTTAAACGTATATTTTTAACATAAATGTTTTGAACATAACAACTTTGCGTTGACGTCATCAAAGTTATTTGCACGATCATTTTTACAATTAAAAATGAATTAATTATAAAATTGTAGACAAATGAAAAACGCTGAAAGCGTGGTAGTTGTGCGATAATCGATTATGCATACACGATATGTATCGATTCGTGCGATGCGTAATGGACAGACAAGACAGGGGCTATTTTATAATAATGTAAACATGACCTTACAAATTGACCATAAAGTATTGTAGGGTGCAGTTTCATTTTTTTTACTTAGCCTACCAACGTAAATTATTTATAAAGCTAGAGAAAGAAGAAGAAAGTTAAATTGAGATTAAAATTAAGCCTGCAATAGTGGAAATAGACGTACAAATTGCGTCTTATAATTGCTTAGAATCTAAGCTTTAGATAATGTGGTAATTATTTAGTTTAGGGGAGGCACCTCTGATGACCTTGACCTTGGCATATGTTATCAAGGTCACTCTCCTGAGTAATCTTCAAAAGATTTTAGCCGTCGTGATTCGTTAAAGTTATTAACAAAAAAATTTTTATAAATACGACACATAACTCAGTATAAGAGTATATCAGATGAGTTTGCAATTTTTCACGTGTAGCGAGGTCTACTTCTTGCTTACAGAGCGAAACAACATCCACGCTTGTACTTTACCAGAAGTTTGCGACATTAGATTGAAATTGTGGCCGAATATCGAATTTAAAATGTTTGAGTTAGCTTAGGTTAGGAAAAAATACGGGAAGGGGGTGTAAGGGAAGGGACGGCAACTTTAAGGGCTCTTGATAACATATGTCAAGATCAAGGTTATTGGAGTTGCCTTCCCTAAACTGAATAATTATCATAGATGACGTGAATCGTGGCGAAAAACATTCCAGCACAACTTTTTCAGCAAGTTTCATCATTTCAAATGCTTGCGCATCATCTCGCGACACACATCTGACAACTCTCGCAGAATTGATCGACGTTTCATCACTTTCGCGAATCTAGCCTTGGCTAACCTGTCAATTTACGAGAACCCAAGGCACTCAAGAAGCCACACATCGATGCACGGATAACAAAAAAACAGTATGCAAGTACGGTATGCAACACTCGTGCACAAAAGGCTGACTTTACGCCGTTGTTACATAATGTACTATTTTGCTACCTGTTGACCGAGAGTGATCCTTTTCTTATCTGTCAATTTACACTCAAGGACGAGACTTCGACGCATAAGTAAGAAAAAAAATTGTGTGTCACTTATGCGGGTGAACGCACTTACGGATAATAGCCAACTCACCTCACTTGCTATACAATATACTATTTTTTTCTGCTTACATACTTTTATGTGCTACTAACTTAATGATTAAACTCTGCGCGATCACAGCCGTATATCTCTGAGATTCGTAGTCGCGGTATTTTTCGAACTAACGTTACGAGTTATTTCATGGCGTGATGACGGAAGCAAACAGAGCGCTGATTGAACGACGATTATTCGTTCTTATAGTATAGATTCTCGAGTTAATTGATGTAAAATAAGAAAGCGATCGATAAAAGTCCGTTCTCTCAATGCTTGTGGTAGTTGCCAATTAATAGGACAAAGATGTCTATTATAAGACACTTTTTTTAACAACTTAAATTTCTTAAGTTAATGCCTTTCAACTTAAGATTTTTACGTAGTTTTATAGTATATAGCTAGTACAAAATTGTACCACAAAAATGTATTAACGGCTTAAATATGTATTTTATTTACTGTGATGATTTTTCTCAGATTTTAAATATTAGCTTGTTTTGAAAAAGGTCATTATATAAGATAGTGGATTCTTTTAATATAAAAAAATTATATTAGGAAATTAAATGTGAAAAGAACACATTTTCAATAAAAAATCTTTCTATTATAATTACATAAATGTAGTTAAATTACAGGCAGTTTTTATTAATAAAACGTAAAAAATGAAAAATAAATAATAGAAGTTAAAAACCTTAAATTTTGGAAAAAAATTAACTTATCAACTCAAAACTAATAATTGTTCTTTCTAATAAAGGGCATATAAAAATTTATTCAGATTTCCTCCTCCGTATTGTACTTTATATATTGATAACTTTCTCAAGTTAGGAACTACATAAAACATACAGTTAAAATTATGCATTTAAAATATCCAAAATAGTGGACAAAATCTTACAAGATACAATTATACTTATTAGTATTATAATAAAAATAAATATTAAGCCCCATTACTATTAATTATTAATATTTTATTTACAAATTTTTAAAATAGCACATGGAAAAATTTTGCTGAGCGACGTTAACAAATTCTTTGTATGCATCGCTATAGCGCTTCGCGGCTGCCACTTACATGAGATTTTACGATTAACAGTTATTAACACGAGATGATAAGACAGTAATATTTAAAAAAGTAATCGTGTTTGTAAAATAATTGGTTGTTTCATATTATATATATGTCTCATATCGAACATATGTCCCATATTAGACATTCTTATACCCTATTATTCAGACGAAGCGATTAAGATTCAAATTATTATAATTAATCGTTGTCTATCTCTTACATGAAATTATTTATGGCATGCCAGATTACCACGCTTGGTCGTTACACTTGTATTTACAAATATTTGCGAAGATGTTTTTGACAATTCCCTGTGGTGACGATATTCTAAAATCATGAAATTTTCTTGTTTGATGGTGGTGGTCCGAACGTGTTCTTAAATTTGGCGATGTTTTGTACAAAAATCTCTATAGTCTATGCCATTTTTTTAAATTAAAATATGCTTTTACGATTTGTTAGTTACATTTGCAGATATCTTTGGACTTATCATAATGAATAGTTTATTAAACTATTATTTTATACACACACACACACACACACACACGCACGCACGCACGCACGCACATACAAATAATAATAATTGTGTGTGCGTGCGTGCGTGCGTGCGTGCGTGCGTGCGTGCGTGCGTGCGTGTGTGTGTGTGTGTGTGTGTGTGTGTGTGTGTGTGTGTGTGTGTGTGTGTGTGAGTTTATATCCAAGTTTAAATCTAAAATTAACTTAGATCTTACATTAAAATTGATAAATATTATTAATGAGAAATGTTTGAGGTTCTTGTTAATATCTAGTTTTTTGTATTGCGCGTGTAAATATACATATATTTTTTTGTTGCGCTTTGATTGTAGTAATGTAGAAAATAATCGCAAATATTTCTAGAAGAAATAAAAAGCAGTAGCACAGCGCGGGACGAAATTCAGCGTTTTTTCAATGTTGTACTTATAGCTTCGAGGGAGCGTATGGATAGCCTGTAGCATCTATTAATACCTGTTAGTAAATTGGCGAGACGTCGCGTCGTTGTGCTTGCGCGCACGTTCATATGTTATTTAACGAAAAATTACGAGATAACTCCCATCATAAATTATAAAATTGATCGCCAAACTATACGGCACGGCATGACAATCGCTCGTATCTGATGAGAACTTTACTTTAATTTGGAAAGTGAATGCGGCACTCTTTGCGGCTAACAGAATATATTTACTCATCGGTGATTACATTTGTATCAACACTGTTATTGCATTTGATGCCACTGCTTTCGAAGACGTATTATACGTTTGCATTCGATTCTTACGGGATTATATAATATGTTAATATAATCAATATAATGTGTCGTATTTTATCGAGTTCGCTCGATTGTCCACGAGTGAAGGTCGGTGCGCTTTAAACGTACAATAAAACCGGCGTACCTACAAAGGAATAAAGTCAACATCTTCGAACGATCAGAGAATGTACACAGAGAATGTTTTTGTTCCCTATAAACTTATAAAGTTTGGAATCCATTTTGTTTTCATGAAAATATTTGTGAATAGAAG
This sequence comes from Monomorium pharaonis, assembly GCF_013373865.1. Lineage (NCBI taxonomy): Eukaryota > Metazoa > Arthropoda > Insecta > Hymenoptera > Formicidae > Monomorium > Monomorium pharaonis. The sequence continues at coordinate 6,638,141 of NC_050477.1, forward strand.
TCTCTATTTATTTCGCGCTAAAATTCTCACAATTTATCTCGTCGCGTGATTGTCAGAGCTGAACAGTGTTGATCAGATGGCCAGAAGTCTAATTGTAAAGTTCTCATATGCTCTAGGGAATTTGATCTGTTAAGAATATAAAATGTTCTCGATAAATTCTACGATTATACTATGTTACATTTTGACGCTTTGACATTTTGCAACTATGTAACGTGCAAAATGTAATTAATCATTGATACAATAAGACGATAATTCACGCGCGCCGCTTAAGTCACACAGTTAAGTGAAAAATTAAAATTAAATTTAATCCGCATTAAATCCTTCATTGATATAAAAAAGTATAATATTTATTAACGACAAACGAATGACATTAAGACATCGATCCACCTACCGAAGTCTATTTATAAAGCTAGTCAACAGGCGAGCATAAACGCACTATATAAATCCAAATGATTAAAATAACTTTGCAGGTATAATCTGAAATGAACCACTCAATCGGCGAAGTAACACTCCCGGAGACCTCTGACCTTTCGGCGGGACTGTCGATGAAAGAATGTTATCGTCGTCACGCAGATTAGAACGAGAACCTATATGCCGAAGAATAGAATCGATTCTATTCGCGTCGAAATCAAACAGATCGCGTTATATGATTTATAATGCTATTATTAGGAACTACTGTGATTATTGATTTTGTACAAGAAAAAAAAGACACTTGCGATTATTCAATTAATTGTCCGAACGATCATGATATTCACGATAGCAGTGTCGATTAAAGTTACATTACGATTATCATTGTAAATAACGCAATTAAGACCTACCAACATGGAAATCAATCGAGAAAGTTTTACAGTTCGATTCGACGGTGACGTATCGTTATTATGCAAGATGATACAGTTGTTGAACTAACCACGGCGTATTTAACGCAATTTTACACACACATATGTGCGCGCACAATTGCATAACACGCTGACGACAATTTCAAGGTTGGCACCAATTTACAACTTGACTCCGTTTCTGATTTCTCTCGAATCCTCTTGATTGCGCGCTTCCGCGGAATTATCTTTAAAAATCGCGATACACGTAAATCACAATTTTATCAAGATTCTTTAATTAAAAAAAAGAAGCGATGATCGCAATAATTAATTGGGTTCATTGCCATTTTTCTTCGCTGTCATGCTTTAATAACTCATAACTAACATTTTTGTGCTTGCTGATCTGTGTTTTTTTAATCCGAATATCCAAGCGTTTATTGTTGATACTGTATGTGCAAGTTGTAATTCTAATAGTGATAAATAATTCTAATACTGATAAATTAAGCGATAATCGTGCGGTTTATATAGCAGTTAAATAATAAATATAAATACAAAAATCTCAATAATAAATGTTAGATCTAACATATAAAATATTCAATTATTATGTGTTATTACAATTAAATATTTTTTGAACCGTAGTTGCTTTCTTGTAGTAGATGCAAATTAAATTTTTGTCTAATTTATCTATAAACGAAACAATATTATATATACAAGATTTTAAAGGTATTGATTTAAAATTAGTTTCTTTGAATAGTATAAAAGAAGTGATGTGTGTGTGTGTGTAAAAGTGTAAAATTAGTAAAAAAGAGGAAATGGATAACTACCGATTATATCGTGAAGACCAAGTGTTAGGAAAGGAGATGTCTTTGTACTCGTTTCGTGATTAGTAAAACGTTTCGCTCCTCAAGTCGGATTGAGGAAAATATACGTAATACGAGATGTTTAAGAAAAAAATAATCCGAATTTTTAAGCATTTGAAAAACGAAAGAATATAATATCTTTGAGATATTACACTCTGCGCGTCTAAAGTTCATTCAAATTGAAGGGAGGATTTTTCCGATTGTTTCGAAAGAGTCAATTATTTTTTCTTTATTCTCTCGTGTAAATGCAGGCTCGATCTCGTTGGTGATTTAGATCCCACAATTTTGTGTTGTGTAAACCTGAATCTGACGAAGAGAACAGGAATCGTTACACCTGACCACAGAAAGATCGATCGAGGACCTTCGCATTTTCATTGTACCGTTTCCATCTGGAATCCTTTCTTGTCGCCGTAAAGTGAGGAGAAGGGAAGGGAAGGGAAGGGGACTCTCGCACGCGATCGCGTTACAACTTCTGTGTACTCGCGACATTCGATTTGTAATTACGACAGAGTTTCGCTCGCGCGATACCTTGACATTGCTTGGAAAGTCAATGTTCTATCTCAATCACGCTTTTTACCGACGTTGTTTTTCTATTTGACTTTTCGCTACTCGTCATTCGCGTAATCGTGCACTTGTGCATTCCCTTACATGTAAAGTAACTTTGTGTTAATAGCTGAGTAATATTTTATTTTATAACAGTGTCTTTTAAATCGGTAAATACAATAAATAGATACGAGAAAATGTGTTAGAGAACAAAAGAAAAAAATTCGCGGAAAATGTTTAAGAGTTAAGAGCAATGATCAAAATATTAGCTGCTTTAGACTATAATTACATTCGTGTAATTGATGTATTTACATATTCTCAAATTTGATGTGACTTTCAATCAGACCTAATCTGATTTCAATTATTCCATCGATTCTTTTATTCTCTCGAAATTTCTTTTTTTAATTAAAAAATTAATGCTTGTTTCTCGAGCTAAACTTTGAATCATCGACATTTGTAGTGTCTTTGTTTTTGAGCGAAAGCAACGCAAAGTGAGTCTCCCTTCTCCCGTTCTGTATTTAGAATTGTTCGATTTCAAAAACACTCATTGTCGGTGGGCGCTAGACATTCAGGATTTCGGAATTAAATATGTTTAATTTCCAACGAAACGGGTCTATCAAAAGCCAATTCTCTCATCGTCGTGAATCGAAAGGGTTGTTACCTTCCGATAGTGCATTCTTAAAAAATACCGAATGAGCTTCCGGCCACTCGTCTTAAGGCTAGTGTGATTATGTTTTTATTATGGGACGAGAAAAGTGAATGAACAGATGCTTGTCCTGCATTAATTGTAAGAACAAGAATAACATGTGTAGCTCTGTATTAAAGAAATGTCTGCTTAATTTAATGATAACTCATTTTTAATAAGTTTTTATTTTAATGGTACATATATGTATAATGCTTGATAGGAAAGATAATTCTAAAATATCAACATGACATGTGCGTCACGATTAATATAATTAAGGAACTGTAATTGAATTCAAAATTATTTTATGTATCTCTCAATAGAGAATAAAATCAAGTTGTATATTTATATATATACATAAATTTTAATAAATTCTAATTTAATTCTAATTTTTTTTAAATTCTAATCTAATTAATTTTATCTAATATATATAATCTAGTACGACTAAATTGTGTGATCCAGCACAAATTTTAGTAGAATTTAATCTTGATTTTATTCTCTATATTGAGAGATACATAAAATAATTTTGGATTTAATTACAATTACAGTTTCTTAATTATATATTAATCGTGACACACGTTATGTTGACATTTCAACAAAATTATCTTGTTTGTCAAGCATTATATGTATATATTTTTTAAATAAAGTTTATTAAAAATGAGTTTATTCTTTAAAAGTTTTTATATACACAATGAAAACATAGTTATCTTCATAAATTTACAAGTATTTGTAAAATAGGTGTTTTATGCTTTAATTTTGGATCGTGTCGCGTCGACTTTTGAAAAGCGGATTGCACCGGATTCTCTCGCATATCGCGGTCTAATATTACTCGTACACCAACGGAATATGCGGTGAGTCAGAGGCATAACTGAAATATAATTCGGCGTGAAGCGAAATGATGAAAGGAAAGAGATGGCAAAATGAGCGGAGCGCTCTTGAATTTAAGATTTAATGCGTATTTAATATCCTTAGAAAAAAATGTATTATCATTTATCTTATATGGGCACATAGAATCCATAATAAAAAAGACCGTAAAAATGCGAAAAGTTTGCTCGTGGTCGAGCGGTATTATTACCGCTTTTCCGCGATGCTGATTGGTTCTCTTGCTTGACTCGCTTCGTGTTGCGAGAGTTGTAATTTGACAGTTTAATTTTGACAGTTTAGTTAATATAGGCGCGCGCTGCGTGCTAGTCCATCCATCCATCCATTCATTCATTCATCATCATAATGAAAAAAGTCATGTAGACGCAAGAAGTGCGCGTATTGTTGCCGCTTTTCCGCGATGCTGATTGGTTTTCTCGTTTGACTTACTTCGTGTTGCAAGAGTTGTAATTTGACAGTTTAATTAATACAAGCGCGCACTGCGTGTTAGTCCTATCTGGAGAGCCTGTATTCAGAGTGGCGACATAAGAGAGGTTCCGCCTTGTTTCATCGGAATCGTGCGAGCGAGAAAGAGATACATATGTCCGAGCGAGAAAGATATATATATATATATATATATATATATATATATATTCTGTCTAACACAGTACATACATATATGTATTGCAAGCTGACCACTTTAGAATAGATTATGAAAACAGTATTGTGAACAATGGTATTGTGACATTTTTGTGAAAAATGGTTGGATGTACAATACTCTTTTGTAACAATTGTTTCTGAAAAAAGATATGTAATGAGATATGTAAGGATATGTAATATTCAGATTTGAAAATCGGCGACCTGATGAAATATGACGGACCGATCAAAAGTGGTACCCACATGTCGCCACTCTGATTACAGGCTAATCCTATCTAAAAAAATGCATGTAAAGTCGAGTTCGCATCTCTTGAAATTTATTATAAGTTGCCCTTTTTCCGCGATGCCGATTGGTCCTCGCTGCGCTTACTTCATGTTGCAAGAGTAATTGTCATTGCGATTGAATTTTGACAGCTGTCAAATTTGTATAGATATTATCTATACAATTATCGTTGTAATTTATTTTTAAAAAGTAAAAAATAAAAAGATAAGTAGCGCGCGCGAAACGCGCGTCTGTGGTATCTAGTGATAAAATTGAAATAAAATAGTAAATTGCGTATTTATAGTCGTAATCGAGTTGTTTATTTGTCGTGAAAAATTGCATAAATTGAATTTTATATATATTTTTTGTTATATCTGTTAATGTCGAATTTTGATTTACGATTATGAAGAACATTTTTGTTTGTCAATAAAAAATACTATTCGATATTTCTGTATTCATCAAATGAATCATTAATTCTCATATAATTTATCACACAAAAAAATGATGTATTCTTAACCCGATTCCTGAAACATTACTTAACTGAAAAGAGGGATATAATTGACCTTGCGTTTAAAAAATATATAGTAAATATTATTCAAAAAATCTGAAAAAATTCATGCATTATGTTTGAACCTTCTACTTTATGATAAAATTATAAAATATGATATTTATAAAATTTATATAAATAAATTTTAGCAATAAACAAACTCTTGAAAAAAAATCACTTTTTTTATTCATAACTTTGCAAAAAAACAATAAAATTTAATGAATCAAAACTTAAATTAAAGCTTAAGAGTTTACTTTTTCAGAAAAAATATTGCAATATAATTTAACAAAATTAAAACCTCACTTTTTAACTTGAAGATATGATTTTTTTGAGGTGTCATCATAGATGTTTTCAGGAAATAAATACACATATTTTTTAATTAAAAAATATTTTTAAATTAAAATAATGTATCATTTACACATATTTGAAAAAGGTACAATAAATGATTATTTACATATATATACATATATATACAGACAGCATAGAATGTTTCGGTTGTTAGCGTTGTGCCATTTTCTATATATAAAAATAATAGTAATATGAGGTTATACATGTTCCGTGTACTACTACAAGTACAAAAACATGAAAATTATAGAACTTACCTCGGCTCAAAAATTCACGCAGTGTAACCAGTAACTGAAAAGGGTCAGTATCCTCAACTTCAACTTTTCATCAAGGTGGACTGAAGTCGACTGGCAACTCGTAACTTTGCTTAAGGACTCTCCCCTACAATACAATTTTGTAGGGAGGGAATAGGGCCTGCTTCCTTCCTTGATTTTAAAACAGCTAACGGTTGAAATTTTGACCTGAGTCAGATTTACCCCCCTTTTCAGGAATCGGATTAAAAAAATGCAAAAATTCCTTGATTCAAGAATATTTTATATTTAAAATAGCGTCAAGAATAAATATTTTTTAATTAAGAATAACTTATTCTTAATCAAAATTAAAAATGTTTTTTATTCAAAACGAAATTTGTTTTAATTAAAGAATAAAATTGCATTAGTTTAATACTAAATATGCTCGTATTAATTGTAATTTTTCTCTCAATGAGTCTTCTTGTCAACTTTATCCAAAATAAATTTAATTTAATTTAAACATACCTATTATTTTTCTAAAACAAAAGTTTTCATAAGTTTGTCCTTCTCATTTTTCTCAATCCTTTTTATAGACTGACATATTTTAGCTAATGTTATACCTATGTTGATGGCGAAATCTTACTTTCTTCCATGCTCTTGGCGAGCCTCTTTTATAAGAAAATGCATTTTGTTCACGAGATAACACGCCACGTAGCAGTTGGTGGTGAAAAGAATACTATCTTAAGAATACTATCTAAAATATACTCTACACAACCTTAATCGCTAACCCAATATTTAAGCATGTTATTCTTAATCCAAGAATAAATAGCTTTTGAAATATAAATAAAAACGAAGGTACAAACGAAGTATGTACTTAAGTTTGTTTTAATCATATACGAATTTAAAAAAAAAGAATACCATCTTAAGAATAAACTTTACATAAACTTATTTATTATTTGTACTTTCGTGTGACTTATCTCTTATAATTTTTTCTAAAAATTATAATCCTATAAAATTTGTCAATGAATTTGAAAGAAATTATTCAATCTGTTATAAAAAGCATTTTAAGAAGATTATATAAAGAATTTACGCGTTGTTCTATTTAATGCAATAATATGTAATATTGCGTGAACTCTCGATGCAAAGTCTGATAGTTGGATGTCAATCGTCATCGAGTACATTGCACATCTTGTAATATTGTATCCTGACTGATATTTAACATATATTTTACATATTTATAAGTGCAAAAACAGCAATTTAGCCTTTTAAGATGTGTACGAGATGTAAACAAAACTGTTTACGCATACTTAGCGTTTCTCATATGACGTAGAAAACTCACGCGGATTCTTGTTCTCTGTAAAAAAGCGGAAAAAAACATGCGCGAGATTGTTATCGATGATTCATGGAAATCGCATTCGTGTGTACGTGGAACAGTCTTAATCTTTATCGCCTACTCAAAAATGTTTTTATATATTTGCATTTTGTATTCCCTCAATGCGCGAGAATCGTTTGCTCTCTTTTAATATTTTTATTTATACGAGATGATACAATTTTTGCAATAAAGAATCACACTAAATATTATCTTGCCGAAATTTAAATTGCTATGATGCTCAGCAGAAAAAAAAACAAAAATGTGTAAACATATTTATTTCTTGCAAATAATACGAATAATTTTCATCTATTTTATGACGTGTTTGATCACACATATGTGTTTTTTATTATGACGAAGCACATAACAAGAAATACATGCGTGCAAACATACACATATAAGAAAGCTCAGTATTTTTCAACAATAGTGGTTTTTAATAATATGATTCGTAAAGATATGATACGCTCAACGCAACACACACACACAATATATATAAAAAATAGTATTCCTAATTAGACCAATAATCGAGCAGATACTTAGTAAGTAATACATGGAGCAATGATGAGAGCTAATCAATAAATTTAATGACCCAACTAAACTTTGCACTTAACATTAGCACTTATTTACATTGTAAGATGCTAGTTGTAAATCCAAAGCAAATAATTCCAAAGCACGTCGGAAGTAATAATGATGAATGTAAATTTTATGCTGCGTAAGAGTACAATAATGATGCAGATATTGGTTTTATAATCCCAATGACTGTGTAAGTAATGTCTCGAATAGATAAAATAATATTTATTACATTATTGCGGCGCGATTAATATTTTACATTGTTATTCGAGTTACAATGTACGATAGTTGAAAAAAAGCAATGGTATTGTTCTCCATTTAATCGAATTTTTATGCTATTTCGAAATACCGTAATAATCCCTTTTTTCTTTTCTTTGAAGTTTTTTTTTCTCGAAATATTTCCTCATCTGTGATAATCTAATGATTGAGGATACTTCTTTGTACTTTTTTATCCATACAATGTAAATAAAATTAACAGCATTTCTGTTTCCTTCTGTATATGTAGGCAATCTACGTGTAGATTCGAATTGATAATCTTTTTTGTTATTTTCTAATATATTGTATAATATATTCAATCAGTAATTAAATCTCTTAAAAAAATCAAAAAAATATAAACTGTATGGAACTTTGATTTAAGAATTGATAAATATAAGCAAGTAAAACGAAAAGTATATTGAAAAAACAAATAATTTCGAAAGAATGCATTAAAATATATGTGTGTGTGCGTGTGCTTGTGCGCGCGTGTGTGTGTGTGTGCGTGTATGCGTGCGTGTGTGCGTGCGTGCGTGCGTGCGTACGTGCGTGCGTGCGTGCGTGCGTGCGTGCGCGCGCTATATAAAACAAATGAAGTTTCTTTAAATTGTTTATAATTAAAAAAGAAAGTAGGAAAACGGATATAATAATCAATTTTAAAATTATTTTTATATAAAATTTATAACATCGACGAGAAGATACAAATAATAATAAAAATGTATCAATTAATAAAATTTGTTACGTTGTATCGACATCATTGACACAACAAATCAAATCGGATTAAATTATGAATTTAAACACGCGATAACATCTTTCATTATTGATAATGTCACCGCTTACAATTATACAGACGTAATACTTTTGTCGAAAGTCCACGTAACGACACCGGTTAGAAAGTAAACGCGCAATGTAACTTGACATAACCTGGCCTTACGTGCGTTTGACGCCGTCAATTTTGCGTGTCTTGCTCCGCTCCTTCTGTCACCCCGTTTTCTTGAACAACCTTGTTTGTGTACCCGATTAGCGATGCGTCGTTTCGCAATATCTTGATATAACATTGTATTAAATAAATTCTATACGCTATAAATTATTTTTACAATTATAATCTATATAATATTTTTTTAAATTATAAGTAAATTTGATTTAATTTAATTTATTGCAATAATAGTAAGTTAACTATGCGACTGGTAATCTTTTAAACAAGATAAAAATAAAATTTTTTGGTCATTTTTCGCAATCAATTATTTACAGTTTTTTGACAAAGGAAAGATCTTATAGAAGCTTTTGAGCATTGATATCTAGCTAGTAACTGACAAAAATGTCAGGGCAAAGTTTACGCGTATGAGCTATAAATATTAAATTTACAGAAAAATTACATTCAGCAACAAGATCCGCTGCAGACCGAATGGGTACTCTTATCTTTACACGGTAAAAAAATTTTGTATTTGTGTTAAAATTTTTTCTTGTAGAAAGTTTTGTGTTAAATTTATAACACAGTTGTGTGTTAATTTAACATATTGCTGTTGTGTTAATTCAAGTAAACACTCAAAAAAATGATCTTGCAATTATAGCAAAAATTTTCTAGCAACGAGAAATTAGCTAAAATAAATAAATGAATAGCAAGCACTGCGATATCGCATACGTTCAGTATCTAAACGATATAGATGACAGAGACAGAATTTATATCTGGACTATTTGTTAAATGTAACAAGAAAGTCTGTCTGTGGTACTTAGATTATCATTAGTCACGCTGTTAATATAACTAACTATGATAGACAGAAAAGATTAGCGACGAGAGACAAACAAATTGTATAATCCTTATACCTAGCGCTGTTTGTGAGACCCACCCAATAAATCTAGCTGCATCAAACAATTTCTCTCGTTCAATTGTTTTGCGCGAGTCTGTTATTGCGCGGCATGACGCTGATATACGTGTGAAAACGCGAGCGGCACGTATCGTGAATAAATTTTAACTATTATTAATCTGTTCATTATGACATATAATGAAAATACTTTAGCCTTTATCCTCATAACAGAGGATTTGTTGAAAGTGTGTGATCTCGAAGATTATATATCGGCGTTTCGAAGTAAGTAAAACGAACTATAACGTTAATCTTAAATTCTATTACTTCACGAAGCCTTTGCTAAGACTTCTTCAAACAATGATCGATTTCATGCATTTTTACAAGAAAAAAAATTATAAAAGAAAAATACATTCCTGCATAAAAGCAAATTTTTGTGTTATTTCCTTATAAACTTTATAATTTACATGCAAAATATTAAATATATTTAATGATCGATATTATAATTGTATTGATAATCTAACACTTAATAAATTATATGGTTTTTAAATTTAATATAAAGAATATTTTTCAAAATTAATTTTTACTTTAACTTGAGTTAATTTAATTTTAACGTAAACTTTAACCGAGTTAATTTTTTGTTCGTGTAATCTTTAACTAACCTTTAAATTAAAAATTTATAATCCATTAAGTTTAACTTAATTTAGTAAAACAAATATATTAACTTACCCAACTCAATTAAAGTTTGACAAAGCATAACTTCGAGCGATGCTTGATGTAATCGATTTCGCGTTTCAAACCACACATAGCGCATAGGATTTAATGTTTGCACTAGGAGTGCGTGCTAACGTAATGTCTGTTGCACCTCTTCGAGACATATTATCCAACAAGAAAGAGAGTACTATTTAGAAGAATATAATTTGAATTGTTTTTTTTTTTTTTTTTTTACATGCGACACGATAACGTCGACGTCAATGGCATTGAAAAGAATCGTGTGGATGGTACAACTTATAAAAACCTCATTTTGTTCTGTCTCTCGTTCTAAGTTTATTTTGTAATTGTGATACGAGAGAAAAGCAAAAAGCTTTAAATAAAAAAATGTCTATTAATCTCATATAAATACTTTTCAAAAGTGAATGGCGTCAAATAATTTGTGTTAAGTAATTGTGTTTATAGTGCATGAGCTTCTTTGCAAAGATCGTGGTTTCTTTGAGATTATGCGATTCTCTCGCTCGTCTCGCGCAACATTACGTAATCGCTCGAGCAACATTATTTGACTTTTCCTCGATACGACATCCTGTTACGTAACCGCGCTCCGCCAGTAAGAGTCGATCAGGAAGAACAATTAGAAAGCTGCACACAAGCGTTCGGTCGCGTAAGTTCTTGTACGATTCGACTAGTCTCACCCGTTTACTCGGTTACTGGCAGTGATAGTCTACAAATCTAGCGATTTTCAAATATGCTGGAAAGTTTTCGCTAGTATCTCCTTGCACCTATATAAACAATATTTAAGCTTTTAAAAAACATATAGAAAAAGTATCTATAAAACAGACATAATATTGTATATATACTTAAAATATGTACTTTTAATACATTTTATGTACTAATATAAATGCATAAAAGTATCATCGTTTTATTAAATTATATACTTATAACTGATCGTAATAATTATTATTATATTATTAATATATGTAAAAATTTTGCCAAAGTATATTTATAATACAACGAATATAGTGTATGTAATATACAGTGTATAGTACCGATCGAATATAAGTCGCGATATTCTTTTTGTTTTGCTTCAACCATTATTAACTAGAACTAAATATTGAACCCACCTGGACCGGCGACTTTCTCGAGCTCAATACATTCCTGGCTTCAACAGCCACCGATCCACCTCTATATTACGCACCTCGTACTACGAGGCTTGTAGTCGAGCTTCTCTCAATCCCCTACTCTTTTCTTCACAAAGTCGAGCTAGATCTTTGCTGACTTCGAGGAAGCCACCTCAGTGATAATTCGAGTTTACATCAGAACTGTTCGCAGTTTTTGTCTTATTACGAACTGGACGATTCCCTTCTCGCTCCGTGATCGAAGCGTTCAACCTCATTGATTCTTCACAAGTGATCGCAGGCAGTTTTCAAATCAGTTATCAGAATTCAATTCGCGTATTACTTCACAAAGTGATTCTCTATCGATTGTTAGTAAATTTAACCGGTCTTACAAAAATTTATTTGAATCAATAAGAATTTCAATTTTGATGCAGTAACAAAAAAAGGAAAATAAATTCTCTTTTTTTTTCACGAATTCCATATCTTCTTTCTTTAAATTCGGATTATTATTCGGATTTTTATTCCATTACTCAATAATTCGATAAAAATAGATTTAATTCAAAGTTATGATTTGTTGTTCAATAAATTAAATAACAGTTGGCAGACGTATTGAACAATATTTGTGTAATTGAACAATACATCTTATAAATTCTCATCAGCTTGCGTGTCAAAATTTCAAAATTCAATTTTAATGTTTCAATCTTTATCGAATGTAATAACAACATTTTTATGACGTGCTTTTTCCATGTTTGTTGTCCATAATAACAAGGTACCAAAGTAGTGTGGCAGCTCGATTGTAGCATTCTAAATTCTACAATCCAATCTCCACTACAATTATTCTCCCTAAGTTTCTTAATACTAGCAAGTCGTGATCAACAATAGAAGAGTAAATGTTACTCCAGATGTCTACCAAAAGGATTCTACATGCATCCTACTAGGATGTATTAGAATGCTTTTGGCAGGCATTTGTTAATGAATTCATCGTGCAAGAATTAAAATAATTTTGTAGAACACAAATGTAGCGAAAAGTAGATACCGTCTTTATTTAATTTATTATGCATAAAGAATTATCAAACATTATTCGCATACAGTTGTACCTTCTACTTTTGCTACTTGGGATACCACCCTGGATTCATCGAAATCGAATGTGCGCTTTGCAGGAAGTAACAGATTTTCATAAAAGACACTTTCTCGCATCTTGTTTGGGTTCTTTATAACATTCCGAGTTTTTATCGTGTGATTTCAATTACGCAAAGGTGAATTGTCATATATTATAGATATCTAATTGCGATGGAGCATTTACCGAACAACGAGTCATTTACGAGGGTAAGTTTTGTTTAATAACCGAAAATTATAATTAAATGTAATAAAAAAATATTAATGAAACAAATTCTACAGTCAAACAGAAACAGAGAAGTTTGAAAAATTTTACTTCATTTTTGAATAATTTGCGGATTCATGTAACACCGTATATTAAGCATGTACAGTAATCTTTACACTATAGTTATGAAAATAACTGTAATTTACTCAAAATTTTGAATTATTATTTTTATTATATTGGTACAGAAATTGATGCGTGTATATGTCAGTATATTTTACAATTTAAATTACGCGCGCGCACGATAAGCATTGGCGTTGAAGATCTTCACACATTTAAAAAGGTTTATACAATCTACATAAAACTTGCTATTTTTAATAACAAAAAGCCCAAAAATTCAATATTGTAATTAAGAATTGGAAAAATCACAAACATCTGTCTTGTCACTACATTATTATTTTGTTCACAAGTTAAAAATATTATGTATAACATGATAGATGTTATTTTTTATATCTTCTAATAATTTCTTTTTTATTAAATAATCAGGACTGTGAAGTTATAATTTTATATTGAATATCTTAAAATTATTTTAATTTTGTTGTGAATGGTTGGCCATGAATGGCAAGAAAAATGCCCAGCAACACCAAGGTTGCATTGTTCTATCCATAGTTACTTGGAACATGCGGGTAATCATTGTCCGTTCTGGTGACGGTTTTGTTTATTGCCGCGACACCGATGTAAGAAGCTTAGTAATAACTGGAAATGCCCAGCAACGCCAGTCATGATGCGGAGTAATTTTCTCTTCGAGTTAGAAGAAAAAGCTCTAGCTACAAGAAGAATAGACTGATGAAAGCGTGTGTTCCCGAAATATTTTTGTCCAGCACTAACAGTTCGTTGTCCTTAACGAGAAACGCGTCACGGACGCTGATGTGTGTGCCGGCTGGCGTCCTCTCTCGGCCGACTGGTTTGAAAACGATTTAATCAATTCCAAATCACGGAGCTGGACAAAACCCGTTTTAAAAATATAATCTATCTTCGTCTTTTTTCGAGGGTCGACTATTCGCAATTGTTTTTGTTTGAAATGTTAAATCTAATTCACATTTCGTAAAGCATCCTCATTAATTTTACAAAGACAAAGTGAGAAATGGAAAATACAAAAGTTACCACGGCTACCTCCGCATATTCTATTTCTTTCTTTTGGATTACGGATTTTTACGAATTAGTCATTATATGACATTTGAATTCAACATTGTTCTTTATCGTTTGATTGCTATTAAGCTTACACAGTTATACATTGCACAGAATGTAAAAATTACATCGTATCGTTTTTGCTTTTTTGTATTCTCTAGAGTTAAAATAAAATTTGAATATAAGATGAGGTGTGTGTGTGTGTGTGTGTGTGTGTGTGTGTATTTTGTCTTTTTTCTTTGTGTCTATAATGTTTTTCTATAATATTTTACATTTAAAATGTAATTCTAATTTATGTTGAAAGAGAGAAAAAAGAAAGGAAGAAGAGAAAGGGATATAATTAACAAATATTATTAATATTAATATATAAACCTAAAGAAAAAATAGAAAATAGTGAATATAAAAGAAAGAAAAAGAGAGGATAAAAAACACATTGTTTAAAGTTAAAAAATAAATAAAACAAAAATAAGAGGTTGAGCGAGGAGAAAGAGAGAAATAGAGGAAGAGAGGGGGAGACCGAAAGAAAAAGGATTGCCCAGTAAGCAAAATATTATTAACATAACATTATTACAATATCGTGATATTATAATATTTTACATTTCTAAAAATGTATTTCTTAATTTTTTATATAATTTTTATTATGAAAAACATTAAAAAAGAAAGAAAGGAATAAAATCGATAGTCGCATCTACCGAAATGTTGTCACCGGTTTCCTGAAACCCTGATTGACAGTCTTACTGCGATAACTTTGTAAGAAGCTGTTATCACAGAGCTAGCAAAAGATAATTTGTATAGATGGTTATCTATGTAATTATTATTGCAATTTATATATTTTCAAAAAGTAAAAAGCTAAATAGCGCGCGCGTAGTGCACGTCTGTAATGTTTTACACAGAAAAAAAGTAATACAGACAATTAACATATGTAATTGCGGGCTGCCAACTACATAAAACACTCAATACAATAATATTTGCTATTAATGCAAGTACAATGTTGATATTGCAATAGCATATATTATTGTATTAAGTATATTTGTAATTGGCAGCCCGCAACTACATATCTTATTGGATATATTACTTTTTTGTCAGTGTAGTAACGAAAAAAAATCACAAATTCAAAATAAAACTTTTGATCAAATTCAACCTAAATAATATACATTTCTGAAATGCTACAACTTTGATTATTAAAGTGACAATTATTTTAAATAAAAAATTATTATATTTACACATACAAATTAATTTCTCTACAAAAACAATGATATGTAAATATTTTGCATCAATTAAAAATAAGCACTACAAAATGAGTGTATTAAATTTTTTCTCTACAAAAATAATGATATGAAGAAATATACGCCAATCTATAAAAATAGATGTTTATTCTTTGGCTGGCATTCATAGTTTGATTTTTCATTAAGCTTTTATCAGACTAGAGATTGAATTGAAATGGAACAAAACTAATATTCTTTAACTTTGTTTTGACTGGTCAAATTCCAATTCAATCTCAATCTCAATCTCTAGTCTGATATGACTTTAAGATTGTCTTAAGTTTGTCTTTAGATACAATTTTGTTAATTACAAAGATTATTTAATTATAAATTTAAGAAAATCTTAAATACAAGATCAAACTATAAATATTAGTCTTTCGTATTAAATTATTGGCTGCTGTGCGCCGATGTGAGGCTGCTGCGCGCCTGTAAAAAACAATTGTCAGGAAGCATATTAGCAAGAAATAAAGGACATATTGACCTGGCAAATAAGTATTTTAATACAAATAAATTACAAATATTACAAATAAATATTTCATAATGTATAGAAAAAAAAATAGTAGTATTCGAAAGTACAAACTTTCAGCTTTCCACCGTTTTTTCCCCGGAGCGCTGTACGTTGATCTATTCACGAATAATAAGCGATGAAAATCAAAATGACCATTTGTTCTTAAAATCTCGATAACTCGGTCAAAAAAATTGCACAGCGATGAACAACTACTCAAAATAAAGGTAAAAGATCCCGCTGTAAGATGCAAGTAACAAAAAGTCTTCGCGATTTTTTCCACAGCAGGTGTAATGCGGTAAGGTTGCATAAAAGTTTTCATTTTGACAGGTCAAGTTTTATCACTGTACTGTTTCGTGAAAAAAAAAAGATAATTGAAATCGCCAAAATTCATCTAAAAAATTATGCAAAATTTTGACACAAGTTTAGTGTATGCGCTAATTTTGTTAACCAGTATATAAATGGAACATTAGAATATATGTTTGAAAAATTGAGCCTTTAAAAAAAGGCTAGACGTAGCAACACAAAATATTTAAAAAATTACCAAAAAATTACAGAAAAAAATTATGAAACAAAGTCTAGACGGATTTATCGCGATAGGTGTAACGGAAATTAATGATTCAGAGTGATAATTTAAATACCGATAAATGAAAAAAAGAAATTGTACCATGGGAGGAATTATCTTTTTTTTTCTTTATTTTTTAAATCAAACTTCTTTATGTAATAGCGTATAATGATCGACACGATCGCTTTGTAACTTGTCTATTGCTGTTACAGCTCGTAAACATTATTGATGCGGGCACGTGCTCTTTGCGTCTCCAGATATGATTATAGTAATGATCGCTCGTCCGCGCAACAATATCCGCCACAATTATTGTTATAATTACTCCGGATATACGGGTAAGCGTAATTTTCAATTCGCGCACGCTTGTATGCCGTAATCATAATTGTGCCGCGGGGAACTTTTTGTCGCCGCTTCGAAAATACTGGTTCACGATTGTAACACCGTAATTACTGTGTATAACAAGTCGATCGAGGTCGAACTTGGTAGGATTTTCCGACGGATTTTCCACGTAAATTGCATATTTCGTGGTGCACTGCATATTTAAATGTGACTTTATTGGTATCTTGTTTACTTCCCCTTTGTCTAAAAAACATCGATAACAACTCATTATAACGTAACGACGATAAACTTTCTAGATAAATTGTATTTTACTATTATTATGTTGTGTGTGTGTGTGTGTGTGTTATTAAATTAAATAAAAAAATATCTTTTTTTTTATATATATAATATTAAATTATTAATCATATTTATTACTTTATTTTATTTTTTTAAATTAATAAGAAATATGTTGGTATATTTGATTATATAAGATAAAATATATGCTTATACTTAATATATTCTATGTGTGAATTTTTATATTTGTTTAATATAATTATTTATTATATTAAACAGCCTGTAAGATGTGTTAAAAATGAAAAGATCAATAATTATTATAAATTACATAAACATACTCATAAATATAATCATACGTCATTCTGCAATCTTATAATTTATCTGCATTAATCCGCAGATAATTACTATGGATGAATGATTTAAGCGGTCTCATTGATCGTCGTCACTAATTTTGTTCATTTATACTTTTTTACTATTTCTCTCTCCGTCTTTTTCGTAAACAATAGAATCGGTTGCTTTTCTTCGGTCGACGTGATATCGGTGCGTTAAAGTGTCGTAAAATTGGACACCTGTTTTATTTTGCATTTGAGATTGACAGCGTTGCTTGATATATTGACGAATTTAAAAATATTACGCTCTCAACGCGAACGAATGGGTGACTATTTACGACGTGTGCTACTTTTCGTAATGCAACGCAAGCAAACTAAATCTTTCCAAGTGGCAAACGTAAAATTTAAGTGGGACGTGTCTTCCAGGTTTGCAACAACACAATACTTGCATATGCATCAGCCATTGAGAGACAAGCACACGTACACCGTACTCGTGGCGTACGGTACTTAACCGCAGTTACAACTGGCATTAATTGTTTTTAGCGTTAAATTTATGATCAGGCTATACATTGCGCGTTGATATGTTGATGTATCTTGATGAACAGTACCGCTATTTCTCCGCGTAATTTTTCTTGTGTTATATGAGTTCATGTAGAGAAAGCTTCAAAAGTATTTAAATGCCTTCTTCAGATGAACGTAAGAAAACAGCATGATTATTGTTGAAAGAAAGTCCTGCTATAATGACCCATTTTCTGCGAAAGACAAACGCCGGAAATAATATAACAATAACCTTATTATGTGAAGAATAATTTATTATTCGATTCTTGTTACCCGATGGACATTATCGAAGCGGTTTTTTCACGTCTTTGTCGCATCGCGAAATAGCACATATCGCCACTACTGCGATATAATTACGAAAATTTTATTGCTATACATCGAAAGAAATCCAACACTGCGATTTTATGCAATTGCAACTCGTTTTCTGTCGACGTCGTAATTTTTTTTAGATTCATGGATCCATTTTTGCTAAGTTTTGGACTTGTTTTACGTAATTCAGAGTGAAGTGAAAAGTTTCATTTTGCTTTATTTTAAATACAATTTTGTCGTCATTATTGATCGTCTACCATTATAGATAATATTTAACCGTTTCTCGCAGCTGTTGCATGTCTCTTAAGTGGAAAATTATTACGTGGAGGTGCCCGCAATTCATGTATTCTTTTCCATCCAAGCATAAAAGCAAACTCATCTTTTGTGAGACTGTTTCGGCATCGACTGACCTCATTACCTACATTTTACCGAGGAACCGAACAAGAATGTAACAACGATGGAGGGAGTAGGGAGTCGAAGTCGAATGAACGGACTCACGAAAAAGTAAATCGGCCACACAAATAACGGCACTGATTTTCCTTAAGTAGAAAACAAAGTAAAAGAATAAGAAATGTAAAAATGTTGACCGTTTATTGATTCCTTGTTGATCAAAGATCGAACTCTTCAATTGCATGTCCATTTCTGTCGTTCTATCTTTTTTAATATTCAGTGAGCAACAAAGATAGAACGGTATTTGTTCATGCAGCGCTTAATGTAATTAAGGTTAATCTACATTGATAGAATGTGAGAAAAAAATCGTAATCGCGTTTTGAAACTTACAGAATACGTTGATTCTCTACAAAAAAAAAAAGTAGTAAAAAAACGAAATCCGAAAAGAGTATTATTAATAAAAAACATTAATAATTAAATGTTAATAAATTTTAGTACAAAGCGCAGTAGTTAGTACTCAATGAATTATTAAAATATATTTATTTCAGTTAAAATCCACACATACGAAAATTCGCGATTTGCTTTTAAATCATTTTCAGCGAATTCTAACAATAATTTTTCCGCAGTCTCGTGTTCTCGTAATTTGATGTTGAATGAAGTAAATTATATATTAGTTTGTTAGACACTAAGTCTTGGACACTAAAAGGATTGCACTGCGTATTTTCATCAATACATTTTGTATAAGAACGAATATATTTTTAATAAATATTTTGTGAACACAAATCGATATATGGATGAAGCTATCCTTTTCCCTCTTTTTCTTTTGATTAGAACAATACAGATCTTTCACGAAAACTATGTAGGTCCTTTCCTCGTGGAGGAGAAACATTAAAGGAAGGGAGAAATGCGAGAGAGGAGGAGAAGAGTGGAAGATCACAAAGTTGAAAAGAGAGTATCGGCTTTGCCCCTCTTTCTCCCGGTAGCGGCCCATCGTAAGCAGCAGTTTGCTTGTCACGATGAGCCCCAATGTCAACCGATTATTCGTTTAACGGGACTCGCACGTCCACGATAGTTGGAGAATGATTTCTCCAGAAGGCAGTGGGTTGAAGATTCGGCTCGCTGCGTTCAGTCTTCTTCTAAGCGTGTGCGCACATAGATTGCTCCGATTTCATATACAGCGACAACACGATAATCGGGGAGTGTTCGTGACTTTAACTTTAACAAAAATCGTACCGTTGAACGAACTGTGTGAAAAAGAAATTGGGAATTTTTTCAAACTGCGATTCCTTAACGAATTGATTGCGTTTAATACAATCCAATTTGACTCTATTGATCTCTCTTGGATAGGATATTTAAACTGATCGTCATAACACGATGATACAATTATTCATTATTTGACTGTCACGAACAAATGGTTAATTTATCAGTTTAATAACATTGTCATAACATTATTTAACACTTGGCTCGTGATCCTTGAAATCTCGCACACATTGTAGAGAAACCCATTTTCGCATGTGACTGCGAAGGACAAGCTAAAAACTTTTGTCATCTTGCGTTGCATATTTTCGCGGGTTTGCAAGAGGCTTTCTTGTCACAGTGACGCAAGGATTTAGTCTCTCTCTCTCTCTCTCTCTCTCTCTCTCTCTCTCTCTCTCTCTCTCTCTCTCTCTCTCTCTCTCTCTCTCTCTCTCTCTCTCTCTCTCTCTCTCTCTCTCTCAGCGTTGAAATTGAAATGAAACATGCACTATAGCCACGTGATGTGTTCAAATTGACAGTGAACGTCGACGCGAGTAAATTCCTCCGGTGCTTATCTTCAAACAAAACTTGTCTCAAGTTTCTCTCTCGCGAAATCGAAGTGAAATTTTCTCTTTTTGATGAAAAAACAGTGCTTGTTGTTTGAAATCTGATTGAAATAGTTGGAAACGTACGAAATATAATAATTAGAAGATAAATGTAAATATTGATAAAATTTGTACAAGGCAAACGATCAAGTTAAAAGACCGAAAGAAATTGTTGCAACTAAAAAGACAAAAAAAAAGTTTCAAGAACGTGGAACGACACAAGAGAATTTGTGAGATTTAAATATTTATTATTTAGCGAATTCTTGGCCTTGAATGTGTACATACATGTGTCGTACTAGTAATTCGCTTAGACTTTAAACCAGTCAGCTTTGAAATATCTATCTGCACACATCGCACAGCACGTCCGTGCTCTGTTGACGCACGTGCTAACTCATTAAGCGGTCCAACACGGGTTCCGTATTGTCGAACGTAAGTTGGCGCGCGAGAGCTTTGAAATTCTCCCATTTCCCGCAAATATCTTCACAATCCCGCAGATTTTTCGCAGCGATTATTTTCGAGCAAAGTGATATCAAGTGAAAATTTCTGTTCTCCCTTCGAAAGGTATTTCTGGAACATCGAGGCAAAGATGAGGTAGGACAACTAGTCGGTGCCAAAACCCATGGCGCAACACCCTTAGTCATGGCATGTCGAAACGGACATTACGACGTGGCGGAGTACCTCATCGAAAAATGTGGGGCAGACGTGGAACAGCCTGGATCAGGTCAGATCACAGTCCTTTTCATTGATGGCCAATTATTTTGACCAATGATCCATTTATCGAGAATAGCCATCAAATCAGAAGTGACATTTGGCAAAAATACACGTTTTTTTTTTTTTTAATTCAGATTTTTTTCTTTGACGTTACATTTAATGACGGCAAAAATTAAAAATTGTAACCGTTATAACAAACTCGCTATGCTATAGGCTGATTTACCGCAATAGTTTTATTTACGATTATTAAGTTTATGTTATTTTATTATTCTTATAAATCGAAACTACTAGAGCGTCCGCTTTGGTACTAAGATTTTACCAGAATATTTCTTCGAAAACAGTGGTCTTCGAGGGCGAGACGATTGAGGGTGCACCACCCCTATGGTGCGCGGCGGCTGCTGGTCACTTAAACCTAGTCAAGTTGTTAGTAAAACGAGGAGCCAAGGTAAACTCGATCACGAAAACGAATTCTACACCCCTCCGTGCTGCGTGCTTCGATGGCCATTACGATATCGTTAAATTTTTAGTGCAACACGGTGCAGGTAAAAAAGATACAAATATACATTTGAGAATTATTTTTAAAGACATAAATTTTTTGTAAATTATTTTTTAATTCCATATATTTATTTTCCCTTATGGAAGAGTAAATGCAAGTAAAACTAGTAGTTTCACAGCTTAGAAAAATGAGACGACTGCGAAAATTTATGCAATCTTATAAAAACTACGCTTACTAATAAGATTCGATTTTTCTATCTAAAAAAAGGAAACGTTACTTTATTAAGATAACAGTATCAGTTAAAAGTAGAGTTCTAATGGATCAAATTTGCAAAATTAAATATTTTATTGATGTACATGTATTAAAAAATATGCAGAAAGTTTATTTACATTCTTTAATTTTTCTGTAATTATTGTAATACAAAATTATTTTCTCAAACATTGCTAATATATAGGGAAAAAAGCGGAAAGTTATCATTAATAACTTCTTTAATAAAAGGTCTCTATTTCTTTAATAATTTCATACATACATTTAATTATGTTGACTCGTATTTGGGACTTGTACATAAACATTTTAAAATGCTTGTTCGAAATTTACAATTGGTTTATTAAGTATATAGTAGTTTCTTTTCAAAATTATAATATTTACATTGACATTAACAACTTTTTAAAATGTTTGTTTAAATTTACACGAATTAATGAAAATTATTTTAACTTTAAATAACCTATAATTAGTATCATCATCTTATATTGTAAAATATTTAACAGATGCTTCACACGGAGCAAACTCTGTCTCTATCAGTATCCCATTATATTTCTATTATCCTCCGTTATAGATATCGAGATGGCGAATCGACATGGGCACACATGCTTGATGATCGCGTGTTACCGAGGTCATGTTAAAATCGCCAAGTTCCTACTCGCCCTAAAAGCGGACGCAAATCGCAAGTCCGTGAAGGGCAATACGGCGTTACACGATTGTGCTGAGAGCGGATCTTTGGAGATATTGAAGATACTTGTCGAACACGGCGCCCAGATGGACGTGGACTCTTATGGAATGACGCCACTCCTCGCGGCAGCAGTAACAGGTTAAAGCAGAAAGTTCCACGCACCACTCGAAGGTTCCCCTAAGACAGTTTTTTTTTAGCTCGTCCGAAGCTATCTGTTCCGCGACGCTTAAACTGTCGAGAAAAAAAGAAACGACCGCTGATCGAACGTTTCCTCGCTTCTTTTCTTGCAGGTCATACGCATATCGTCGAGTATCTCATAGGCATTCCGCAACTGTTCAGCAGGAAAGAACGTATCGATGCGTTGGAGTTGCTCGGAGCCACGTTTGTAGACAAAAAAAGGGACATGATTGGCGCTCTGCAGTTCTGGAAGCGTGCCATGAACGAACGGTACGTCTTTGTATACGGACAGACTGTCAATCTGTGACTGAAATGCGTGTGAAATGTTTCTTATCTTGGAACTTGCTCTATTAATCTCATATAATTTTGGAGGTGATTTTTGAACGCAAAACAAATTTATAAATACAATAAAATATATGTATTTTATCTTTCACAAATTCTCTAAAGCAAATATAATTTCGATTTTTGCTCTAGAGAGAGAATGTACGACACATATTTTTTTTCTCTCCTCAGATATCGGGGAGACGGACCAGTGATATCAAAGCCCGAATCTCCGCCACTTGTAGCCGCTTATGATTTCGCTCGAGAAGTAATCGACCCCGAAGCTTTGGACGATCTGTTAGCAGATCCAGATGAAATGCGCATGCAAGCGCTGGTCATCAGAGAACGAATATTAGGGCCAGCTCATCCAGACACTAGTTATTACATTAGATATCGCGGAGCTGTCTATGCAGATGCGGGTAAATTCCGTCGCTGCATCGAACTATGGAATTACGCTCTCGACATGCAGCAGAGCATGCTAGAACCGCTAAATCCTATGACGCAAAGCTCTCTATTTAGTTTTACTGAACTCTTCAGTTTTATGGTAGGCGAAGAAGGTAAACAAACAACTCGGGGTCGCAGAGTACCACCAGCAAAAAGAGAAGATCTTTTGAGAGTTTTTGAGAAAGCTGTAAGTGCAATAACGTCATGTTGTTGTCTGTCGGTATTTCTCTAGTTATCAAAATTTACGCATTTGTTATGCCGGCAAAAATGTTTGTAGGTTAACGAGGTAGCGAAAGGAAAACAAATGTTGGATAAGATGGGCGATCTGACATGCGAGCGTGATTTAACGTATTTGAACAGAGTTCTCGTTATCACTTTACACTTGGCGTGCTTATTAACGCGTGAAACCGGAGAAAAGAATAGCGAGGAATACAACGTCTTACACAAAGAGCTCTACAAATTAGTCCGAATAAAAGCCAAAGGTAGACAGGTAAATGGCAATAATTTTCTAATAATAATAATTGGCAGAATAAAGATAACAATCGATATCTACGATTCCGGTTTTGTTGTATATTTTCAGGGCCGCGACGCGCTGCAATTAGTTCACAGCGAAGACAGTGCACTGGTTGGTAGGTATCCCACATGTAAGTTTCCATCTTCTCATTTGACCAAGGCTCTGCTGAGAGTGGGCGCGGATGTAACTGCCAGGGATAATGACGGTAATACGGCTCTGCACCTTACTGCGCTGTTGCATCCTTGGCGACCGATCCTATCGGTCGACCTGCTCGATGCCGGTGCGCATCTAGACGCGGTAAACAACGACGGCAAGACGTTCCAGATGTTATTGTGCAATAAGGAGCTTTACGATTCGATTTGCCCATTGAGGTATACCACGCTCACGTGTCTGGCCGCGCGAGTAGTCAAAAAGATGAGACAGACAATGAACAGAGTACCCGCACATCTTCACGCCTTTGTCGAAATGCACTAATAATGTCCCGATAAGATACCGCTGCAGTGAAACACCGTACCAGACACATTACTAATTGAGAAAGTGTTACGGTTGCAAAAAGCAAATTCGGGCCGATTCATAATTCATTTTAGCATATATTCACCTTCTTGTACAAGAAAGTAGGCAAGCGAGACAAGTATTGGAGTGTGAGGTCTAAGATAGCTCGGTTGGATGAGTGGCCCGGATTTTATTCCCGACCTAGTTTTCTCGCCCTGATATTTTTTCGCTAAGAATAATGTACGTAGCGCATTTTAATGGCAACCTCTCCGAAGGTATACATCTCTGTACTGTATTTAGGATCTTTCAAAATCGCTTATTTCTGGATTTTTTTTATAAGGATGATTTTGAAATATTCCGTATAAAATTCATTAAACAGAGATACCAAGATTATTCTTGGAAAGCACAAGCCTTCTGATTGACGATATAATACGAAACACACGCATGACCCCAACAAGATATTTTGACAGATTTTTTTCGTATAAAATATATTTCGCAATAAGATTTTCGCAAACAAAAAGTATTTCTTTTATTTAATCAATTCGAAAATTCTAAAATGCGAGCCGTCGTTATTGGTGTACAGAAAGACTTCGTTGAATTGTCCAATTTATATTAAAAAAATCAATATGTAACACAAACGTTCCGATTCATCGATTTGTGAATCCTCCTCAGTGTATATAATTAAACAAGATTAGTCAAAATACAGCAGATTTCATGTCAACAGTCTCAATGTCATTATCATTCTCCTCCCGTCAGTCAATAATTAAAACCAACAAAATGTAACCTGGTGTAATTTATATTAGTCATTGATAGTCAATTAAAAAAGAAATGTTAAAAACTTACTGAAATGAGAACGAACAAATTTCACCGATCCATTGAAACTTGTAAAATTTGAACTAGCTTGTGCGACAACAGATTTTAAACGAAATATAAACTGCTAATGTTTATCATATGTAAGACGGATATACATATCGCTGACCTCACTTTACTGTAGATATAAGTGTGTTTTATATCGATAAGATCTTTAAAGAGCTCGTAATCAATTTTTTAACAAATCAGTTCAAAGTAAATTGGATCTAGAAGGTCCGTATAACTTTATAAATTCAAAGCGTTTTTTTTGTTTCTTGATATGAATCATTTCCGATATTAAACTTTTTTTTCAAGTTGAATCTCATTTCAAATTTTAGCATTATCCCAATCAAATTCATGGGCGCATCTCGAACGATATTCTGTAATAACTGACTTATAATTGTCAATCTTTCTAATGCCATTCTTGTTCAAATTTTACAAGTTTTAATGGATCGATGAAACTTGTTTGTTTTCCTTATCTCAGTAGTTTTTAACATTTCTTTTTTAATTATTCATTACTAATGACTAATATAAATTACATTAGGTTATACATCTTATTGGTTTTAATTATTGACCGATGGAAAAATACTAACAATGGTACTGAAACCATATGAAATTTATTAAGTACAGAAAAGATTAATATGAAATCTTCTGTATTTTTATCAATTTTGTTTAATTAACTATATACACTAAGGAGGATTCAAATCGATGGATCGAAACGTTAACTTATTAATTCTTTTAATACAAATTGGACAATTCAACGAAATCTTCCTTTTTTACGCACCAACAACGGCAGCTCACATAGGCATTTTAGAATTTTCGGATTGATTTAATTCATCGAAGCCTTATTTATATTTCTTTTTATTTTTTATTTAAGTTGACAACTTTCTTTTTACGCTTTGTATTTCATTTATTCAGTCTAAAGAAAATTCTAAATACATGCGTCTTTAAAGATTGCGGGAATTATATTCTACTATTAAAAAGTTCTATATTCCATAAAATGAAATAATATAATTCTTTATAAAAGTCATTCATATCGGCCCTTTGTTTTCTATATTTCTTAAGCAAAAGTTAAAACTTCGAACATATAAATATAAAATAGAAAATGTTTTATATCAGATGGTATAGTTGTTTTAATACTATTCCATATTTTATAATAATTGTCTTAGCAACATAATCAAAAACATCTACTAAACGCCCGAGAAATGGGCTCTAAAATCTGCATAATGTGCTACATTTTTCTTCTCTTTTCCTTTAACATTTGTGTAAATTAGTTACAAATTATATAATGTATATGAAGATTCAGTGCCGGCGTTAAGGGGGGAGGGAACGCGGTCGGGCGATCGTCCAGAGCGCCAGATCTGTAGAGGCGCCGCTACCCGGTGCCCCTAATATGCGGATCGAGCCCCTGAATGGGCGCCATGATAATCTTGCCCGGGGTGTTAATATTGCAAAAAAAAAACCGGCACTGTAAGGATTCCTAGAAATCATTTCAATATGAAACATTTTTTGTCGATTGTATAAATATTATCTTATGCTGTTCCACAAGATGCAACATGTATCATGACTATGTATAAAAATTAGATTCATTATTTAGGTTAGATTCATTTTTAATGAATTTTATATAGAAAAAAGCCATAAATGAGGATCTTTATTTTTTTTAATTATCTAAGCAGATCATACTTTTATCAATATTCATACACTGCAATGTTTTCGAGAAATAAGAGGGTGCCACTTTGCTATACTAGTATTGGCAACTTATGTATATACATATATATTTTTTAATATAATTATGGTGATTTATAAAAAAAATATTTTTTAAAAAAGAATTTTTTAAAAACTAAAAAATTAAATTAAAACAGAAAACCTGACTCTGATCTATTTTTATTTCAATTAATCTTTATGTTTTGTTAATTATTCAATCAAACTTTTTTTATTATTCAAAAATCAATTGGCATTATTGATGTTTCTGTTCAAAATTACTGAGCATCTTTAATCTCTTGCTTGCCATTATTTTCGATTGATATTAGTAAATAAATATGACGATATATTTTGATAGATTTCTTCGATATTATTGTGCGATGACACAAAAAAGAGATGAATGAGCTTCTTGATGAATGAGCTATCGAGTAACTACTGGTATTGCAGCAAAGTGATAACGCAGATATTGTGTGATTTTGTTACTGGTAATTTTTATAATTAAAAGTCTCTCCCTTATACAACCCCACGCAAGCCATATTACACACACACACACACACACACACAAAATAACGCTAAATAACATAAATGTGCGTTGAATTTAAGTGTATTAGCTTAGAAAAATGACTTTTTACCTTGCTGTATAAATAAATAAAGAGAAAAACATTTGTAATAAAGTTTTCTGATACTATGAATGATGCAACTCTATTCTTAGTATATTACCGTTTTGTTTCCAATATTTGGTATATATATATATATATATATATAATTTTATTTTAACACGCTTCGAAAATGCATCACGCGCGCGTTATTTAAGATTCTGTTGACGATTGATATCAAACGCGAACCACGGTGATCGGAATTGGTGATTCATTCATATAAGTTATAGAATTTTGCGTCTTCGCACCTTTATTTCAAATGTGATAATCCATATACATATGAGCTATAAAAACGTCACTACATAATTATATACAAGTATCTACAATACATATTAAACGGATGTGCGATGCTTAAGATGTCTTTTTTTTTGAAAAGTATTGAACGGTGCAATCTTTACGCGCTAAACGTGAACACACAGTTATCGCAAACTGCGTACTATTAAGTCTCATTTACACGAATTACGTACCTGTATTTACCGTATTGTATGCCGCAGTTTTATTCAAGCTAGCACGATGATCCCGTTACTGACACATTTACGCGCGTTTGAACTATTAACTGCATTATCATCGTAGAACGTTAGGACGTGTTACGATCGCGCGTTACGATTCTCTATGAAGATATTATTTCTTACTTATCCCCCGCGTACAGAAAATTATTTTATTTATAGTATAATATCTAAGTTTAAACGAACAAAGAAATATAGGTGCAATTAAATCAACGATATTTTTTTATTTCACGCGACTCACTATCTAACAAGATTCAACATGTCGCACATAATGGCTTTCCTGAAAGAAAAACATTTGCGTATAATGACTGTTTGTCGATTGTTAAAACTTACCTGGCATCGTCACATTTATTAAGACAGACGTTTTCTCAATCGTGATCTGAAAATAATCAATAATATCCATATTGTATCTATGGCCCAATGTAATAAAAACATTCCTTACATAATAATTTAGATATGTATGCTATCTCATCCTATGTATACATCACGAGAAGGGAAAATGCTTCACATATATTAATTCGATATTAAACGATTATGCGAATCACATAAATATATTATAATTACAAAGAGAGTAAATGCTTCTTGGCCCATAAAATCGATGGAACTGTTAAGTATAGAAAGACACCGAGCCACTGATTTTTGAGAAATAATATTAATAACAGTGACGACAACTCTTATATAGACAGGGTCCTAATGTTATATCAATAATTTAAAAAAAAAGGATAATACCACATCTCCTTGAACATGTAAGAATTTATTCAGGCGTCAAACGGAAGGAGGATCACTTGCTAAGAATGCGCTAAAATTTGCGCGTTTTTTATCATTGATCGTACAGATGGAACATCTTGACGAACACTTACCATAAAAGTACATTAATAAAAAAAACGTAAAGTTTCGCATACGATATAAATCAGAGATTAATCAAAATGAGTAATTCGGAATGGATACAAAATATAATTAGTGCGCATGGAAGATTTCCCCGTCCTTGAATCAGCTCCATAGAATCGACTGCATCATATTAAAGACGACGAAAATCACCCTCTGTTAATCATTCATCTTTCTCGGTCACTTTTCTTTAAAAAAATCCATCGATACATCCCAATCTCATCGACAGTAAAGATAATCGCTAAAAACTATCGGAGATGAAGAATACACTTGGTACAACACAACGCACAGATATACTTATGTGAATGTCGCTTTTAAATTCTCGCTATTAAGGGGACGGAACAAGTACTTGTGCTAATCGGGGCCAGATATCATCAATAATCTCTTTTCTCAGGAATCCATCTTCGGAGAAAATCGGGAAAGAAAACCATCTGAAAAAAATATCTCACCTGCGAACGCGAACGAGCACCTTCCTCCTCACTGCGCAGATTATTCTGACGTCCCAATTGTACGGAAGATAATCGGAGAAGTGATCTGTATTTTAAGATGTATCACACAATAAACCGAATGAACTCGAATCTGCTTAAATGCAACGAGTTTTTGGTACGATTAACCATAACAGGAAAGTTATCGTATCAGATCAATCATACCAGTTTACAAACGCGTTGCATACTAAACTCACTTGACAAGATTCGTTCAAACCGACCCAAGAGAGTGGCCCCTTAAAAAAAAAGATAATAAAAAGTTCATACAACCGCACAGAAATAAAAACACAACGACCAACATGTTTTATAGTCAAAACGAATTTGGATTTTATTCAATCACTGTTATGAGATTGGTGGTTATACAAGAGTGTTATACAATGCACAAAATGTTCCTCGAGATCTACATGGCGAGAGGAGAGTTATGTTTACCAAAAAATAATATCTCGAAAACACCAAACACAATTCGTTCATTATGTACTAGAATTAATTCAGGTCTCATCCGCGTTTCTGCGAGAGTTGAAAGATTAAAAGAGACTTCGTTCAATGTCAGTGGCTCGATTTACTTTTTGGTAAACATATTACGGTGCATAAAACGCAGAATTTAGCCGAATCTAAATCGTCTGACGTACGTTCGCCGAGGTCTCGAAGCGAATTTGAAGTGAACTGAGAGGGGATCTTCCTAAAAACGGTGGACTATAATAACAAATGTCTCATATGTTTCATCTAGATCTCATTAAATCATTTTCCCTTTTTTTTTTATAAAGATGCAACACAGAATGTACGTTACAATATGGTAAAAAAAAAGATGCAATCGCGTAGAAATCTTAGCGACGAAGCGCTATTCCCCTGTCGAACACCACACACGTGCTTTTCTTTTACGCATAAGAAAGTGTAAACGATGCGATGAGAATCCAACACATACAGTCCACGATAGCATAAAATAAGATTTTTTATGAGCATACCTCGATAAAGTCGCAAACCGGAAATCTAATTCGAGCGAGTAATGATTTTACAACGTTAAAGGTGTTTTCATGAACGAAAGATTAATCTCTATCCCTTAATGGACTCAACTGCACAATAGATCGGAATGATGGAGAACCGATCGATCTCTTGATCATGATAATTAAGAAGTTAAAGACTTACAGACTACAAAATCGCTAATTACTGTTAAAAAACCTGTAAATAGTGAATAACCTACACACTGAAAAGGAGCCTACTGACTTACAGTAAGATCATCGTGTGAAACCTAAGCCTAAACAAGTAAACTATAGTCACGATCGCTAAAAAAAAATCTGATTTAAGAAGTGAACAATTAGTAGACTTTCTGTAAAAAGGAACGATAAACAATACAGAATTGAAAAGTGTAGAGGGAATAAAGAGAAAGAGAGGGCTTCACGGAGTGTTTCACGAGCGATTGTTTCAACGTTGAGTAGCCATCATACAAACTTGCTAACGACTTGGTGATCTTCCAAAGACAGATATTTGTCACTCATTGTCCTAAGTTCTGCCAGACAACTAGGATGAATTTCGAGTATTGTCATCAGGAGTGGAATCCTGCAGACGACACATAAACACCCAGCTTCCTCACGCTGCGTCAATAAGTTATAGTTAAGCATATATATTATGGCAATATAATTTTTTCTATCGACTTTACCTTGAATTCCTCGAGGCTATCCTGCAGCTCTTAGTACAGACGTACATCAATCGTTCTGCCGTCAATACGCGATCGATTCATCATAGCTAATCACGATCATTAAGGAAAACTCGTATGTACAACATAAAAATTTTTTTTTGCTATGTAATTACGCATCTAAAGCACAAGATAATATTACCATACTGACAATTATAATTTGATTTTAACGATCGCATCTTTTTTTCATTATACATGTATGTATCTCAGAATTAATAATAAAAAAGTATATAAAAGGAAGGAAATGGTCTCAAGATTTTCAATAAATTGTGTTTTTAACAAATGTCGAAATGTCTATCTCGCTTTGAAAAGGATACTCACAGCACGCTCGGCATCCCATTCAGATGCGAACCGTACCATGCCCATATCGGCACCTCTCATTTCTGCAAATTTTACCTCTCCAGCGTCCTGGAATTTGTCACGCAACATCTGCCACGTCGTGTTTGGAGGTAACTGCAACAAGAGTTGGAATTGAATATTTGAAGAGAGCTACTACTACAAAAAAGAACAAAAACACATGTAAAAGTACATACGTTGCCTATAAGTATAGTATCGGACATCTGTCTTGAACCGTTAGAATTTTGTCGGTTGCCGCCACCACTTTGGCCTTGATTCCCAGAAAATCCACCGCCGCCGCCACCGGATACTCGATCGCCGTCTCCTCTATTAAACCCTCCGTCAAAATCTCTACCGCCACCACCGAAATTAGAACCGCCAAAGGCATTGTTACTACCGAATCCTATATCGTTGTCCAATTTAGATAATCCGCGCGGTGTAAATGTATTGTTCCCTTGTCCGGCCAAGGAAGCCTGCAGACCGCTCAAACCACCGACACCGCCGCCAAAGTTATTCAAGTTGGATGCTAACTCATTCGTCAGTGAAGAATTGAGCAGTGAACTAGTGGTGAGATTGGCACCTAAACCAGCGCCAGCAAGACTAGCTTGGAGGGCTGCTGCATTCGTGTTCGATAATGCCGATGCTGCAAACAGGTGGGATTTCATTTATTTAAATAATTTTAATTAACAAGAATAGGCGTACGCAACTCTCACCTAATTGCGCGGGTACAACGTTGTTTAGACCAGCGCCAAAAGCACCCGCTGCTAAAACCGGCGCCGAAATCGGATTCACCACTGGTGGATTGTTCGCTTGCACATTGGGAATATTTCTAGCGACATCCAACAATCTGTTACCACCGGCTCCAAGTCCCATGCCAATTCCTTTCAAACCTACAAAGTAAATTTGTTTATCGAAGCACTACGGTAAATATCTCCATTGCAAAACTAACGCGAATATGCAAGTACCTTCTGGTAATTTAGGCGGCATGTCAGGTTCGTTAGCTCTATCGAGTCTAACAGTCATGCGTCTATCGTACAACTGTTGATTATGAAGCATCGAAATGGCCTGTACTGATTCCACTGGATGATCATACTCCACAACTCCGAAACCTCTGGATTTACCATCCTTGTCTTTTCCCAATTCAACATGTAAAACTTTTCCAGCCAATTTGAAAACTTCAAGTAGCTTCTTCTCATCAACTTTATAATCCAACTAGACAGATATAGTGATACATAGATATGGTACATTTCTCTGACACATATGTATCGCTAAAATATACTCTCAAGTTATACTAACATTTGCAACAAAGACCCTAGTGACCAAAGGACCATTGATACCTAAAGATTCCAAAAATTGTGTACTAAGACCATAGGTGTTTCCAAATTTATTGTCACCACCGCCACCTCCACCGCCACCACCACCACCGCCGCCGCCGCCGCCGCCACCACCACCACCACCTCCACCACCACCACCACCTCCTGCGCCACTAGGTGCAGACATATTTTGTCTTCCACCTCCTTGCGGTCGTGGAGGATCTCTGAATCTATCGTCCCGATTTCTATCATTGTTACGGCCTGTCGCTAAACGACCATATTTGTCACGCTCTACATCAAAATCCTGCAAAGTAAACTCCAATGTTTATCCAAGTTATCACACAAATAATATATCTTTTGTTAAATTAAACTCTATCAAAGTTCATTAAAATATACCAGTAAAAAATGTCTTTCCTTACTTCTTTAACAACAAGCTTTCTCCCTTTGATGTCATATCGGTGCATCTTTTCCACTGCTATCTTGACAGAGTCTGAATCTTCAAACTCCACTATCCCACATCCTCTAGGCTTATCGTTCTCATCTGTGAAAAGCTCCACATGTGCCACCTTACCAACCTCAGTCCTGAATAGATCTTTTAAATCCTGCCAACGAAAATCATAAGGAATGTTTGACACATAAATCCGCCGATCGGAAGCCTTTCTGCCAACGCGATCGTTTCTTTCTCTGCTGCGGTCACGGCTAGCTGAGTTTATGCGGTTTGGTCTATCTGACCTTCGATTACGGTCGCGTTCTCTGCTCCTGTCTCTGTCGTCATTGTTCTGTGCCTGATTGCTACAAAGTGATACATTAATTTCTAGATATACTCAGATGTTATGATACTGCTATATCAGATATTAAACGCAAAGATATAAAAAGGATGCAAATATAAATAATATGTGAGGTCAAGTTACATTAATAAAAGGTTAAGACTATATAAAAATATACATTGCATTTACAGCGATGCACGCTTGCACGAATGTATCGCTAAAAAATAACAATACATCTTACTAGTATCTTTTCATTCATCGTTACGTAGCAAAATCAGACTCGCGGAGTACATAGTGTTCCGATGATGACTTCGCGATTATCAAATGGACGATTACGAGGAAACTTGTTACGCGATTAATTCACGGAAACACAAGAAAATACGCGTGGGATATCGTACTTACTCTTCCGTCTTCATCATCGTCGGAAGCCGGTTGACTGGGTCTCGCTATCTTCCGAATAAGCAATCCTATAAGCTAGTACAAGTTAAAAGTACATACACCAAGCGTCGTATAAAATGGCCGACACCGGAACTGATCGACCACCGGATCTCACTACGTTTATCAATATCACGGATACGCGACACCTAACAATAATTTGAGTTATACGAATTACAATTTAATTACAATTATAAAATACATGTATATACAAAATACACTCGCGGAGAATAAAAGAATCAATGTTCTTTTCGAGTTTTTGAACGCGTAAATATTGCAAAAAATTAAAAGAATTTGAACGAGTCAATGGGTGCATCCATTGAGTAAAGAATCACAGACCATTGGTGCATTGGGTCATTTGGTTTGTTCGCGTCGCCATGCCCCGACATGCTCCTACTCACTCCAACGCATTCTAATAGGTTGGCGTCATCGGAATCAACGTATTGGAGTGCGTTGGGGTGAATAGAAGCATGTTGGGGCATGTGACGCGAACAGACCTATGGTTTGTTCGCGTCGCCATGCTCCGACATGCTCCTACTCACTCCAACGCATTCTAATAGGTTGGCGTCATCGGAATCAACGTATTGGAGTGCGTTGGGGTGAATAGGAGCATGGAGGAGCTATCTAAGGAGAGACAGAAAATCTATTAACCTCCCGTTAGCAGTTAACCGTGAGTTGTGGAACCGGGCCTATAAAAGTGAGTATTCTCCACAGACTTCTATAATATACTAGACTGCTAACCTTGATTCCCTAGGCGTACCAGTATATAATGTACATGTTGTACATGACTGAATAACCGATCGGAATGTGTCATCTGCTATGTATGTACATTAGGTTTGTTCTGGTTGCCTACACTTTTACACTTCTACGAAAAGTATAAGTTCTCATTGGCTGGTTAAAAATATAAACCAATAAGAACTTATATTTTTCGTAGAAGTATAAAAGTGTAGACAACCAGAACAAACCTATTGTTCGTCAAGTGGAATGTATATGTACATATATATATATATATATATATATATATGCCAATAAATGTCACATATAGTTGCTACGAGTAATTTGTTAACATTTTTAAAATGTTTATATATATATATATTTAAAGAATAATACTTAATAATACTAATAAATATCATTAATATTAATATAATAGGTTATTTTATACAAAAATGCTCTTAAAATGAGGTTATATCATTTGTCCTTTAGTTTTAATATTTAAACAAAAAGAAATGTATACCGCTTTCTTATATATATTTGGGCAGCCTTTTATCACATACCTTATTGTCATTTTATCTTTTTCTTTTATATTACAAGAGCAAAAGAATGATACGTTTAACGCATAAGTACGCATAAGCGTCCAAGGAGAACGCTCTTATAATCACATAATATATGTATATATTGTCATACATCTCACTCACTCCTCTAGTAATCCATAGTCGTAGGACTACAAAATATTAGCCACATTCCAATCGGTAATTCAGTCTGCCGCCTATGAGCTCCTATTTGTACATACTTTTCGGGTACACACTAAATGGAGAATATATAACGAGCCTAGCAGTCTAGTATATTATAGAAGTCTGTGGTATTCTCACGTCCGCCATGTTTCTTCTAACTAGCAAGAAAAATTAAGTATGTTTTGTTAAAGACCTATAATCAAAGATGCGCCAATGGCCCCCCACCATGACTGCTATCCACCATCTTGTACCCATACGGTGACTGGATGGGGGCTGGGGCCGGGGGCTGGGGTCTGGAGTAGTGGAGATAGTAAACAATGCGAGCCTGCTCCAAGTTGTACGCAGCCATATAACAGATGCAAATTTAATTTTTCTTGTTCTTCCTGAGTGTATCGTCAAAATATAGTGTGCTTTCCAGCAAGACACAGTGTAACACAGTGTCCACTAGTGTAAGCGAGACACACTGACATGTTCTTTCTCACACTAATGGACACTGTGTTACACTGTGTCTTGCTGGAAAGCACACATTGTGACCCTAGAATGCAGAGATTGAATTACCTTATAATTTCTGACATATATTCCTTTAACCTATACTGCTCAACATAGAGCACTCTCCCCTCTTCCTCGCCCAGCGTGGGTACGCAATGGCGGATAAACCATGTTAGAGATACTATAACAGAGATTCGCCAATGCGTTAACGATTTCTAATTGGCTCCCGTCGCTTGGGGTATAACCGGAAGTATGAGAGAGAAAGATAGATATAACTGACAGAGAAAGCCTAGCCGACCTGTCACCTGTCAAAAGAAAACAGAGTGTCTACGTGTCTACCAAATAGAATATAAAATCAGAGAGAAACCTGAGGTCGCACATATTTTTCTACGAGTCTAAATACAATGCTTAAATTATATTTATAATACATAATGTGTATATAAACATAATATGTATTTATATATAATAATATATAATTTCTTAATAATCAATTAATATTACTTAACCTTACATGGGAAAATTAATGAAATATGCCTAAACCTTTTTTTTAAATATATTGTGTTTTAATATTTATTTTGTTCACGATTATTAAATATCAATAACTACAAATAAAAATATATATATATTGTATTCTTGCATTTACAATCAAAATAAACCGCCATCGAAAACGTCATCCGATATCCGGTTTTACCCCAAGACACATTGGCGAATCTCTGTTATAGTATCTCTAAACCATGTGACTCAAGTGATCAATCAAAATTGTGTTCGCCATTGGCGAATCTTTGATTATAGGTCTTTAATGCTGGTAGCGCTAATAGCGTCTCCCCGAACGCACCCAAAGGCTTAAAGGTGCCTTTTCACGCTGACGCTTGACGCTCATTTTCAGCGTCAAAAGACATCACGTGACTAAAAATGACGAATAAGTATCTTTATTTTTATTCACGTGATGTCTTTTGACGCTGAAAATGAGCGTCAAGCGCCAGCGTGAAAAGGCACCTTAACTTGCGTTGTGGTGAAACACCGGGCCTCCGTCTGCTGAACGCGCCCAAATGTTTCACCTTTCTTCTTACACCATGGCAGTGATGGCGTTGCGGGCGCAGTAGCAGTTTGCGACGAGAGAGAGCATCCGTGCACTGGATGTTGTGAACCCCTATTACGATCCCGTGGCGCGCCGGCGCAACACGACCTTCTGGTTAGAGTATCCATTTTGATCACATGTGAGTATCTCGAACTGTTCTCGCTTTCGGCTTCGACTAATGGTGTTAATTGCCCGAACGAGCGACGGAATATTGAGAATACGCGGGTAATTGTCAGGCCGGTTTACGCATTCGCATGGTCGCAACGATAACTTGCGCTCTCCGCTGCTAACACGACTCGCTCGACTGCTTGCCCGCTCTCTCGATTTGTGCTCGTTTTGTGCTCTCTTTCGCTCAAAATATACCGTGCGCGATAGCCGGCGGTGTCTCGGAGCCGACGTACGTCGCGAACATGTTCCATAGTAAATTAACTTACGCCGCGGTCCACATGCGAACCCTCCCGTATTTGCTTGCGCGAGAAATCTTTGGTTAGTCGCGCCTCCCGTTCATCACCAATACCTCTCCACTGTGCGCCAACTCCTTGCGACGACGCGCCACGTGGTCACCCTGTTCGTTGGTTCCGGGTGTAACCACGTTGCCAATAGCTCGAGTTCTGATGCTTCACGTACCGTGCGTTACCGATAGAAACTTGATCTGTACGTCACTGTATGTGTAATGTATAGATATTCCGTGTAAAGCGACGATATTGGATTCGTCAACTTCCTCATCGTCCTCCTCCCTCCCCTCCTTCACGTACTACATTCTTTAAGAACGTCACTGATATTTCGTTTGTAACGTTCATCGGCTAGGCTAATACAATTTTAAAATGATGTTAAAAATAGCTTTATCAGTGTGTTATTAATGGAATATTTGAACAAAAAAATATAGAGTAAAATTGTTTTCATTACACCTTTAGTGTCAGTTTTGTTCATTACTGTTTCTTAGAAAAGATGGATTTAACTTTTAATTAAAAATCCCAATTTTTTAATTTACATTTAATTTATGCTCTATGTAGATATCCATCAACTAACAATGGCAGATATCGAGGATACTCATTTTGAGACTGGAGATTCAGGCGCCTCTGTAACATACCCTATGCAGTGTTCAGCACTGCGCAAAAATGGCTTTGTCATGTTAAAATCGCGCCCATGTAAGATTGTAGAAATGTCAACTTCTAAGACTGGCAAACATGGTCATGCCAAGGTTCACTTAGTAGGTATCGACATATTTACTTCCAAGAAATATGAGGATATCTGCCCTTCCACACATAACATGGATGTGCCGTTTGTTAAGCGGGAAGATTACCAGGTAAAATCACTGTCAATTTTTTGTAGCAAACTAAACATTAGTATATGTAAACTCACCCTTCTATCCTTCTTTAATCTACTTATTCCTGAGAGTATTGTGGAAAATCTATCCTTTTATTTTTACATTTTTTAATGTACTAACTTGTTACTTCTATTTTTATAATCTTAATAACTGAAACTTTGCTGAGAGATAATATTACTATGAAAAATGGATAGATTGAACCAAGTCCATTTAAAAATTTGAGACAAACTATATATGCTTCTGTAAAATATTCTACAAAAACCTTGTTTGCGACAGCTTACAGATATATCTGACGACGGCTATCTGTGTTTGATGGCTGATAATGGAGAACTGCGTGAAGATCTCAAGATACCTGATGGTGATTTGGGAACACAGCTGCGTGCTGATTTCGAGTCTGGAAAAGAGTTACTTGTAAGTGTACATTATTACACATATGTGTATATACATCACATGTACATCTTGTATGTTGCATTATATATTTTAATTTTAATATTATGATAGTAAAAGATATAAAATTATCTATTTAATTCACTACTTTTCTAAATTTTTTTCCATTACAAGTAGTTTGTCAATTGGTTTTTAACTTTTATATTTTTTGGAAAACAATTTATCTCCAAGAATTCTACACTTTACAAATATGTACATATGTCTATTCAGGATTGGGTAGTAACTAGTTAAAAAGTTGAAAGTTAATAATAAAGTTAAAAAGTTAATAAATTTTAATTTAATTTTGTTAATTTTAAATAATTTAATTTTTAACTTTAATTAGTTATTTTTGAAACATATAAACTTTAACTTATTAACTTTTTTCCTAAATTAAAAATTTTATCTGGGCGAAAAAAAAATATAAAAATACATTTCTGCATGAAAACTATTTTTTTGTTATTTCATATAATTAATATTATAACTTAATTTACAATAAAATATTAAATATATTTGATGATTTATTAGAATCAAGTTAGTAATCTGACTTCAATAAATTATATGACTTTTTAATTTAATTTAAATAAAGCTTCTCAAAATTAACTTTTACTTTAACTTGAGTTTAAATTAATTTCCATGTAACTTTAACTGAGTTAATTTTTTATGTAACTTTTAACTTAACTAAATTAATTTATAATCCATTAACTTTAATTTAATTTAAAAAATATATTAATTTACCCAACCCTGTGTCTATTATATACATATACATATATATATATAAAGCGTGCGCACGTGTACGTACGCATAGTACGTATGTGTAATAAAATGTACATAGACAGTACACATCGTATATTGGCTTGTTCTTTTTCGCTGCACTGCTGTCTGGTGCAACAGGTCAGAGTAAGAAAAATATATTTTTTCTCACTCTAACTTATTGCACTAGTGCAGCAGTGCAGTGAAAAAGAACAGGCCAAATATATATGTATATATAATATGCACACTCTGTATAAATCTATTGTAATAATTTTTTTTCAGTGCACCGTACTCAAGGCATGTGGTGAAGAGGTAGTAATCGCCGTCAAAAATAACACCTCCCTCGACAAATAATTGTGTTCAGCCCGACGACTACGACGACAGAAGCCCAACACATTCGAGCAGAAACCACCCGCTTAGCCAATCAATCAACACCTTTACTATTGGTCAAACAGGATAAACAACAATAATATAACCAAAAAATCTAGAGAAAGATGATGAAGAGAGTGAAAGAGTGCGAAAGAGAGAGAGGGAGAGAGAAAGAGAGAAAAGGAATAGAAAACATACGAAAAGGGGGAGAATGCAAAACGGGCTAGCAGTTCCATATAACAACAGCAACGCGCTAATGCGAGAAACGACTTTTATCGAATATAATATTCGCTTCATTTAATTTTATTCAACAATATTTAAAAGAAACAATTCCGGGAGAATGAAAGTTAGGTATGCGTAGATTATAAACACTTATACATGTACACATGGTTAACAGGCAGACGTACACACACACACACACACACACACACACACACAGAGAGAGATATACTTGCGTATACCTAGGCAATTACACACGCGTTGTTTGTTATATAAGAAAGTGGCGGCAACTTTTCGACAGAAAGTTGATTGGGAAATAAAAACAGAAAGCCTTGAGATATATCCTGGACCTTTTTTTTAAGAATAGAGAGAAAGAAATTATTTACAACAGCTTTGTAACTTATTACATTTATGTGTGAGTGCGAGAGAGAGAAAGAGTGTGTGTGAAAGTGCGAGAGAAAAGAGAAAATTTTGTTGGAGACCAATATGAAGAGGTCGTGGGAAAAGGATCCTAGAGTCCTTGAATGTGCGCGCGGAACAATTTTTCATGGGATGCTAGCGATGCCCGACACGAAGCAGCTCACTTCAAGCATCTTTCTTGTAATGATCGATAAGACTGGAGTCTCGCTATATGGAATTTCTACAGAATGTTAAAGGTTTCCTTTTTTTCTGGAAAGAACTCGAACTCTCGAGATTTTTAGGTCTAATATAATTTAAACTTGAAAATCAAAGTTTTTTACCAGTTTAAACGTCTAAAAAAAGAATCAAAATTGTTAAAACTTTAGAAAATTGAAAAATATGCTGGTTTGAAACTAAAATCTATCAATTTGAAGTCTTAAATACTTAAAGATTGATCATTTCAAAATAAATCTGACATTCTAATTGTTCATTTCTGATAACATAAATGGGTAATTGGGAAAATGAACAAAAAATTTAACATGCTTGATACCTGTATTGATATTTGAAATTATAGATTTCGAGAATAAAATTCTAAATTCGTGAATTTAGAATCTATGAATTTGGAGATTTTTAAATCTTTAGATATGCAAGCATCTTGATATTTTTCATAGATCACAAAATGCAGAAGCTTTAAGAAGAAACATGAGACATAAAGTGTGTAATGATTTGAAAACCGCTCAAGATTATGATATAGAAGAGTCGGAATACACGTGATTTAGACCTTTAAATCCAGGAATGTCGAGATCTTAAAGATCACACAAAATAATATTTCGCGCGCTTTGAGATGGCTGGTGCGGCGCGATGCAATATCGTGTCACGTTCAGAGACTGTAATTGGCTTATGGATGCTCAGACTTTATTACATTTTGTTGTAATATCTCGTTTTAATAAACATTTTTCAGAACAGGTTACATAAACCGCCTTCAATCAATAAGATAACTTTTAATTAGATCATATGTGTAAACGTTAAAACAGAGATTATAATTGGATAAAGTAAGAGAAGGGCCGCACGAATGGAAGATCCTTGTGTGAACTTGCAAAGTGTGCATGAAAAGAATTTTTCCTTATACCCTTTCCATCTCGTGACATCGTTTGTATAAAAGAAAAAAAATTGTTCCGAAAGTGCAGTCTGAATGATTAGGAATAATTATAAGCAGATAATTAACTACAAAAGTGTAATCACAGTTATCATTGGAAGGTATACGTTTTTTCTTCCTCATAGAACTCTGCGACTTTAAATTTATTCGATTTGGTGTCCTCGCGATAAAATTCGTATTCTGTTTCGTGTTTTTTGTAAAAGAATTATTTTCAATACGACATATGGCGTTCTAGAGATCTTAAGTTTTTATTTTTTTTTCTACATTAAAACATTCAGATTGTTCATATAACTTACTACGAGAACTTGGCATCACTGAACCTCGTTAGGATCGTCGATTTCAAAATATGCTCCTAACGATCAAATCCTTTAATACTTAATAAAGTTTCTTTACGTAACAAATACGAAGACCCCAAATCGCCCTAAATATATGTATATGTAAATTTGGATATATCTAACAATTATTATCCTTACATTCCTCCTAAGAGTTACGTCTTATAAGTTTATTTTCGAATTTTTTTATTAGATTGCGAAAACCGCGAAACAACGCGCCTTCCTTGATGACTTTGATTTTTTGCGACGATATTAAAATCGAGATACTTGTCTATTATAATCGAAATAAACAAAGTAACGTCTAATTAATTAAATACTGTAATCTATGTGTGCTATGTTGGACCAGACTCATAATTCTTTCGATTGTTAATTATAACCGAAAGAGAGAAGGTATCAATATTCGTATGAGAAAAAAAATAATATAGTGAAGTACTGGAAGAAAAAAATATACAGGAGCGACATGATGACATCTTTTTTAGTCCTTTTTCTTAGACTGACTCGCCCGCACACTGCCATCATTCGGAATTTGCAAAAAATGTTAAATTACGCGTCAAATTAATTTATATAATAGTATGATCACAAAAGAAATAAGTTATGTGAGTAATAATCGGTGGTGTAATTCAAGTGTAAAAAAGGCACTAACATAAAAATTGTTTGTTTTTTTCCGTTTCATGTACTTACGAATTTTACTCGGTATTTTGTTTGTGCGTCTCTATTAAAAGAGATAATCTAATGCGCTCTGGATCATATAGAGTATAGAATATGCGAGATTCTTAATATGTACAATTGCGCAATCATTTACAAGGGTTTGGGGATTTATAGTACCAAGAATCTTTGACATTCACATCATCTTGCATATAAAAATTCCTGAAAATGAGGATGAGGATAAGAGTATTTAACAATTGTAAATCTTTCAAAATGTAAGATTCGTGGTACTGGCAATCTTTGATGTCTTGATAACGTTGTTCAAGGATCTGTAGTATCAAAGATCCATGCATATTAGAACACATTGGAAATGTATACGGAATATGTGTAAGAAAAGCACCGATGATAAAAATCCGCGATGTCAAGAATCTGTAACTCTCTCGAGGATCTATGGTACCAGCAGATTTTTGTACTCGTGAAGTTTAATATAAAAACAAATAAAGTTTAATTTGAAAACTTTTATTTGCGCATATGGATTCATTATTAACAAATGCAAAATGCAACTGTTTCTTTTGGATTGTCATGTAAACAAATTGTTTCACTATCTCTCCAAAAGAGGAGATTATGCTATATCGGATTTATATCTTTCAATATTGAAATATGACACAATTTTTTGAGTTTTATTTGTTTGTATCTAAATAGTTTTAAATAACACTAGTTTACAAAAAAATTTGTTTTTATTATTTTACTAGACGAAGTGTTTCTTATAAATTTTCAAATGTTGAAAAGTGCCATAAACCAAATTTTATCAGCACATCAGGTTTTCAAAATAATTGAAGTATAACATGTAGAAAAAAACTTGTAATGTTTCAGATTTTCTTGTAAAAAGTCAACATTATCTGGAAATTCTGATGTCATGAATGTATTGTTTATCCCTTAAAAATGTATTTTTTAATTTAGATAACTTAATTTTTAGCTGTGCTACGAAAAGTTGAGAATTACTCATATGAGGGCGTATATGAAAGTAAAAATTTTGAAAAATTTTTCTAAAATTAATTTTATCATCCTGTAAAATAATAAAACTTATTTGAAACATTTTTTAACGCATTTGTTTAAGAAAAT
Source organism: Monomorium pharaonis (assembly GCF_013373865.1). NCBI lineage: Eukaryota > Metazoa > Arthropoda > Insecta > Hymenoptera > Formicidae > Monomorium > Monomorium pharaonis. Next base: position 6,682,129 of record NC_050477.1, read on the forward strand.
GCGAAGTAGGCAAATAAAATGAGACTATGTATATATATATATAGTTATTTAGTGGAATCTAAAATGGTAAATTATATTGTGTATGTGCAACCGATACCCTGAATTATAAATTATAAACATATAATATATACTTTATCACAGGCATATGTTATCAACAAAATTTTGTATTTAAATCCTTCATAAAATGGATAAAGGTAAGATATCGAAATTAGAAAAATAAATTTTATAGGAAACGAACACTACATTTTCATGATATTTAATCAGAAAATTTTCAAATAATGTTAACTTTTTTTTACAAAGATCTTAAATATAATAAAAAAGTCAATTTTTACATAATAAAACTTAAAACTCAACCTTAGAAATCTGATGAAATTTGGTTTACATAGTTTTCAACATTCAAAAATCTACTAGAAACACCTTGTCTAGTTTAAAATGATTTTTAGCTGTTAACTAGTGTAACTTTAATATAAATGTAAAGAATTTTTTATTCTTATGTGCAATCTTCAAAAGGTTTTCATTTATGAGGACAAATTCCTTATTACAATAAGATAGTCCTTTTACAATTTTTACGCAAAACATTTTACATTGTTTTCAAGCGCTAAATTATATACTTTTAAATTTAATCCTAAACAGTATAAATGAAATATTAATACTTTTCAAACATTAGAAAAATGTTATAAATTTATTACAATTTGCAATTATCATTTATCAAACTCAGTATAAATCAAAAGAGAAAATTGTTAAATGTAGTTTTTTCGAGTTTTTACACAATAAGCGTTAACTATATTATTATAATTCACTCTTTTGCATTTTACATAGTTTTTTATCTAATTTACTGATCTAAAACGCGTTGCACTTTTTCCGCATATTTACAATAAACTCTATTTCATTCTAAATTAAACAAAGTATTTCATACTGTTTAGGTTTAATCAACACGTTCATGATTGATTTGTATCTCTTTTAGGGCAACAAAGTTCAGTAATAAGTATCATTATCGATATCAATAATGTAGACAATGATTCAAAGGATTTTATGAGTTCCATAGATACGGTTTGACGCCCTGGAAAAGGCCCAAGTCGCAGCATTTAAAATTCTCCAAAAGTCCAACGAGATGTTAAGACTTATCGGGAAAGAACTCGAGGAACGCCGCAAAAAATTGAAAACTTTCAAGAATCCAAAGTTCCACGGATTCTAAAAATATAAAGACGTCTATGAAAATCGCAAAAGATCCCAAGCGAGATAAAAAAGGATCAAAAAATACCATAAAATTCTATTCGTAATCGTAATTGAAACTTTCCTGCTCTTCGCAAGATCAATTGTTGGCGTTTCGCCTCTGCAGCGCCGCTGCGAGATCTTGCCTGAGCGCAGCCTGCTGTCTTTGATCAGCCAAAGATTGCACCGACCGCAACCCATTGACGATATCCTTCGTTTTACCGAAATAGATCTCGTTTAATGTATTACGAATCTTGTTCTCCATGTCCTCCACCATTCTGCCAATGTTGGCAATATGAGGGGACGTTTCGCTGATCTGAGCATCTTGTTCCACCTGCAATTATAAGTAAAATGCAAATAAGCAGGACTTCCTTGTCGTTAAAAACTATATTTTAACCTAAATCAATGGAAGTAGAAGTAAAAATTTAATTTAAAAAAAACTTACCTGACGCGTCAGACTGCCACCTAAGTTCATTGTACCAGAACCATGTTTGTTGGTCTGCAACCACAGCATAGCTGTTGATGTGAGTTTATAGTGAGCAGTACGACCAGTAGATTTCTCCTGTACCTCCACCACATGTATCGAATCCCAACATCCTTTAATCTTCTTGGAACCGTCGCCAGCCTTCTTGATGAGAATTACTGCTGCAAAGCCATGATCCAAGTCCCATAAGTACACCGACGAAACTCCACCTTCGAAATAAAGCTCTCGATATTGATCAAAGGCATGATTGGCATCTATTTCCAGCTTCCTCAATCGCTCGGAAGGCATCGAGCCATCTTCTAACGGTGGATCGTAAGTGTTGCTCCAAGGAGACCTGTAAAACACACTCTATGTTTCTACTACAAAACAAACTATCTTTTCTTATATCATGGGATGATCTAAGTATCCTTCTCCTCCCCCATTTTTCTTAAGAGCAAGATCAAACCTGTATGAATCCCCATCTCTATTGTAGTCGCACAACAGGTAGTCCTTGCCAGATTCCTTATCCTTGGCAATCTTTAACGGCTGATCTACCGAGGACAGTAGATCCTCGCATAGTGAAGGAACCAAGTCAATCAGGTCGCTAAGATTTTTTTCAATTTGTTGCGGAGGTAATCTCCGCATCAGGTCTAGCGCACAGTCCATTTGTTGTTCTGTCTAAAATATATGTATGTGTAATAAAGAAATAGGGGTATACAGTTCATGTATTTACAATGTTGCTAATCGTCTCCTATTCTTTCTTTGAAAAATTATAATTCCGAATGCAAGTGGAGAGAGCATAGAACTAGTTTTAGAGTACGTGGACAACTTTCTTAGAATTATTTATTTACAAGTGCATGCGTTAACGACCGGACGAAACATAAAGGCTAGGAATGTCTTACCATACTGCCGCAATTTAAAATGATTATAGGCCGACGAGCATCAAAATCTTATTGGCTGATGTTGACAATAAGATAAACGTAAAACGTATTTTTTTATTAGTCACTATCTTGCTAGGATCGTCTCAAAAATAAACGAGACGGACATTGAAAGGGTGTGTCGTGGTGCGAGCAGTGATTGGTTTGTCGCACTCACGTCGCTGGCTATCTTTGCCTGTCTACCACTCTACCCGCCTATCTGCCTCACCAAATCTCTTCAGAAAGAGCGAGGTTAAGGGCTGCCGCACAAACTTCTGCATAAAGCCTTTGGACTGTTCTTTTTCGCTGCACTGCTGCACTGGTGCAACAAGTTATGGTATATCCACACAACTTGCATAAGCGCATAAGCATATACATAAAAAAATTGATTGGCTACAAGCACCTACATAAGAAAATAGACCAATCGAATTCCTTATGCATATGCTTATGCGTTTATGCAAGTTTGTGTGACTATACCATTAGAATAAGAAAAAATATATTTGTCTCGCTTTAACTTATTGCACCAGTGCATCAGTGCAGCTAAAAAGAACAGGGGCTCGATTCTTGAAGTCATTCGCAAGAGAAACGTATACGCAAATACTCGCTCTAACAGAAAGTTGTAAGTTTATTGGTTAATAGTCATACGATAGCCAATAAATTTCTAACTTTTCTGTAAGAACAGAATTTGCGAATACGTTTCTCTTGCGAATGAATTCAAGAATCGAGCCCCAGGCCTCTTGTGTCCACGATTCGAGGGCCGTCACACACAAAATGACATAGGGTGCGTTCGGGGAGACGCTATTAGCGCTACCAGCATCATCTTCATTACTCATTAAAAGTAGAACAAGGATAAACTGATGCTGATAGCGCTAATAGCGTCTCCCTGAACGCACCCATAAAGGCCCTCACACTTGAATTGACATAACCGTAACAGTAAGATTTCGACCAATCACGTACTTGAATTAGCTAAAGACCTATAATCAAAGATTCGCCAATGGCGAACACAATTTTGATTGGTCACTTGAGTCACATGGTTTATCCGCCATTGCGTACCCACGCTAGGCGAGGAAGAGGGGAGAGTGCTCTGTGTTGAATAGTATAGGTTAAAGGAATATGGTCAGAAATTATAATTCAATCTCTGCACTCTCGAGGGTCACTATATTTTGACGATACACTCAGGAAGAACAAGAAAAATTAAATTTGCATCTGTTATATGGCTGCGTACAACTTGGAGCAGACTCGCATTGGGTGTTTACGATAATGGCTATCCGAGTAATTTTCTCTAGGACCGAAATATATGATAAGCACAACCATCTACTATCATCATGATTCGTGACAACTCAATGCTGTCCGGTATAGCCAAATCATCACGAGCAAGTTGCAAGTTGCGAGTTCCGTGAATTTGTAGCAGGTAACCTAAAAAGTACTACATAAATAATTTGATTATTACAATTAAAAATAATCTGTTTTTAATGTATGATAAGATTAACTTTAAAATAGTAATTATATGTAACACAATCATGTATTTTTAAAGTATTGTCTAAAGTAATATCAGAGATTATTTTATTTACAAATATTTTATTTATTAATTTGTCTATCAAGTTTCTATTATAACGTATATCTAACGCATATCTAACGTATATCTGTTTACAGTATATCTTAATTTACTATGCACTTGTATTACAAATTAAAAAAATTTATTGTAAACATTATTATTAGTTTCACATTAGTGAAATATTTATGCATAATATTTATACATAAAGATATATGATTTTTTAAAATAATGATAACACCATGCAACTTATCATTAACAGTTGTTACAAGAAAGAAAAATATTTATACTTAAATTTTTATTTTACTTGTAATCTAAAAAATATTATTAATAATGATTTATTTAGTAATTTTACATAATTTATCTCATTTGTTTCAAAGTGTTAACACCATCCGTTTAATAAAAGATGACTTTTCTAATATATATGTTAGTTAATAATAAATAATAACATTTATTGAGAATCAATGTTTAATTAAAATATTATATTAGGTTTTGAAATAATACCGTTATGATAGAAACTTGATAGACAAAATAAATATTTGTAAATAAAATAATCTCTGATATTACTTTAGACAATACTTTAAAAATACATGATTGTGTTACATATAATTACTATTTTAAAGTTAATAATCTTATCATACATTAAAAACAGATTATTTGTAATTGTAATAATCAAATTATTTATGTCGTACTTTTTAGGTTACCTGCTACAAATTCATGGAACTCGCAACTTGCAACTTGCTCGTGATGATTTGGCTATACCGGACAGCATTGAGTTGTCACGAATCATGATGATAGTAGATGGTTGTGCTTATCATATATTTCGGTCCTAGAGAAAATTACTCGGATAGCCATTATCGTAAACACCATCGACATATAGAATGGACTGAGCATTGCGATAGGCAAGCGCGCGCCTGCTTTAGAGTGAGAGGTACTACACCTGAGGCCTATGTTTGTCTCTCTTGCAAGCTTCTGATTTGTTATTTCGTCCTCCTCCGTGAATGGAGGGGGACGAAATAACAAATCAGAAGCTTGCAAAAGAGACAAACATAGGCCTCAGGTGTAGTACCTCTCACTCTAAAGCAGGCGCGCGCTAACCTATCGCAATGCTCAGTCCATTCTATATGTCGATGGTAAACACCCATTGTTTACTATCTCTATTACTCCAGACCCCAGCCCCAGATCCCAGCCCCCAGCCCCAGCCCCCATCCAGTCACCGTATGGGTATAAGATGGTGGATAGCAGTCATGGTGGGGGGCCATTGGCGCATCTTTGATTATAGGTCTTTAGAATTAGCCGGTTACGGCAGGTTACGGTTATGGTCGCCCAATCCGACGCGTCAAAACCTTACGTTATGGTTATGTCAATTCATGTGTGAGGGCCTTTAAGCGTTCGTTATTCCCATAAACATAGTAAGTATAGACCATAGACTGACGTAGACGGAGCCTTTTGAGAGGGGTAGTTGATTTTTGCGATAAGGGGAGAGTCCATAAACTTTTGTCAGTTCCGTCGCTATTCGACTATGTTCGCCATTATATCGTCCATCGCTCACTCGCTCGCGCTCTCTCTCTCCCTCGCTCTCTCGCTCACTCGCTCTCTCTCTCCCTCTTGCAATCATATTCTCTCTCGCTCGCGCTCTCTTTCTCTCTCTCTTGCTTGCTCTCTCTCTCTCTCTCTCTCTCTCTCTCTCTCTCTCTCTCTCTCTCTCTCTCTCTCTCTCTCCCTCTTGCAGTCATATGTCGAATTATTAGTCGAATCGAATTCAATCGAAGTTCATGGAGTATCACTTCATCCCGAATATTATACCTCTCTCGTCCTAGGTGATAGGTCGGTATTCATAGTCGAATCTTATTTTAAGATCGTCTCAAGTAATGTCTTAAGATGCTAATACGGCTCTGTGATTGGTTGATGGCATCTTAAGACTGTACTTAAGATGATCTTAAATATAAGAATCGACTATGGCCGGTATTCATAATCGAATCTTATTTAAAGATCGTCTCAAGCAATGTCTTAAGATGCTAATACGGCTCTGTGATTGGCTGATGGCATCTTAAGACAGTACTTAAGATGATCTTAAATATAAGATCCAACTATGAATACCGGCCATAGGTAATGCTCCGTCTACGTTACTCTATGGTATAAACCGAACATTGTTGTATAAGCGTGATTCATACGAAAAGAAAAAGAAAAGATATGAAAAGAGTTTCTGTCACTCTCTGACAGGGAAAATGATGAATCGACGCGAGGAGATGAGGAGAAGTGCTCCCCACTTCTCCGGCATTAAAAAGAGAAAGAAGGTCTTACTAAGGGCCACCGCACAAACTCTTCCATAATGCGTTACGTTACGTTAAGTACTCCATACGAACCTAAGTTGTACTTAAAATTTAACTTAAATCAACGCACAAAGAAATCCTTAACGTAAGAACTTAGAGCCACCGCATAAGCTTTTTCGTAACACGTTACGTTACGTTAAGTGCTCCATAAACCTAAGTTCGTACTTAAAATTAAACTTACATCAACGCACAAAGAAACTTTTAACGTAAGTTCTTAAGTTCTTACGTTAAGGATTTCTTTGTGCGTTGATTTAAGTTAAATTTTAAGTACAACTTAGGTTTGTATGGAGTACTTAACGTAACGTAACGCGTTATGGAAGAGTTTGTGCGGTGGCCCTAAAGAACTTACGTTAAAAGTTTCTTTGTGCGTTGATGTAAGTTTAATTTTAAGTACAAACTTAGGTTTATGGAGCACTTAACGTAACGTAACGTGTTACGAAAAAACTTGTGCGGTGGCTCTAAAAACCTATAATCAAAGATGCGCCAATGGCCCCCCACCATGACTGCTATCCACCATCTTGTACCCATACGGTGACTGGATGGGGGCTGGGGCCGGGGGCTGGGGGCTGGGGCCGGGGGCTGAGGTCTGGGGCTGGGGTCTGGAGTAATAGAGATAGTAAACAATGCGAGTCTGCTCCAAGTTGTACGCAGCCATATAACAGATGCAAATTTAATTTTTCTTGTTCTTCCTGAGTGTACCGTCAAAATATAGTGACCCTCGAGAGTGCAGAGATTGAATTACCTTATAATTTCTGACACATATTCCTTTAACCTATATATACTGCTCAACACAGAGCACTCTCCCCTCTTCCTCGCCCAGCGTGGGTACGCAATGGCGGATAAACCATGTGACTCAAGTGACCAATCAAAATTGTGTTCGCCATTGGCGAATCTTTGATTATAGGTCTTTACTTCTTACATGTTTCTCTTTCTTTTCGTATGCATCAACGCTTATACAGCTCGGAATGCTCGGAATGCTCGGTCTATATTTACTATGTCTATGATTATTCCAAAACTGATGCAACCAATACCGTTCGTTATTCCTATTTACTAGTTTACACCGAGCACTTGGTACGCGTATCAAGTAGTGAATTTAAGCTGATCAGCCAATGATTAAACTAGAGCACTAGAAAAGTAGATATTCTCACGTCCGCCATTTTTCTTCAAACTAGCAAGTAACTAGCATGAAAAGTTAGGTATGTTTTGTACATATATACGTCAATAATACACATATATACGTTTGGAAACGCCAAACTTTATGCGACAATAAAACGAAGACACGATATTTATGATCTTGAGACTGTAAAAGTTATTAGGTCTGTTCGCGTCACATGCCCCAACATGCTCCTATTCACCCCAACGCACTCCAATACGTTGATTCCAACCTATTAGAATGCGTTGGAGTGAGTAGGAGCATGTTGGAGCATGGCGACGCGAACAAACCAATTGCAATGTATTATATATATAAAACATCATGCTAGTTACTTGACTAGTTTGAAGAAAAATGGCGGACGTAAGAATACTCACTTTTATAGTGAGTTCGATTCTTGATCTCATTTGCAAGAAAACGTATGCGCAAATACCCGCTCTAACAAAAAAGTTGCAAGTTTATTGGTTAAAAGCCATACGATAGCCAATAAATTTTCAACTTTTCTGTAAGAACAGAATTTGCGAATACGTTTCTCTTGCGAATGAATTAAAGAATCGGGGCCCAGGAGATCGAACTAATAGCGTTTTCGATTTGTTGACTCGACCCGACTCCAGGTCAATGGTCTGTTCCTTTTATCTTCATTTCTTGCACAGTTTATCACTTTTTTGCAGTGGAAAAGAACAAACCATTGACTCGAAGTCGGGTCGAGTCAGTAAATTGAAAACGCTATAAGCCCGATTTTGCCTCCAAAAGTGAGGCGAAAATCTGTCAGAAATGTAGTACCAAATGGTGGCGGTGGCGACAATGGCTTAGTTTACATCGTGCATTTGATACGCGTATCAGGTACCATATTCGTATCAAATTCGTACTAAATATTTAGTACGCACGATGTAAACGCTGCCGGATCAATTTGGTACGAGCGTATCAAGTAGGAGTATCGTACTAAACTGATACGCGTACCAAGTGATACAAATGTCGATGTAAACGCATAAAACGCATTTTAGAGAGAATTTAGCAATTGAGCATAACCTCAGTGCTAAAATCTAAAAACTGGTGTGAAAATGTCTTAGTAGGAGACATCAACATGAATTAAATTTGTATTATATTTTTCACAGTACATGCTTAGTACATTTGATGTAAACGCGCCCGTACTAAGGCTTTGGTGCGCACCAAACTTAATACACGTACTAAGGTTTTGACGATGTAAACTAAGCCAATACTCTAGTTTACACCGAGCACTTGGTACGCGTATCAAATAGTAAATAACTAGTGAATGTGTTTAATCATTGGCTGATCAGCTTAAATTCACTATTTGATACGCGTACCAAGTGCTCGGTGTAAACTAAAGCTATGGCCAATATTCATAGTCGGATCTTATATTTAAGATCATCTTAAGTACTGTCTTAAGATGCCATCAGCCAATCACAGAGCTGTATTAGCATCTTAAGATATTGCTTGAGACGATCTTGAAATAAGATTCGACTATGAATACCAGCCTATGATTTACCGGAAACAATATGGAGTATAACGACAAGCATTTGACAATGCAAATTTATATTAAAAATCTTAGCAATTTTACATTTAGAGTACTTATCTCAATTAAACTATAAGGCCGAATCTACAATAGGTGTAGTAAGCTTTATGCCATAAGAAATTGACCAATTATAATCGAATATGAGAAGAATAATCAAATATAGACTGCGTTCCGATATTCACTGCCAGTACTGAAAATCTATAGTTTATGTCACATATACTGTAGATTTTCAGTACTGACAGTAAATATCGGAATGCAGCCATAATTGATTAATTCCTTATGGCATAAGGCTTACTACACTATTGTAGATCCGGGCTAAGGTTTATTACACCTAGGCCGGTATTCATAGTCGGGTCTTATATTTAAGATCATCTTAAGTACTGTCTTAAGATGCCATCAACCAATCACAGAGCCGTATTAGCATCTTAAGACATTGCTTGAGACAATCTTGAAATAAGATTTGACTATGAATACCGGCCCTATTGTAGATCCTGGCTTAGGCCAGATCTACAATAGGTAAGCCTTAAGCTCTAAGAAATTAACTAATTATATTCGTTTATTCTTCTCACATTCAATTATAATTGATCAGTTTTTTATGGCATTTAAGGCTTACTACACCTATTATACATCCGGGCTTAAGGAACGTTCTCAATCAATTAATTTCTGTTCCTATTGTCTGGCATTGTGTGATGATCCTTACATACATATATGACATATTCACGCGCGTATACACACACACACACACACACACACACACACACACACACACACACACACACACACACACACACACACACACACACACACACACACACACACACACACACATTTGCTGCAAAGCGTAGTGGTGGTTGAACCAGGTTGAACACTGTTGTACACATTGATTCTCGATGATGGCGAATCTGTGTTGATCTGCTGCGTGCTGCGTGTATCTGCGCGAATAAGCTGCAGTAATGATCGTCGGTCTTATTGCGCGGTGATTGCAGGTGACAGTTAGCTCACGAGCGAATTCCGGATCTACTCCCTCCATCTCGTGTTCATGACTATCGAATTTTCGTAAACAAACGAGAATGGGTGTTGGCCTGAAACCATTGGAGTTTACAGATTGTTTAACCGACAGTCCGTACTTCCGCGAGAATCTTCATTACCATGAACGCGAATTGGAGAAGACTAGTCAACAGATCAAACGGCTCGTTAAAGAAGTGAAAGATTTATTGCTGGCTGCTAAAAGTAAGTTTCGAGACGATGGTATGGCTATTTTTTTTTTCTGACTGTCGAAACGTGTTTGTTGTAACAGCTGTTGCACATATAACTCATCCTTGTGCGTGATTATTAAGTCTGTGCTTGCGATATAATTCAATTCTCCCATAATCAAGTAAATTTAGAGATAGCAATCTACTTGTTTTATTTTTTCTTTCTCTATGAGAGAAATACACTCTAAAAAACAGTTTTGTATTAACATAAGTTACTTTTATTTTTGCTTGTTATATTAATTAATAATATTAGTATATCTTTTTAGATTTATCTAGAGCACAAAGAGCCTTTTCCAAAACATTGCAAAACTTTAGTTTTGAATGCATCGGTGAGAGCCAGACTGAGGACGAGACTCATATATCTCAAAGTCTAAAAGAATTTGGTAAACTTATCGCATCTATAGAAGATGAAAGGGATCGCATGGTATGCAATGTTCCAAATGTGGTTACATCAGTTTGTAGAATTTATTTGTAGAAGCTCTTATGCTTATAGCTCTTCAATGTTAAAATGTAAACTTTATAATGTTAAAATGTTGTCAATATAAGAAAAGTTTAAAGAAAAGATTGAGATTTTTATAAGAAAACCTCCTAAGAAACAGTAATGATATTCATTGTTTCTTAAAATAGTTTTTCTTCTTTCAGTTGGAACGAGCATATGATCAAATTATACTACCCTTGGAAAATTTTAGAAAAGAACATATTGGTGGAGTTAAGGTAAAGCTATTTAACAATATTTTTATTATCTTTCATATATGTGTATTTATATATGTACATATGTATATGTAAAAAATAATTTATGCACGTAAAATGTATGTATTTATATTTAAATATTCTAAGTTAATGAAATATTTTAAATTTTATTCACCATGTATATATCAAACTTTTCAGGATGGTAAAAAGAAATTCGAGAAACAGACAATTAAATTTTGTCAGAGTCAAGAGCGTTACCTGAATTTATCCACAAAAAAACAGGATAATGTTTTACAAGAGGTATGCTTAATGATCTATGAAAAATTAGGACTATATTGTTAAGTGATTGACATTTCGTGTGTACATGTGCGTGTGTAGGCGGATGCAACATTGGAAATGGCTGAAAGACACTTCTCTCAAGCTAGCTTGGAATATGTTTTTCTATTGCAAGAAGTTCAAGAGCGGAAAAAATTTGAGTTTGTTGAAACGGTAATAATTTGAACAATTAAATTTATTTTTTATTACATGCATACAAGTTTTATATGTTAGACATAAATGTGACATGAGATTATAATCATTGTGCATATGTGCGTATGAAATTGTTGAATAGTTTAATAATAATAGTAATAATAATATCAAATATTTTAGTTACTGGGTTTTATGTTTGGATGGCTGACATTCTATCATCAGGGTCACGAAGTTGCGAAAGATTTTAAACCTTATATGACAGAATTGCAATTAAAGATTCAGAAGGTTAGTAATTTTATTTTTATAATGCACTTGTAACTGCTTGAACATGTTAAATGATAAAAGAATGTATTTTACCTTTGTAGTCGGTAGACTTATTTATAATTAATAAATTATTGTGAGAATCATTAATGATTTAATAACTTGGTGCTATCGCTGTTTGTATGCAAAAAATCTTTGTTGAAATATGCATTACTAACATGTAGATATGTAACATACATATTTGCTCCATAATATTTCTAATATCACTGACAATGAGTTTTTCATTTGCAACGAGTCAAAATCGCACATTACACATTAGCATAAGTTATTAATTCATGATTTATTAAAAATTTATTAATTTACTAAAAATTGATTTTTTTAAAGAGTTTGAAAATAAAAATCTGTAAACGGTCTCATACTTAATAATTGAAATTAAAATATCTTTGACTTGTATTTATATTAAAATTGAATGGCAGAAATATATTTTTTAATATTCGGTATAAGTTTTTTGGGGAATTATGGTACAAGGTTATTGAAAAATAGCCATTGATAGTTCAAATCTGTAACATTCGCCATTTAATTACTCCATAAAATATGAATAATACAATAAATAAAATTGATAACTGCATGGAAATGTGCTTACTAAATTTTTTTGTATGTGTGCGTGTTTCATAAGACTAGAGAAAATTTTCTTGCTACCCGGGATAAAACGGAATCACTTATGAATAAAATGAAGGACATGAAAAAGGTATGTTTTATATCATTTTTTAATTTTTTCTTTTAATTGGTAAAATCTGGACATGTAGGAATATGTTGTTTTGTAATTTTATAAATATTATTCTGTCTTAGACAGAAGTTAAAAATCAAGTATATCAATCAAGTAAAGAACTATTCATTAATAGTTAATAATAATAATAGATCGGAGGGTGATCCTCAAATAAAGTCCTACCTTTGGTACTCAGACCGAGTTGGTCCATTGTACTTCTTTATTAATAGTTAGGAATATATTTTTTAAATATTAAATATCCTTTCATTCACCCATAATTTTTTTTTCTTAGTCTGCGGTAGAAACTGGTCTCAATAAATTGCACTCGCGCGAGGGATATCTATTTCTAATGGAGAAAAGTAAGTCCATTGTAATGTAGATATCTTTTAGTAGGAAATTTTATTTAGAGTTTTAATATAAATACATTTTACATACACTATATTACAAATGACACATTGCTAAAAATATGATATTTGCAGAAGCTTTTGGTACAACATGGACAAAACAATATTGCACATATCAGAAGGATAGAAAAGAATTTACTATGATCCCTTACAATCAACTCACGGGAAAATTTGTAAGTAAAAGTGGAAAGTTGATACACATAACATATGCTATTAAGAATATTTGGAATAATTTCTTCTTTTTTTTTTTTTTACAGAGTAGCAAGGAAATTTTTACACTAGCCTCTTGCATACGACGAACATCAGACACCATCGAAAAAAGATTTTGCTTTGATATCACTGCTATTGATAAGTAAGTTGAATTCGACTTTGCATATATACCATGGGATTACATATGTACAATTATCTTGATTTATTTCATCGTAAAAAAGGATTAAAGAAGCCTCGCTATTATTTTTTCCAGACCTAATGTAACGTACACGTTTCAAGCGCTTTCCGAAGAGGATAGGAAGTTATGGATGGATGCTATGGATGGGAAGGAACCTGTAAGTATTTTAGTATTTTAGTACATTTTGATGACATTTGGACAGGCCCGGATTAAGGGGGGGGGCTAAAGGGGACTATAGCCCCAGGCCTCGTTTGTTAAAGGGCCTCACCCGAGCTATTCAAGAATATTTTTCATTTTTGTCAAAGGGTCTCCATGGAGTCAATAGCCTCGGGCCTCAAAATACCTTAATTCAGTCCTGCATTTGGATGATCGTTTTTAATATTACTATTGTATTTTTTATGCACGTAATCATTATATTTTTTAGACCTGTCCACGATTAGGTTCTTCCACAAGACCTGAAGATATAACGTTAGCCGAAACCGGTTTCACGTTTGTATCAAAATGTATTGCGGCACTCGAAGATAGAGGTAATACAATTGTGATTCTTCTTTACATGTTAATTGTGTTTTTTACTTGTCTAATATCATCGATTATCTTTCGATAATCTTCAACAGGACTAGAAGAACAAGGTCTGTACAGAGTGGTCGGAGTTGCATCTAAAGTAAACAAACTTCTGACGATGGGTCTCGATAAAAGAAAAATAGACAAGCTTAATTTAAGCGATCGTTTCGAATGGGAGAGTAAAACTATTACCAGCGCGCTCAAAACTTACTTGAGAACATTGTCCGAGCCATTAATGACTTTTCGATATTACAACAGCTTCATTACAGCTGCGAGTGCGTATAGGTATTCTTGATAACATATTGTTTTATTTTTACTATTACATTTACTTTTGGACATTTTTCAAAAATTTCACATTTTACACACACACACACACTCTCTCTCTCTCTCTCTCTCTCTCTCTCTCTCTCTCTCTCTCTCTCTCTCATTCACTCACTCACTCACTCACTCACTCACTCACTCACTCACTCACTCACTCACTCACTCACTCACTCACTCACTCACTCACTCATTCACTCTTACTCATTTACTCACTCAAACTCTTGTACAGTTTTCTCTGTAAGTTTATATTTTTTCTATAAGTAAAATTGATTACATAATGCGGGGTCTACAATGGCAGCAGGAGTAATGAAATAAGGAGTAAGAGTAACAATTGACCAATTAAAAATCGGGAGTAAACGAAATGGGCAAATCTCATTTCATATTTCTTACTTCTTACTCCTACTCCATTACTCCTGCTGCCATTGTAGACCTCGCATAAGACTACAGATTTATTGTAATTTTTTATATTATGACACTTAACAGAACAGGAGTTGAAAGAAGTTCGGATAAATGATATACACAGCCTTGTTTACCGATTGCCTAAAGCCAATTTCAATATGCTGATCCTTCTTATTACTCATCTTTGCACGTAAGAAATACAATTATTATTCATTTATAGAATTTACTTTATTGTATGTATATATACTTTTAACAAAACTGCCAATAGTATTCCACTAAAACTGCCAATGTCAATTTGGTATAATATTTATGTTTTTGATTAATGTTTATTTCATTATTTATATTATTAAATTTATTTATATTCACACATATTTTCAAAATAATCTATACTATATAATGTAAATTTTTTTAAAAATTAAATGGGCTAAAATGATATTACCAAAGATTCTGTTAAGTTTTGCTTGTTATCTCGATTTAAAGATGAAATTTAAAGATAGTCTCGAAAATATTTTTCTTTTGGAACACATTCAAACTTGAAGAAAATTTTCAGCGTAGCAAAGAAAAGTGATAAAAATCTAATGACCGTGGGAAATTTAGCAGTGTGTTTCGGCCCAACTTTATTACGACCAGAAGAAGAAACAGTAGCATCTATAATGGATATAAAATTTTATAATATTGTTGTGGAAATATTGATTGAGAATTGTGAAAGAATAGTAGCTGGACCACCCCAAGATTCCTTGCAACGCGCGGCAGCGGCGCAGTCATTGCAAGCTGTTATCCCAAATAAGTCACAGTGTGTTAAAATGGAAGAAGGTCCAACTTCCTCGGGTAATGGAACAGCATTTTTAAGATACCCATTACACACGGCGGTAACAGTCACACCCGCATCGTCACATGCGCATGTGAGTTTATAACATTGTTTTTTCTCTTGTCGTTAATTTCGCGTGCGCGCGTGTGTATGTGTATATGTATGTGTTTAGCTCGTTACGAGATCTTACTACGATGGCCAGTCTTTGACTGTTAATAAACCGAAGATTGATGAGAGAAATAACGGGGATTATGGGGAAGATCTCGACAACACGAGTCATCGTATACCTTCGTATTTGGATAGCCGCGGCGGTAGTACAAGCGTCAGTGGCAGTCGTATAAAATTGACCAATGCGAATCTTATGTATCATTCAGCTGACAAAGGTCTTGTTATATTCTTCTTTCTCATATTTTACAATAATTTGCATCGTTTTTAAATGAAAATTTTTATTATCCCAGTTCTGAGTGGTGGTAATACGAGTAGTTCAAGCGAATCGATCGCCTCGGATCCACATCCCTTCACAAGCGAATTACCAATAAAACAAAAACGTGGCACCATGATATCCGTGCACTATCCTACAGCTTATCCACAGCGTAGCAATTCGTCATCGATATGTCCGTAAGATATCCTCAATTTTCTCATTGAGAAAGAACTATATTCTTTTATTGTATATTTTATAAAATTGTTTTATTAATTATAATCCTATCCATAACTTTAGAATCAATACTTCACCTAGCAGTGGACGTTCGAGTCCTGGTCAAATTCCAGGAATTTGGTAAGTATTCAATATATATAATTTAGGAAGATTGAGATTCTAAGTTCATAAATTTTTAGGAGAGTACGAACTTTATACGCGTGCATGGCGGAAAACGATGGAGAATTATCATTTGAACCAAATCAAATTATTACAAATGGTAAGAGCGATACAGTAATGTCAATTTTTACAAAAAAAAAAAAAAAAATTAAAGCGTGTAATAAATGTATTATTGCAGTTAAGGCCTCTTTGGAGCCAGGTTGGCTGGAAGGCACATTAAATGGTAAAACTGGTTTAGTGCCGAAAAATTACGTGGAGCAACTGCCCTAAATACCACGAGGAAAGGAAAACCAAAGAGCATCTAAGAAAATGTAGGGAATTTTATCATTACGGAGACAGATTTACAAATATTCTTTCAGATAATGGTCTTGATACTGTTGAAGAAAGCGAATTTATGAAAGCTAATGTTACATAATGCAACAGTCGCGCATTTTGAGCTTTCAAGTGAATTTTCTTTGGCGATCTACTGCTTAGTCAATTATATACATATATGCTTTTACACTAGTGGATTCTGATATCAATAATGAGGAAGGGGAGGGTTAATAAATTTTTTTGCTGAACATCGTATATCGGAATCCTGTGCATAAAAATTTACGGGCGCTCGCGTTAATCGGTCTGCATCATTTTACCTAAATTTTTTTAACGGATCTAATAAGACTGATTTCTTTTAATTTGGAAGGGGGATTCCCTACGCCCTAGAATCCACAGTGTGCTCTTATGTAAACATTATTTATTAGAAACCATTTTATTCTATTCTATATGTATCTAAATTGTACATATAATCACTTACGAATGGTATACATGTGCATAAAAATAATAGAATATTTCTGCTGTATTTAAATACATTTATACTAAAAACACATTCCTACATGACATATGTATATGGAAATACATTCCTGGAGCTTGTAGGACATTTTAAAGGCATTAACCATTCGTTTTATATAGCATTGTATTATAATTATAATAAAATATATAATGCCATATTGAAATATCCCAGAAAAAAATTTTCAAAACTACATAATTATCTCGTATCTTAATATAATAAACACAAAACGCAATTAGTATAAAACGAAACATAGTAGCTAGCGTTTGAAAAAGTATTAGCTTTGAAGAACTAAATTTTATTTTCAACATTACACATAAATGAAATGCAAATGATTAGATATATTTTTATCACAATGTTGATTCCTGTAAAATGATATGCATACTTCATACAATTGGTCAACCATTATATATAGATGTCTATTTCTAGACACCCATCTAACACACTTGCAGTCTTGAAGAGGAAAAATATAAAGCCCAACAGGGATCGCTTATTTTCTTTGTATTGAAGAGATAAAAACATCCATTATGAATAATGCAGTTTTAAAGTTTAAATTCATATTGTTTCCTGAACTCAACCTATACTGTTTCTGAGTTAAATTCAATAATAAGAATATGGCTATGTCATATTCTTATTATTGAATTTACATATTATATTTACACGTCATCCTTAATCGAGTTTAATAACTACCATAGTTCATAAGCAGACTAATCATAATTGTTCTACTTTTATAATGGCTGCAATTGGCTCGCTTAAGAACTACAGCAATTATTAAACCAGAGTAAGCGTGACGTGTAAACGTAGTCTATATAAGACTTAAATATAAATTTAAAACAACCATTTTCTAAAAATTTATATATGTAGAATTGTATATGTTAAATATATATCGTTTATTTAACGAAATTTTTATTTGAGCTTAACCAGCTTTTGCATTATGTTAAATTCTTTTTTGGAATATCTGAATCATTTGACATTCAGCTTTAACTTGGATCATCATTCAATTGTGCCATGTAAATTTCTATAGCTAAACGTCCTGCTTTTAAAGCATTCTTTTCTACGCTATTCCATATCGAACTCATAAACAGAGTGTAACATAATATTGCAGTTAGAAAAATACATACTATATTTAAACCAATGTCTATAGCTAACGACATGTTCATGCAATTTAACCAGATAGACCAAATTAATGGAATAATCAGTATACAGGCTGACAACGCGTACCAGAAACGTTGACGTTGTACACTTTTTAATGCGTCTTCGCAGATTACTATTGCTTCTTTCAAGGAATCAGTAATATCTAGATTGTTTTTAACATGTTCATCTGCAAACAAAAATGTATACATCTATTTAAAGCATCAATGGGAAAAATAAATTGAAAAATGTGTATGTATATGTAATATGCATGGAATATTTATATCGTTTACCATTAGTGAATTTAAGTGTAGCCATTACAGCTTCATGGTCAGAATAACTAAAATTCTTATATGGTACACGATTTGGCAAGGGATGTTGAAAGTTTGTAACTTCAACCTACAAGTCATTGTGATTTAGTAATTATACATCGTATCAAATATTTTCATATTTGTTGTGTTATTTCTGTACCTTGACAGTTTTTGAACCTAAATACATGATGTGATCTATACGCTTCCCATCTGGCTGCGTCCGAGCAAGTTTTGAGCTGGTATAACTATTATTGGCACATTCGTTGGTCCCTATATGGCTCGCGCTATTAGGACACGTGTCCGTTAAACTCGCAACACCACGTATAATTTTATATGCTAAGTCTTGCGGTTCCGTATTAAGATCACCAACTAATATGACGGCATCCGTGCCACCACTTGTCATCTTTACGAACTGAGCAGTATCAAACGCTTGGAGCACTCTATGAGCCATATATTCGTCATTCTCATGATTATATTCCGCGTGTAACTGTAGAACATCAACATTTCGAATTCTTTAAAAGCCATTATAAGCTGTCAAATTTTTTATATAGAAAGATGATGCTCATTTTGCTCATAATTAAATAATAAAAAAGTTTGCTAAACAAACGTACATGTGTGATATAAACATTAATATTCATGTTGCAAATTCTTATTTTACAAAGCCCGACTCCTTTGCCGCCAAACCAATCTCCATGATGTATCTTATGAACATAACCATTCAAGGGCCACTTGTGAAACACAACATCATGAATGGGATATCGTGACAAAATACATATTCCTGATCCGAAGACTCCACTGTATAAGAAACAAAGGATTATATTTATTAAGCAAATAATTGGAATTATTATCTAGATTATGTTTAAAGTATACACTTATACCTGTGAAAATAATGTGAATAAGAAAGCGTTTCTTGTGCTTTTGTTTTAATCAGCTTGAAATCATCAACAGACCAAACTTCTTGCAGACAAATTATATCATATTCCCCACTGGCACACTTATCCGCAATAGCGGATATACGTGTGTTCCTGTCTCTTGAAACATATGGTATGCCCCTATATGTCAGAATAAAATGTAAATTAAACATATGTGTGTTTGTGTTTGTGGAACGGGAGAGGTGTGCGTTTTGTTGAATAAATACAAAATTTTATTACAATATTAGAATTTGCTTACCAACAATTGAGTGTCAGAACATTCACCAATATTTCACTCGCTATCATCCTTATCTCGCATGTATCCTAGAGAACGTAATATGATGGGTGCGTTCCACTTAACGCTCACACGCTCGCGAGTATCATTTGTCATTGTTTAATATTTGATAAACAAGGACGAGATGATTCCGCGGTTGTTATGAGCGTTATAACTGGGGCTCGATTCTTGAATTCATTCGCAAGAGAAACGTATTCGCAAATTCTGTTCTTAAAGGTCCTCATACATGGGGTGCGTTCGGAGAGCTCACTATTAGCGCTACGTAGCACTACCGCTGTTCGCGGAGACGCTGGATAGCGCTATCAAAATTATGATGACGTCACTGTCCGTAGCGTTTGACGTCATAAACGCGCGCTATCCATGCTACTGCTTCCGAGGTAGTGCATGGATAGCGTTTGGCTCAATCCCCACCATTGTCTGTTTAAACATCACGTGCTATCTCTCTTTTAAGGTTAGAGAAAATTTATGCGTGATCTTGAAAGTAGAAAATAAGAAATTGTTTATATGTCCTAATGAAAATATTTAATTAACATAAAAATCTCTCTTCATTGAGAGAGAGAGAGAGAGAAAAAGAGAGAGAGAGAGATCTGTTTCATTGAAATTTATTAAATTTATTAAAATATATTAAAATTCCTTAATATATACTCATTTAAATTTGTTAAAATTTCTTAAAATTCATAAAATTTATTTCATTGTTATTTATTATATAAATAAATTTTTTAAATTTTAATAAATGTTAAATATTAATTTTTAATAAATTTTAATGCATTTTAATAAATCTTAATAAATAATAAAAAGGGATCAAATAAAAAAGTTTCTGTGAAATATTTCATTAATATATTTCTATCAAGGTGATCAAGACTGGATCTTTGAGTTTAATATTATTTTTCATCAAAATATGTATATAATAATATATACTATTTTGATTCATTACACTGCATGTACTGTTTGTCTTAAAATGCAATCCTTTTCTGTACCAATTGCAAATATGTAAACGACTTAAGTATTATTATCAATTAAATTAATAACGTAATCATATATTATTTTAAAATTTTAGTTTAAATAATTAATGCAATTCAAGAGCGACAGTGTATACGACATAGTGCAAAAGAACATAAATTTACATAAAAAAATTATATTAGGCATAAGCTTTAAACATATAATATTATGTAAAATAAATATAAATTAATAATTAATTAATTTGATTTTGAATTGAGATAGAAAAATGGAACAAAATAAAAATTTATAGGAAATTGTTTAAATTATTTTATTTTATTACATATAAAATAATTTTAATTAAAGAGTAATATATAGGACTTATTAATTATTATTTAATTTATTTAAAAATTAAAAAATTTATTTAATAAGATTGTAAATAACTTTAATAATTTTTATTTTGTAAACTTCAATAATTTCAATTTCCATTGAAAAATTTAATTGTTTAATAATCATTTTATAATTATTAAAATATTGAATATAAAATAAATGTAAACAAATAAGTATCATATATATATAAAGAAAAATAATAATAAATATACTAAGTAACATTGTTAACATAAATAATTATTAATATATATATAAACATTTTGTTAATATTGCTGGCAGTGGCTAATCAACTGCCCAACAGTGTTTGCTACGCTATAGCTGTTCACGGAACTCGCTATCACTACCGCGCTATTGGCTCCACGAACAGTTCAGGGGCCCGATTCTTGAAGTCATTCGCAAGAGAAACGTATACGCAAATACTCGCTCTAACAGAAAATTGTAAGTTTATTGGTTAATAGCCATACGATAGCCAATAAATTTCTAACTTTTCTGTAAGAACAGAATTTGCGAATACGTTTCTCTTGCGAATAAATTCAAGAATCGAGCCCCTGATAGCGTTAGCGTTTGTAACGTTAATAGTGTCTCCCCGAACGTACCCAAAGGCGACCAAAAACTAATCCAGAAGGCCCGAATGTTCATCGTAACTCGTAAGCACGCACCGAATTGGCTCAATGTCTGCTATAGGCCGTAAGTAGTAAGGCAGTACAAAATGAAAATATTTTTTACGACTATTGCTACGGCCTACGACTCTCCATTGTAGATGGCCCTTTACTACTTACGGCCTACAGCAGGCATTGAGCCAATTCGGTGCGTGTTTACGATGAGCGTTCGGACTATACTCTAGTTTACACCGAGCTCTGTGGTTTTGAGTGAGGCAAAAATCTGTCAGAAATGTAGTACCAAATGGTGGCGCTGACAATGCTGGACGCTACAAATGCTTCGAAGCGTTTGGTTGACCAATCGAAACAAAGATTTTTACGAATTGACCAATCAAAGAATGCTTCGAAACGTTTGTAGCGTCAAGTGGACCGTAGCCTGTGACCTAGTTTACACCGAGCACTTGGTACGCGTATCAAGTAGTGTGAATTTAAGCTGATCAATCAATGATTAAACACATTCACTAGTTATTTACTATTTGACCTAGCTTACACCGAGCACTTGGTACGCATATCAAATAATAAATAACTAGTGAATATGTTTAATCATTTGCCTAGTTTACACCGAGCACTTGGTACGCGTATCAAGTAGTGAATTTAAGCTGATCAGCCAATGATTAAACACATTCACTAGTTATTTACTATTTAATACGCGTACCAAGTGCTCGGTGTAAACTAGGCAATTGGCTTAGTTTACATCGTGCATTTGATACGCGTATCAGGTACCATATTCGTATCAAATTCGTACTAAATATTTAGTACGCACGATGTAAACGCTGCCGGATCAATTTGGTACGAGCGTATCAAGTAGGAGTATCGTACTAAACTGATACGCGTACCAAGTGATACAAATGTCGATGTAAACGCATAAAACGCATTTTAGAGAGAATTTGGCAATTGAGCATAACCTTAGTGCTAAAATCTAAAAACCGGTGTGAAAATGTCTTAGTAGGAGACATCAACATGAATTAAATTTGTATTATATTTTTCACAGTACATGCTTAGTACATTTGATGTAAACGCGCCCGTACTAAGGCTTTGGTGCGCACCAAACTTAATACGCGTACTAAGGTTTTGACGATGTAAACTAAGCCATTGGCTGATCAGCTTAAATTCACTACTTGATACGCGTACCACGTGCTCGGTGTAAACTAGAGCATTGATACGCGTACCAAGTGCTCGGTGTAAACTAGGGGTGCGTTCGGGGAGACGCTATTAGCGCTATCAGCATCAGTTTAGCCTTGTTCTACTTTTAATGAGTAAGAGTTACCGCACAAGCTTTTTCGTAACACGTTACGATACGTTAAGTGCTCCATAAACCTAAGTTTGTACTTAAAATTAAATTTACATCAACGCACAAAGAAACTTTTAACGTAAGTTCTTAAGTTCTTACGTTAAGAATTTCTTTGTGCGTTGATTTAAGTTAAATTTTAAGCACAACTTAGGTTCGTATGGAGTACTTAACGTAACGTAACGCGTTATGGAAGAGTTGTGCGGTGGCCCTAATGAAGATGGACTGATGCTGGTAGCGCTAATAGCGTCTCCCCGAACGCACCCTAGAGCTGTGTCTCGAGATGTCACTTGGCAGTTTGAGAGTCGGTATCTACGTTCATATTTTCGTTCGTGATTCCAAACAACGGATCCGATTTGTCGTGAGATCGTATCGTCGTGGTGCTGTGTCCCGTAAGGGTCGAAAAGCTATTTGAAGAAAAAGAGATCGTATTATGATGTGCGCGTAAAGATACACCTTGCCGTTTACGGAGCGTACATAATTTTCCGGATTTACGCCGTATAAACTTTTTATTTGAAGAGTTCTATTGGAGGGCGACGCGATGACCACCGACAAAGTTACTCTAGGCGACGCCTTGTCGAACGTCGACGTATTGGACGAATTTACATTGCCGGACGAGCAACCCTGTATAGAAGCCCAGCCATGCTCCGTGGTGTATCAGGCGAATTTTGATACTAATTTCGAGGATAGAAATGGTTTTGTGACGGGTATCGCTAAATATATAGAGGAAGCGACTGTGCATGCGAGTCTGGTAGGCTCTTATTTTTTAATTATAAATTTCGTGGTATGTATACCGTTTGTATATAATTTTTTGTTTGCAAAAATCTAGAACGAATTGTTAGAGGAAGGCCTTGAGCATGCGGTAATGTTGTATACTTGGAGATGCTGTTCACGTGCGATTCCGCAGCCCAAATCTAACGAGCAGCCAAACCGAGTGGAGATTTACGAGAAGACAGTGGAAGTGTTAGCACCTGAAGTGAACAAATTGTTGAATTTTATGTATTTTCAAGTAAGCTTAAATTATTTTATGTTAAATTATTTATAGTAACTTTGATCATTTGTGATTAACTTAATTGATAAAGTTATTAGACAAATAGAATTATTTTTTACTTTTTATATTTGGAAAGAGATTCAGGAACAATAAACAATAGAGATAAAAACGTATTGATTTAAGTTTTTCTACTGGTTATATTAAATGTAGATTAAATTACTTGGAATGTAATTTTTTTTGTATGTTATATACTTGCGTGAATATATATATACACTGGCGTAAAAAAAAACGAGACAAAAATTTTGACCGATTTTTAGGCAATCTTCAAAGTGATGCAACTTTGCGAAAAATTATCTAAATTACATGTACTTTTTTTTAAATTAAAGGGCAAAGACTCTAAGAATCCCTAGGCGAAAGTTTGATTTGTTAAGTGCGAACCTTTTGTATCGCATAAAAATTAAATGTTTTTTTTTATTATGAAAAAAGTAAAAGTTTATCATTTTTCACAAGTTTCTCGTTAAAATCTGGCTAATATTAATCTAGATTCTTAAAGTTTATTCTTTTCTAAGCAATTAAAAAAAAAAATACATGTCGATACGATGTTTTTTGTTGATTGCACACGAGTTTGAAATTTGCACTGCATTTTAGGGTATTTTAGCGAATAAATACGGTATTTTTTGAATATCATGAATTTTGAGTATCAATATGATATTGCACATTGATTTTATTCGTGTTTAACTCAATCATACCGCCGTCATCAATGCGACCCGATGTCCACCACGTAGAGAATGACGGTCGCATTTTGTACATCATGTGGCCCTGAAAAAGCTGATTTTTGAAATAAAATTTGAACTTATATTTTTTATTTATGAATATGTGTATATGTATGTTTACGTATATGTGTGGGTTTATGAGTATAGAGGAATGTGATCTTCTGTTGACTTTAGTGAAATTGGTGCGTCAGCTATCCGTTATATTCAGATCAGTAAGTACAAATTTCTACTGATGAATTTCAGAATCACATGATGTACAAAATCCGACCGTCATTCTCCACGTGGTGCACATCGGGTCACTTTGATGACGGCGGTATGATTAAGTTAAACACGAATAAAATCAATGTGCAATATCATATTGATACTCAAAATTCCTGATATTAAAAAAATACCGTATTTATTCGCTAAAATGCCCCAAAATGCAGTGCAAATTTCAAACTCGTGTGCAATCAACAAAAAACATCGTATCGACATGTGTTTTTTTTTTAATTGCTTAGAAAAGAATGAACTTTAAGAATCTGGATTAATATTAACTAGATTTTAACAAGAAATTTGTGAAAAATGATAACAAACTTTTACTTTTTTCAATTAAAAAAAACATGTTTGGTTTTTATGCGAGACAAAAGGTTCGCACTTAACAAATCAAACTTTCGCCTAGGGATTCTCAAAGAGTCTTTGCCCTTAAATTTAAAAAAAGTACATGTAATTTGGATGATTTTTCGCAAAGTTGCATCACTTTGAAGATTGCCTAAAAATCGGTCAAAATTTTTGTCTTGTTTTTTTTGCGCCAATGTGTATATATATATATATATATATATATATATATATATATATATATATATATATGTTTATGTATATTTTTATTTTAGAGAAAAGCAATTGAGAGATTTTCAGGAGAAGTCAAGCGACTGTGTCATCACGAGAAGAGAAAAGATTTTGTATCCGAGGCATATTTGTTGACCTTGGGAAAATTCATCAACATGTTTGCTGTACTGGATGAATTAAAAAACATGAAATCTAGTGTAAAGAATGACTATTCCACATACAGAAGGTAATTTTGTGGAGAATAAAATTTTATTCTTTTTAGCTGTTCTTAATCTTGAGTATATATTGCTTTTAATTTTTTAGAGCCGCACAGTTCTTGAAGGTGATGTCGGACTCTCAGACACTGCAGGAATCCCAGAATTTATCCATGTTTTTGGCAACGCAAAATAAAATTCGCGATACAGTTAAGGAAAATCTCGAGAAGATTGCTGGATATGAAGAATTACTTGCAGATGTGGTTAATATCTGTGTTCATATGTTTGAAACTAAGATGTACCTTACGCCTAATGAAAAGCACATGTTAGTGAAAGTGATGGGGTTTGGTTTATTCCTGATGGATAGCGAGTTATGTAACATTAATAAGCTTGATCAAAAGAAAAAATTGAAACTAGATAGAATTGATAGAATCTTTAAGAATTTGGAGGTGGTACCACTCTTTGGAGATATGCAAATTGCACCGTTTAACTATATCAAACGTTCAAAGCACTTTGATGCGTCGAAATGGCCGCTATCTTCGTCATCGAATAACATAAGTCCACAGGCCGATCTTATGGTACATCTTCCTCAGATTAGAGAGGATCACGTCAAGTATATCAGCGAATTGGCAAGGTACATTTTCTGTTTATTCTCTCTTTTGTCTTAGATGAATAGTTGCTTGACATTAATGTATTAACTATTATAGATATAGTAATGAAGTCACTACGACGTACAAGGAATGTCGAAGTGACACAGAAAATCGGGATACTGCAGAACTGGCGTTACGTGGATTACAATTACTCTCTCAATGGACTAGCGTTGTGACAGAATTATACAGTTGGAAGTTACTGCACCCCACTGATCATCACATGAATAAAGAATGTCCGCAAGAGGCTGAAGAATATGAAAGAGTACAATTATTATTCTATTAGAGAGGGCCTCTTAGTATTTCTTTATTGTTATGTTTATTAATTTAGTTTATTAATTTTTGTTATGTTTATTAATTTAGTAAGATAATTTCTATTAATTTTACTTTACAGGCTACACGTTATAACTATTCTGATGAGGAGAAGTTTGCTCTCATAGAAGTTATAGCAATGATCAAGGGATTACAGGTATTGATGGCACGTATGGAGACTGTTTTTATTGATGCGATACGTAGGAATATTTATGCAGAGTTGCAAGATTTTGTACAACTCGCATTGCGTGAACCTTTAAGAAAGGCAATAAAAAATAAAAAGGATTTAATTCGAAGGTCAGAGGATAAACTATATAATGATATAAATTTCAAATTTTCCTATATATATATTATATGTGATACATTATACGTCTGAATAAAGTGGACAGAGAAATTGCTCATTTAGATAAAAGCTTTAAAGTTACAAGAATAGTCTTTTATAGTTTTTTGCCTTGTTTTAGTATAATTGTTTCCGTTAGAGAAACATGTGCAGATTGGCATTTTGGAGTGGAGCCTCTCGGAGATCCTGCCTTAAAAGGCAAAAAAGATCCGGATAATGGATTCGGCATTAAAGTCCCGCGAAGAAATGTTGGTCAGTCTTCCATTAACATGCTGCAAATTATTATTTTTTTTTTTTTTGTATTACTGTCGACTTCGAAAACTGATTACAATGAAACGAAATAGGTCCGTCTTCCACACAATTATATATGGTACGAACCATGCTGGAGTCGTTAATAGCCGACAAGAGCGGTGGAAAACGCACTTTGAGGAAAGACATCGACGGTCAATATCTCGTTCAAATCGATCAATTTCATAAAACCAGTTTTTATTGGAGTTATCTTCTGAATTTTAGCGGCAAGTAAAATTATTTAAAATTTGCAATATTCTTTGTTTTTGTTAACAATTTTTTTCTTTGCTTTTACAGAATCTCTACAAAATTGTTGCGATTTGTCACAACTGTGGTACAGAGAATTTTATTTAGAAATGACAATGGGTAGGAAAATACAGGTAAATAATGTTAATTTTTTTATTAACTTGATACATACTCTCAGCCTGATTTTGAAATCTTTGTATCATATAATTTGCTGATTAGAAAAAAAATCAATAGTCGCGTATGGGACAGTACTTGATTTGTGTATATAAGAACCATATGTAACATTCATCGAATTAATAAATAAAAATTTTAGGACTTGTTTTAATACCTTTCTCTTTGCTTGCATACTGAAGCTACTATTAAAATAGTTGTTTCTGTAATTTATTTCATGACTAGAAATGCCAAGTACGTCATCAACATAACGAGGAGTGCAGCGACCTAATCACCATGGAGAAACGCATTCAGGTATTTCCCACTTGTTGTGCGTATGATAGATAACCTGATCACGTACGAAACATGCCGAAAACTTCAAAGTTTAAAGCTCACTTTCTCAGGCATTATTTCACACCTACATGGTGCAAAAAATATCCGTGGAAATACGATTTTTCATACTTTCTATCCAAACGTTTAATTGCTAAAATGTTTCAGTTTCCCATTGAAATGTCTATGCCGTGGATATTGACTGATCACATATTGAGAAGCAAGGAACCATCAATGATGGAGTAAGTCGTTAAATGAGTGAAACGATCAATGATGCAATATCATCCTGTACAAATTATCGATTAGAATGCGACACACAAATGCATTTATAAAAGTTTATTATATAGTTATTATATAGTCATTTCACAATACTAATCATTGCTGTTAATTTCAGGTATGTTTTGTATCCTTTGGATTTATATAATGATAGTGCCTTATATGCACTGACAATATTCCGTAAACAATTTCTGTACGATGAAGTAGAAGCTGAAGTGAATCTATGCTTTGATCAATTCGTTTACAAACTTAGCGAACAGATTTTCGCACATTATAAGCAGCTGGCAGCCAGTATCTTGCTAGACAAACGATTCAGAGTGGAATGCGTGGCTCTCGGAGCATATTTACTTCCATATCCACGCGCTAATAGATATGAAACATTGTTGAAACAGAGGCATGTTCAGCTACTGGGAAGAAGTATCGACTTAAATAAGCTTATAACGCAACGTATTAACGCGGACATGCAAAAATCATTGGATTTGGCCATTAGCAAATTCGAATCCGGCGATATAACTGGAGTTGTGGTAAGATCTCCATGCGTATGTGCAATTTATAATTGTTGCGCTGTAAATAAGCTTTTCTCGTAGATTAATCGACTATTATTCGATGTCCGACAGGAACTAGACGGATTGCTGCAAGTCAATCGTCTTACTCATAAACTTTTAAGTAAATGGCTTGCGTTAGATGAGTACGATGCCATGTTTAGAGAGGCGAATCACAATGTCCTAGCTCCATACGGAAGAATTACCCTTCATGTCTTCTGGGAATTGAATTACGACTTTTTGCCAAATTATTGTTACAACGCCGCCACAAACAGGTATATACAATATAGCATTTATTTATATACTTTATTGTTTTGTTCGATTTGATATTCGCAACATATATTATTTGATAGATTTGTCAAGTGTCGTGGCCTACAATTTGTACAACCCGTTCATCGAGACAAACCGCCGCAGATGTCGCATCACTATCTCTGGGGTAGTAAACAATTGAATTTGGCTTATAGTACTCAATATGGACAATATACGGGATTCGTCGGTCCGCATCACTTTCGTACGATATGCAAGCTTCTCGGATATCAAGGGATAGCTGTAGTTATGGAGGAACTTTTGAAAATTGTCAAGACTTTGATCCAAGGAAGTCTGCATCAATTTACCAAAACTTTAATGGAGGCTATGCCTAAAGTCTGCAAGCTTCCACGATACGATTACGGATCCCCTGGGGTTTTAGGATACTATCATGCTCAATTGAACGATATTGTGCAATATCCAGACGCTAAGACTGAATTGTTTCATAATTTTCGCGAATTCGGGAATACGATTCTATTTTGTCTTTTAATGGAACAAGCTCTGTCACAAGAAGAAGTATGTGACTTGCTACACGCAGCACCGTTTCAAAACATTTTGCCCAGACCTTACTGCAAAGGTGAGAAGCGCGCGTGTAATATGCATAAATTAATTTGAGAATTAGTTTATACTTAATTAGGACACAAAAAACAATATATATTAACAAAGAGATTAGAAATGCTTGTTGTATAATTTTTCAGAGGGAGAAAAACCCGAGACCAAGCAGAAACGATTAGAGGCCAAGTACGCGGCTTTACAAATTGTTCCCAATGTAGATAAATTAGGTACCGCTAAAGTAAGTAATGTGCGTACGTATCTCTTCCTAGTAGTAACTATTTTTTTGTTGATTAAACCTATTCGTAATTTATGTATTTAGCAAGCGATGATTGCCAGGGAAGGAGATCTGTTGACGCGCGAGCGACTGTGCTGCGGTTTGTCAATATTTGAAGTTGTGCTCAGTAGATTACGGAGCTTCTTGGATGATCCTATCTGGGTCGGTCCACCACCGGCAAATGGTGTAATGAACGTGGACGAATGCACGGAATTCCATAGGCTTTGGAGCGCGCTTCAATTTGTATACTGTATTCCTGTTGGTGATACTGAATTTACTGTTGAGTTAGTATATTATATTAATCTAATGTAACATATACTCCTCACTTGGATATTGTAACGATGATTGTGTTGCTTCTTGTAGAGAGTTGTTTGGTGAAGGTTTGCATTGGGCTGGATGTGCCATGATCGTCCTTTTGGGTCAACAACGTAGGTTTGAGGCACTTGATTTCTGCTATCACATTCTTCGAGTGCAACGTGTGGATGGTAAAGACGAGAATGTTAAAGGAATAGTAAGTATACAATACATACGTATTGCTGGCGATGCTACTTTCTTTACATTAAAACTAACAATATACATGCCATTTATCTTAAAGCATTTGAAGAGGATGGTGGATCGGATAAGGCGATTTCAAGTATTAAACTCGCAGATATTTGCAGTGTTGAATAAATATTTGAAGAGCGGAGACAGTGATGCGGCGAGCGTGGAACATGTACGCTGTTTTCAGCCTCCGATACATCCTTCACTGGCACATGCGCAACAACATTATCACGCACCTGAATATTTACGCCAGATAAATCATCAATAAGCGATAAAACAACAAAAGTTATGTTTTGCGTCCTAATGATAGTATCATAATGCAATATGAGTGGGACTAAGAAAACTCATTCCTTGTTATTTACAAAGGAATATTTCTAACAAAAACTTCCATATTTTATATCATCATGTCGCAATATTATTTGTATTAGCTAATTCAATTCCTATTGAATGTTTACTAGAAAACGCTTTTTTTTTATACAACAGATAATATTTATGGAATTATTTTAAAAAAAGAGAAACTTGAGAATTTTACCTACTTCTAAAGCACGCCACAATTTTAATTAATCTATTGAATGATACGTATGTCTAAAGCCCATTTCTACCAACGTAGATTAATTTTAATCTTGGATTAACTTACTCTTTAGCTCTTTCTAATTTTTGGAACTAGAATGAGATAAGAAGTAAATTAAACCAAGATTAAAGTTAATCTACGTTGGTAGAAACAGGCCTAAATGGACTTACATAATATTACTGCTTTAACAATTTATAACAGAACTGATATGAGATAATATTCTAGATATAAATATACCAATGTAGTAGAATATATACATACGGTCTTATATTTTGTAAAATATTTCAAGTTTAATTAAAACAAGGTATCATACATATATAAATATTATATCACGTATAAGTTTATGTAATGCTCATGTATTGATTATGTATAAAATGCACACATTTTGCAACATTATTTATTTCGATATGCAACGATATCGAATGAATTTAGACACTATATATGCTGTTATTATTTCTCAAAATATATAAAGATGATATCCATGTTTGGATGTTTCAATGATTAAACAGTGACAAAGTTATATAAGTTTATTATTGTTAAGATTACAATTCGGCAAAGAAATCGGATCGATTATTAATTTGACTGCTAGGAAGATTGTATTCAAGCCACTTTCGCTTTCCACCCTTTTTGGGCTCAGTGACATTTAAGGTCTCGAAATATTGTACATTCCAAAATTTGATATCATTGTCGTGCGAAGAGGATGCTATTAGAGTGCCATTGTTGCTGATGTCGAGTGTCTCGACAGAAAAGTTGTGTTGTCCAACTATGCCAAGATGACGATGAGGAAACAAACTGATCGCTCTGTTTATTGTATAGATATCACAAATATCACATAAATAATAAAATCTTCATATATTATTAAGTGTTGTGTAGTTCTCTCTTTGTTACTTACCTAACTATTCCATCCTCTCCACCAGTTATCACTATATTTTCTGTAACTGGAATCATACAATTTATGGCCTTCTTTGTGACACTTGGAAATTCATCCGAATGTAATCCAAATTCTCCCCAATTGTACACATACATTTTTCCTTTATTGCTAGCCGATAATAATTTACTTTCCAATTTAAATAAACCTAGACAGATTAGCTCGTCATCGTGTTCTTCGGACTGTGTGCAATATACATATGTTCCACTTGACACATTGTGCGATATAGTTATTTGATCATATACACTAGCGGATCCTAATATTGATAATCGGGGGGGAGGGGGTTAATAAAATTTTACACTGAAACATCTTATATCGGACATCGGATAGTTTGAGCACAGTGAATCTTATGCATAAGAATTTGACCCACAGGTGCCAACGTTAATCGGCCTACATCATTTTACTTAAATTTTTTTTAATGGATCCAGTAAAACTGGTTCTTTTTAATTTGGAAGGGGGTCCCCCCCCCTAGAATCTACCAGTGATCATGTATATTTTACAATACCTGTACATGCAGTTTTCTTTCTGGTATATTTATAGTTGTTAAACTATCGCCACTAGCGCAAACTAAATACTTGGCGTCTCTATTGGTTATCATTGTACTGACATAGTCCTTCATCTCCTTTATAGAAAATACCGGCTCACATTCCTTCTGTCTAAGATCCCAGACTTGAAACATTATATATATATATATATATATATATATATATATATATATAATTTTATATATTCAAAGATATATATATATATATATTTAAGATATATATATTTAAAATATTAATTATCATTACGTTTTACTACCCCATCATCGTCGCCTGTTACAAATACATACTCGTTGATTATCGTCATTGTGTATACAGGTTGTCTAAAATAAAATTAGTTTCTGAAAAATCTATATTAACATTATGAATGCAATGGATAATTAATGGATATATTATACATACTCATGGGCTTTTTCGTACAACCTAGTTAGTTTTTCTGTCTCTATATCAGTTATCGCTATACATAAATCTTTTCCAGTCGAGAATAAGAATCGTCCATCCTCACTAAACTCAATGTCTCGGCAAGCTTTAAGATGCAATTCCATGGTCGACACAAGGTTAGTACCCTCATTGTTATATTTATACCTAGTTTAAAACAGAATATTTTGCTGATATCAGAGTAACTCAGCCTAAACTCCAATTAACTTAATCTATGATTAATTTATAAACCCACAATTGTACCATTCTAACATAGATGTAAATATTAATTTTTTGTTTTATACATGGAAAAAGAAATTAGGATCAAGGACATCAAATTACATAGCATTTTGATTTTAAGTAGTTCTGCTGATTAAATTAGCTGTTAAATTATATTGTTAAAGTTGTTCTAAAATATGAATTATCAAGTTTTACATGAAAACATCTCCTGTAACACTGGCTATGCCTATAGTGTCCATCTTAGGATGGAAACATATATCTGTTATCATATCTTCTAATATAATAGAAGGTGGATGATTCCTGTGCAATTTTTCTGCATCTAATATAGCTTTAACAACTTTATCTGCATCCAAATTAATAGAATCATCCTTTTTGTTGTTTTGCTGAGGTAATGGTCTACCTAGAAGAGTATTTAGAAGATTTATTTTTGTAAATAAATCATCTTCAATTTATTTTATAAAAATTTATAAGTATAAGGAATTTTGACAAAAATAAGAGATATATACCTGCTGAAATAGATGCCAAAGCTTTCGATTCCTTGATAATAGGAATTATATTGTCATTGCTATCTGATGTAGATTCGTTTGTTAAACTTTCATCATCATCATCATCATCGTCATTACTATCATCACTTGTATCCATATTCACATCACTATCATCATTATCAGCATTATCAGGCATTAAATTATCTGCGAAATTAATAATAAATACATACTTGTAACACTTAAAGGTTATAAAAAAATTAATGTGTAGATAAATTTTGTAATAATTATATAACACGTTAAACCCATCCATTTACCAGTTTTCCAATGCATTCTTGAAAAAAGGAATGACGCTTTGTTGAGATTTTTCTTAGATATAATTGAATTACACAAAAATTTGCTTGATTGTTTCGGTATTATCGCAGTGTTGTACGGTACAAAGCTATAGGTTTGTTCTGGTTGCCTACACTTTTACACTTCTACGAAAAATATAAGTTCTTATTGGTTTATATTTTTAACCAGCCAATAAGAACTTATACTTTTCGTAGAAGTGTAAAAGTGTAGACAACCAGAACAAACCTAATGTCTGCTGTAGGCTGTAAATAATAAAGCAATACGAAGTGGAGACATTTTCTACGACTACTGCTACGGCCTACGACTCTCCATTGTAGATGGCCCTTTACAGCCGTTGCAGGTATAGTCGTATCATTGTCGTTTGTCGGTAAATTCATGACTTGTGTTCTGCAATCAAGTTCGGAAGTCGGAAGAAGGATGGCGCGTGGTTCAGTGCAACTGGCGTGTGGTAACTTAGATCGTACGTGCTTTGCATATAAACTTTCAATGGAGGTTACGTAAAATTGTAGTGCCGGTCGAAATTGGTCGAGATGAACAATTAAAACACCGACACCTTTCCTGACTTGGTTGAATACTGCGATCGACTTGACAAAGTGCGAGATAGGCACGACGTAGTTGCGAATTCCGTAAATAACGCTATTTGCGTTTAGTTATGCAGGGTCTACAATGTCAGTAATAATAAGGTAAACCGCAAACCATAAGAATTGACCAATTATATTTGATTATTCTTCTTACATTCAATTATAATTGGTCAGTTTTTACTAAAAACCTTACTACTACTCCCATTGTAGACTCTGCATTACACCTTATTAACTTTGAAAACGAGAGAATAAGGAAAGCACTCGTTTGGCAATCGGCAAGGGTGTCGTATATTTCATGCGGCTCATGAGCAAGAAATGAGAGAATGTATCCCGCGAATCACAAGACTATATTCGTGTTGGATCACACACCGTATTTTGGCATTTCCACTGAGTGCCCGCTGGAGTTTGATTTTCTCAAGAGCAGGGGGCAAAATCTGATCCCGCTGGCACCGGTCTGCAAATCTCTGTGGACCACCAGCGTCGAGGCCTCGTTGGAGTACTGTCGGATTGTGTGGGATCTC
Organism: Monomorium pharaonis; assembly: GCF_013373865.1. NCBI lineage: Eukaryota > Metazoa > Arthropoda > Insecta > Hymenoptera > Formicidae > Monomorium > Monomorium pharaonis. The sequence continues at coordinate 6,717,392 of NC_050477.1, forward strand.
TTTCCTATAGGGAAACTAGTATGCATTCAGCATTCCAGATTTCGATTGGAGACATCTACCATGCTATATTGGTTGTTTTCCTTTTAGGGAACACAATTGACACAAGTATTATTCTATCTTTATTATTCATTGAACATAAAAAAAGATAGAACGATGCTTGTGTCGATTGTGTTCGCTAAAAGGAAAGCAGCCATTGTTAATTGACCATGATTTTTTTTCAGATTAGATTTGTTGTGACTGACCGTGCAGCTTATGTACTGAACTCATGGAGTCCCTTGCAGCAAAATTTGAATCATGCGAGTGTCCTTTCTAAATCTTTTCTATATTTCCTAAGTATAATAAATGTCTAATTAATAAAATGCTAATATCTGTGATTATCAATGTATCTCTTTCCTAAGGTATATTTAATAAGAAAAAATAATGGAACTAATTTTACTTATAGATAATGAATGGCACTGCCATTTTAGGAGTGCCAACAAAGACGCCAGACTCGGGGGAGGATTATTCCGTGATACATGGTCTACGTGTGGCGATTGAGACACTGAACGAATGCTCCGAGATACAGCATGAGAAACGAACATCTCTCAATGAAAACACTAGTAAGCTGATAAACCGGGGCAGAGTAATATGTATAACAAGTGCACGTGACAACAGCAACATGAAGAGCTTAGAAAATATATTTCTAAGTGAACTAGCAACAGAAAATAAGAATGCACTAGCTTCAGATCAGTTAGTATCTTCTACAGATATTTTACAAGGAAACCTCACAAACCTGAAAATTCTGATTTTAATGAAACTTTGCATAAATGTAGAGGGGATAAATACATGAATTTAGAAATTTTTTGTTGGTGCTCAAAAACGGTTTAAAGGGTTGAAATCACCCTTCAAAAGTAAAGACATTTTTGCATTTTCTCAATATATCTTGTAAATCAAATGAGATCAAAAAATATTTTGTACAAAAATTTTACAGTATAAAAAAATTTTTTTCTGAAAATGAATAGCATAGTTAAATAGAGGTATTTATGCTGTAAAACTTGTATAAAACATCTTTTGCTATTTTGTTTAGTTTACAAGATATATCGAGAAAAGGCAAAAACCCTCAACTTTTGAAAGATGGTTTCAACTCTTTAAACCGTTTTTGAGCACGAAAAATTTCTAAATTTATGGCTGGTATTCATAGTCAATTCTTATGTTTAAGATCATCTTAAGTACAGTCTTAAGATGCCATCAACCAATCACAGAGTCGTATTAGCATCTTAAGACATTACTTGAGACGATCTCAAAATAAGATTTGACTATGAATACCGACCTATGTATTTACATTTATGTCTCCCTCTAAATTTATGCCAAGTTTAATTAAAATCAGAATTTTCGGGTTTGCGAGGTTCCCTTATTAATAAATTATCAAGCATCACATTAATTTTTGTTTTAATTTGCAGTTTAATTCCTGTTGATTATTGTCATTTAGTTATACTGAACATATATCCCAACAATATTGAATCTCAAGTAACTAGTCAAGGTCCTCGAGAGGTAAGCCTTCTTTCTTTCTTTCTCTCTCAATAATTATTTATTGGACCATCTTTCTATGGGTGCGTTCCACTTAACGCTCACGAGCGTCATTTATCCTTGTTTAATATTTGATAAATAACAAGGATAAAATGATTTCACGGTCGTTACGAGCTTTAAGTGGAACGCACCCTATATCTTGTTAAATAACAAAGCATGTTTTCAGTAAGATATCTTTTCTGTTTTAATTTTAAGTTATAATATTTGTAATATATTTTTTAATTTATAAAATTTATTATATTAATTAGTAAAATTTCTAAAGAGAGAAAGAGAAAGAATTTCTGCTATTTTATTTTTATACTTACTAAATTAACTAAATGTATGGGATGTGATTAAATGTTTTCACATAGGTATCACCATTTCTTACTGTAGAAGTGCACTCAATTAAATCTTCAGCACTTCATTCTAAGTTATCCCATTTGATTTTGTCTCATTACGATTTGGCCAGCACTACAGTAACGGGTATACCTATGAAGGAAGAACAGAACGCTAGTTCATCTGCCAATTATGATGTGGAGATATTTCATTCCTCCGCCGCGCACACTGCAATTTTAAAAGGTTTCAATTAACTGATTTTCTTTTTTAAAAATTTTCAGGTTCAGATATAAAATTTAATGTTTTGACTGCTTATAGGTAATCCGCAAGATTCAGCATTGATAAAGACATTTAGACGTTTCGAAGAAGGATCGGAATACGAGACGGTCACATTAAAGTGGTGCACGCCGCGTGGCTGTAGCGCGTCGGAGATGCAAAACTGCACAGCGATGCACCGAATCACACCGGTGGATGTCAATAGTAGACCGTCCTCTTGTTTAATTAACTTTTTATTAAATGGCAGATCGGTGATGTTGGAAATGGCTAGAAAAGCTGGAGGAAAGACTATCTCGCATCTATTAGCAGCGCATGGCGGCGAAATTTTCATTCATACACTATCCACTGCTCGAAGCGTGCTCGAAGATCCACCTTCCATTAGTGAGGGATGCGGCGGACGTGTCACGGATTATAGAATAACTGTATGATGCTTTTGTAAATAATTACTAATGTGTTTTTATTCATAATTACAGGTTTATACATTTTATTTTAGCTAAGGTTAATGTTCATTCTGTCATTTTATTATATTTTTTTAAAAATTCTAGATTAATGTTAATGTTATTTTTGTTGGATATTTATATTTTCTTATTAGAAATGAAATTTGTAGATTGCGATTGCGACAATTGTCAAATACAATATTTTTGTCTTAGGATTTCGGTATCCTCATGAAAAATAACATATTGGTACCACTAAAACGTACTTCCAATTCTGATGCTGAAGGTTTAGTAGAAAAGATGAGATCAAGACTAGAACGTCACACCAAATATTGGCCTATGACTATTTCAAGTACTCTTATGTTTAACTTAAAACAGGTTTGTCTATTGAGAATATATCATTTTTCTAAAAAGTATTTTCATTCTTATAACATCTAATAATATCAGAATAATGCATAAAATAGCAGATTAGAGAAATGAAAACTTTTATGCAATCAATAAATTTTATTGCATTATAATTAAATCTTGAAATAGTCTGATAAACATTTTTAATCTTAATCTTTACAATTAATCTCTACAATATAGAGATTTAATATTATTTTACAAATGTTAATTGAAAAAGTCATGACACATATAAGGTTAAAATTCTCAAGTAATTTAATATTTTTAAATATTAAAAAAAATATTGACAACGAGTACATTCTTGAATTCTTCGTATAGGTAATAGATCCACTACCAGAATTAATGGTGAAGGAGGAGCTCACCACAGAAGAGATGCTCCAGTGCAAGCAAGTGATTTTTAGCGTGCTTGGTCTAGAGGCGAAACATGAGGCTTTGCCTCTACCAAGCATCGGCGGAGGTCGCGGTGGGAAAGGAGGTGTACGCAGAGAGGAACATTATCGTTTGCTGTGGGATGAGATAGAAACATTTCTTAAGCATCACGCTAACAACTCGGCTGCGCATACCGAAATCCTTAATTGTTTATTGGAAATCAGAAATAAAGACGAAAAAGACAAAGTAGAACTCGATCAGGCCTTGCGAGAGTTGGATAGGTAATTTAGTAATTTAATTTAATTTGTAAATTGAATTATAATTTATTATTTTAAACCGAATTGAAACAATTTTTAATTACTACTACTTACTAATTTTATTCTTATCTTCCATGCACTTTCAATTTACTGCTACATATTATCTGGAGCCTATTGTAACGTGAATGTCAATTTTACCATATTTTATAATAAATTTTGAAAACTAGAAATAAAAAAATTCGATTATTATCATATAGAATGTATTATAATAAACGTTATTTGTAATGTACTTTATGAACTTATATTTTCTTATATTTCAATTTTATTTCAGTAAGTAAAAATTTCGTGTTATTTCTTACTGTAGATTAACTTATAAATGAAGATTTAAACAAATGAAAATTTGTATTGATGCTGGAAAAATAAGCGGTATATATATATATATATATATATATATATATATATATATATATATATAAAACGATAGAAATTGAAAGATTTAAACATTAGATGTCTACTCTGTGTATAAAATTAAATGAGACTTAAGAATATCTCCGATTTCTTAAATTTAATAAAAATATCCATAGAAATTTAGTTTACAAGAAAAATATTTAAAATATTCTGAATATATTGACTCGCAAAATTTTGAAATGTATAATTAATGTATAATTAAAAATTTAGAGCTCTAGAAATGTTAAAGATTAAAGATCTGAACATCGATTTCTTACAGCTTTGGCAAGGAAGACGGAACTGCTAGAGTCAGTGTAATCAGAGCGACAACGGATTCGCCGATGTCACCGCCGGCAAACGTATCGGTACCTTTGACTAAACAGTTACACAAAGGCAATATTGTTACGTCGAGGAGCCTCCTGGATATCTGGATGCAGCGTAGTGCACCAAAGGACAGAAAACCAGATTTCCATGGCAGAATCAATAGCGATGGACTTAAAGCGAAGCTATATCCTAATTTAAAGGAGACTGGAAGAGAACCCAGAGAGACCATGTTAGAAGGTTAACAGATAGAAGAGACGCGGAATGTACCGTGTAAAGACACCATTTGTAATGTAAATATAATTGGATTAGATATTAAAATTTATTCAATGACACCGTTTGTGATTGTATAGCATACGTTTAATAAGTTAAAGTTACGTGATAAATTAAATAACATAATTATGCATTTCTTACATTAAAAACAAATGTGTATTAATTGTTTATTAATTTAATGTGTCGACAATCTTAGAATAATATATAATTTTTAATAAATTATAATTTTTTTTTAACTATTGCGGAAGAGAGAATTTCATAGTTCTTTTAAACATCCTGTAATTGTAATATTTATTTAAATAATTCATATAATTTTACACAGAAAGAGAGAACCATATGTCCATCCATAGAACTAACGTTTATAAAACTTCAATCTGTGACAAAAATTTGAAATGAAGTTAATGAAATATTTATATTGAAAAAAGGTGAGAAAAAAATTATAAAACCTTTATTTTTTGTAACAAATCTCCATCACAAATTAAAAACTTAGAAATAAAGATTAATTTAGGTAAGAATTGGTGAATTTAATAAAAGTTAAGAATAACTTGTTGAGAATTTAAAAGAATATTATTAAAGATTGAAATGCAAAAGATACATTTGTGTCTGTAATATAAATTTACAAATGCAATAAACAAAGAAATCTCAACTGGAAAATGTAGCTTTTGCGTCAAGAATGAAAGAATTTGAGGATATGATCCTCATCATTAGTCAACTTAATGCAAAAACCACCTGCGTGTAGGACGAAAGTGTATCAGTGTATCAGTGTAATACATCATTTCCACAGCTCCCCTCTCCTCTGCCGCTGACCGCTCTCTGCACTCCTCCTGCTGTTTTATTAGTCAACGTCTGCCGAGTGTCTGCGTCGTCTAAGCGATATGTCAACCTCTGTCGAATCTATAGTTTACTTCGGCATGCGCCCGGCTATGCTAATCAATAAAGGACGCCGGACCGGACGAGGAGCAAGGAAAGAAAGCGCTCGTGTATCAGTGTATATTGGCGCGTGCATCTACACACACATACACACACACACACGCGCGCGCATGCACGCACACAAAATCTCTCGATTTAATGTGTAGACAAAAGATTTCCGAATTTATATAAAGAATCGAAAAAGGCAAAAATTTCGAGATCTTAAGTGTCCGCGAGTTTAACATTCCGAAGATCCACTCACACGTCAAAGTCTTAACAATTTTCCGGAAATATTCTGGATATTTCTTAATAATCCATTTTAATTTATAGATCATTTACTTTTCCGAAGAGAGGAGGTAAGAAAGTGCAGTTGGAGAGAAATTTAAATCGATCCATTTGACGCGGTAGTTATTACTTATGCTGCACCTTGTGTAAAACAAGCCACTAAAAGAGAGATACGGTACTGCGAAGGGGGTGAGAGAGATTACGGGAGAAGGACGAGGTGGAGGAGAAGGAGGACAAGGATGAGGAAAAGGAGGAGGACGAGGATGTGAAAGAGAAGAGGAGGGTTGCGGAAAGGAACCAGGGAGCACAAGTGTATGACGTAACGGTTCATTCATCCTGAGACAGGCGATAGAGGATATCCCGGTCAATGGTATACTTATGCATGTAAATGCGCGCATACACGTGTATATACGACGTAAATATGAATACACAGCATGCACCTCTGTCGCGTTATTCTTTTTTTCAGCATACGCGACACGTGCATGCATGCGTGTGGAGATGAAGCAACACGTGGTGTACATACATGCAAGTGTCTAATGCAGAGCTTACAATGGAAGTAGTAGTAAAGTTGTCAGTAAAAACTGACAAATTATAGTTAGGTGTGAGAAGAATAATCGAATTTAATTGGTCAATTCTTATGGTTTGCGACTTACAATCTTACTATTATTGCCACAGATAGCCACAAATGTATGTATGAGCACAAATTGTTCTCATGTTGCTAATAAAGATGTTAGCATCTTACTACGCATTTACGTCGTCCCTTATGCTGTTATTTGCTAGCATTCGACACTGATCTTAAGTAACGCTAGCATAATGTTTGAAACGTGCAAAGAATTTTATTTCCGACATCGAATGCTAGCAAACGACAGCACGAGGGACGACATAAATGCGTAGCAAGATGCTAATATCTTTATTATACCAAACTGGCTGTCTGGGGCCATTGTAGACCCTGTATAATGTCTCGTCTACAATGAGTTGTTAGTCATTGGGCGTAAAAAATCTAGCCAATCACCTTAGAAAAGAATAAGCGAACATAATTGATTAAATTTCTTACGACCAACAACTAACGACTCGTATAAGGCTTAACTGTTTCGGTTTCTTCGCTAACTTTACTGTTCTTCGAATATAGATTTTTTAATTCGCTTAATTATTGTGATATTCGTCTATTATAGGTATGCTTTACTTGAATTTTCGGATTAACGTTACTTAGAGAGTTGTTAAATATCTTTATTGTTCATTTTTGTATTTTGTAAAAGTTTTGAATATTGTAAAACATTTTAAATATTTTTGCAAGAATTTAAGTCGCTTCTTTATCTTTAATCACGTTGTAAAATGATGATCAACATTGCGCTATTTTCATTATACGTTGATAAGAAATGCGGAAGAGTTAATAATTAATATCTCACAAGTCGTCACAATACTAAAATGTAATGATATTTAGTGGTTGCATTATCATATTTATTTTTTAAAAAATCTGACAGGTTTTTGTCAGAGACATAGATTATTCGTATATTTAATAGATGTAATCACTAATTGCATTATGGAAGTATCAGTTAATTATTGACGATTTAATGCAATTTTTCAGATAAAAATTATTGATGAAAATAACTGAAGAGACATAAAAAAGATAGACAGTATTAAAATCATGATAAAATTACGAATTCGAGCTACAGCTTTATGTTTATATCAAACAGTTATATGAGTCGATAATTGGTATTACATATAATATGAAACGAGCGTATTAAACAGGGAATTATATGAAATATATATGATGATCAATATCAATCAAGTGCGATAATACCCACTGCGTGTAATTATTTATAACGCTCTCAACATTTTACATCGTAAATATTAAATGCTGTATACATGCCGCCAGTAAAATATCGAATACGTAAATAGATATATTAATTGTTGCTGATAGCGCGAGACGCATAGTCTGCATCACGCCATATCGATATGGAGCGTTCAGCGTTTATATAATTGAAACTCGTGTATAGCTGTGTGGTACATATCGATCGTGGCTTTCGAGGGTCACTGAACGAAACGAAACGAGAAAACGAAGCGGGCACCCAACGCGAGCACACTGTTCTTCCGCGCCAATAAATAATTATAAGCAGGAATTTAAGCGTAAAAACCTCGACAAGTGCTGAGTTCCACTTATCAACGTCAATTTTACGTCATTATACAAAGATGAGTTAATTAAATAGTGCTTTTAATCTCGTTTAGTCCAAAATTAAAAACTTGTTATTTCTAAATGTTTGTGCATAATTGTCTTCTCTATTAGTTTTCTTATTGTTATTTTATTTATTTTTTACTTATCTTTGTACAATAATGTTTTTTATCATTTTGATTAACTTAATTTTACTCTGTATAATAATATTAAAAAAAAAGAATTTAATTAATTGTTAAGTCAGTATTAATTATACATGGGCAATTTTTTTATTTCTTCATACTTAATTTTTCATACTAGCTTTTTGTAAAAGAAGCAATGCAAAAATCATCTTTTTAATTAGTTTTTGTTTTTTCTCAGTACAATTTTTTGTACAAAAAATTTTACAAAAAAAGAAACTATAAATAAATGTCTACACACACACACACACACACACACACACACACACACACACACACACACACACACGCACGCACACACACACACACACACATACACACACACGCGTTTTTGTAGTTTTTTACCGGGTCTCGTAATTTTTATAAAAAAATTATTAACAATGGAAGAATACATCGTTCTACATTAACGTTTAATCAAATTCTGTACTTTTTGTGAACTTTTGGATACATGTATTATGGACAAATTGCTACAAGCAGTTGATATATTTTTGAAAATTTTTATTAATTTTTATTTATTATATAGACCGCAAATCTTTCCAAATGCGGTGATATTTTTTCTGTTAATTTTTAGCTACTTTAAGCCAATGAAATTTTTGTACAGTTCAATCAGTATATACTTTAACAAGTTTAAACTTAAATTTTTCAAAGTACTGTATGGAGCTCCACATAGAGAAGCAGCGGCAACGTAAAACCCGGTTTTCTTTCGTAGGGCTGCCCTTCAAGACTCACAGACGACCGGCTCTTTGTCGTCCCTTTGACGTTCCTGCAGGATGTACGAAGCACTAAAGCGAAACCCAGGGACGTATAGACTGAGAAAATATATAGCATATCTCTAAAAAATTTTTCAAATAGCACTGAACAAGATTTGCATTATGTAAGAATTAGTCTGAGACTGATATGAAATGAGGATACGCAAAATTAAATACATGTAGTACATAAATTGATGTAAAAACCTTTATTTGTATAGTAAAAAATTAATATAGTAAATAACGAGAGATAATTTCATGTTAAATTTGAATTTTCTAAAAACAGAAATTTTAAAAAATTGAGAGAGAAAATTAAGAAAGAAAAAAATTATTACATCAAGAAAAATACTATTATTTATAAAAATTATATAATTATATAATTTTATTAATTAAAAAGTTTCTTTAGTTTGGCAAAATTTACTTGAAACAACGTATTTCTCTAAAGTTTTAAAAAATTTTCAATATTTATACACGTAATTTTGAGACGTCCTACCTTTTTTGATGCTTTCACAATTCGGGTTATTTTTTGTAATATACATGAATAATAGATACATGGAAAAAGCTATTAATCTCTTTCAGTTTTTCTGTTCTCTGAAATATGACTTAAAAAATTTCGATCGCTGGCATTAAGAACTGTAGAAGAAGTGGATTTAGAAAGTCGAAAGAGTCCAGATCCCTAGGCATAAAATTGCTAAGGTTCGACACGCCAAAAAACGTCCGTTACTGCGCCGCAGGGCAGCTGCTCGTAACAGGAGGATGTTCAAAGGGCGACTTCTAATGAGCTCCTGCTCCCGACGGAGGGAATACTGCTAGATTATGTTCCTATCATTCTTAGCTCTCTATCCCACTTGATTTCCGAAAGATTTTCCGAGCAATTAGAAAAGAATTTCTTCTTAACATCGAAACGATGATTTTTCATCAGATTTTTGCTTTGTGTTTTGTCAAAAAAAGTAAATAAATAGGTAAAATAAACTTAAAATCCTTTTGCTGCAAAAATATCAGTTATTTATAAGAATTTACAACGCATTCTTTTTATTATAAGTAAAAAACTTATGAATATACACTGCGTCATTGCATTATATGCTTTGAGTAACCGCGTTTAAGAATATTCAATAATGATCAATTGGACATAGTTTTGCGCAGCTTACAAAATTCATTTCTCTCAATTAGACGATGTGAATATAATTGTCTTGACCTACTTATTCTCTTTTATTTCTCACAATCGGATTCTACATCCCATTCAGAATGGCGCGTAGGAAAAGTAGCCCTGGCCTTAACGTTATGCCTAGTCTACAATGAGTCGTTGGTCGTTGGTCGTAAGAAATTTAACCAATCACAATTGATCTTAGAGAAGAATAACCGAACATAATTGGTTAAATTTCTTACGACCAACGACCAACGACTCATTGTAGACTGGGCATTACAATATGAATGACCCTTCACACTCTTTAACGTGGAGGCGGCTCTATACAACTGATATACAACTGATCTTTTTTCTCAAGTAATTTAAATGTGTGTCAGTATGCATCAGTCTGCAGCAGTTTTCCGCTCTACCTTTATTAATTCTGTTTATTCGATATTAAAAAAAAACCCTTTTCTTGGTAGTTTAAACAACGCGAAAATGAGCCGCACAAAACACGAGCACACCCGACACAACGTCGAATGGTAAAAACCGTATTATAACAACATCGTCGCTCGTCGGATTACGTGCATACGTTGTCGCTGAACGTTACGTCACCGCATCTTCACCGACGCGACCCTCCACACAATCGCACTTGTGTAACCTTGTGTTTTTTATATATCATCCCTCCCTGCCTGTCCTCTCTCTTTTCGTACCTTCTCTCACCCCCCGCTGCTGCAAGAATATCTCTTACTTCGCCCTCGTTACTTTCATGCCCACGCCAACACCGGCGTCATGTGGCATGAGCAGGGGAGGAAGAGAGAGAGAGAGAGAGAGAGAGAGAGAGAGAGAGAGAGAGAGAGAGAGAGAGAGAGAGAGAGAGAGAGAGAGAGAGAGAGAGAGAGAGAGAGAGAGAGAGAGAGAGAGAGAGAGGAGGAGGAGGAGGAGGAGATAATGGTAGTGGTAGTGGTGGTGGCGGCGGCGGAGATAGCGAGGGGGGATGGTAGGGTGGTTTAAACGGGTGAACACGTCGCAACTAAGGTCGCGGCAGACGTTACTGGGTCATTGGAGTGACCGCGATGCATTGCACACGCTCTTACTCCTCCCTCCTCCCCTGCCCTCTTGCTCTTCTCTCTGTGCTATCCTTTCTTCGAGGTTCTATATACATTTTCCTTTAAAATTCACGAGAGCAGAGGATCGAAATAGATAAGGTGAATTTTTTTCTTCTTTCGCGTACAGAAATGTTTACATTATAATGATCGCGCGATTTAATCAAAAGGAAGATTTTCTCGTAATCCTTGGAATTGTATGTACACAAATCTCTCAATATATTTCTACCGAGAGATTTTGTAAAATTGGGGAAATTGGGG